>NW_006159886.1:1107716-1171753 GCF_000334495.1 Tupaia belangeri chinensis | reverse complement strand
CGCGCTATAACAAAAAAAAAAAAAAAAAAAAAAAAAAAACCTCTCCAAAAAAACTCTCCAGATTGGTGTATCTTCAAAAATTACCAAGAGTTACTTGTATGCAACTGCTATCAGACCAGTAAGACAGCATTTATACAGCCATCATTTTTCAGGATTGTTGGTAACTTGGGCATATTTCCCCCAAATAACCTCGCCTCCTTGTGTCACAAAGCCCACCTCACTCACGTTCACCTCAGTTCAGTACCTTGATAACACCCCAAGTTTATATAGTGGGGATGAGGGATTCTTCTTTACACCAAGTACTGGCAGGCAAAAGGCGGCTTTTAGTTCAAGATGTGTTTCATGGACTTTCTTGAAATGTAAGCCCATTGGCCTAGTGAAGCTTTCATATTTAGGTGGTTTTCTAGGAAATCCATCTCCAGCAAAGCAGACTTTTATAGCCATCCTCTTCCATGTCTTCTTTCTCTTTCCTGTTCGAATAACTTTTAATACTTCTGTTTCTCCCTGGGTTCGAACTTTGGGTAGAGGGACTTCCCATGTTCCCACTTTCTCTTTCTGTTTTTGTTTAATCGTATTGGAAAGTGCTTTAGCTCAGGACCTTCCTTCTCTGTCCAACAGATAGGCAGGTGCTGCTCCTTGTGGAGTCTTTTCATCATTCTTCTGTTTGGTGTTCCTCTTTTCATGCATCTTGATGGTCTTTTTCATTTGTATTTTCTCAGCGTGGCACTGTTTACGATAGAGCTTAGCCTTCAGACCTGTCATCTCTTTTGCCTTCTTTGAATGTTCATGAGCCTCACCACTGACTTTCCTTCTTTCTCTTTTTCTCATGGTAATCCAAACGGTATCCATAGCGTTTATGATGTAATTTAACATATTCGTTTTCTGGCATGGTGAGGGCTTCAGAGTTGCT
The DNA here is from genome assembly GCF_000334495.1 of Tupaia belangeri chinensis. NCBI lineage: Eukaryota > Metazoa > Chordata > Mammalia > Scandentia > Tupaiidae > Tupaia > Tupaia belangeri. The sequence goes on along the minus strand of NW_006159886.1, from coordinate 1,170,843 downwards.
GGGAGCAGCCTCCTGGATGCAAAGAAGTTGTCAGCTTTCAGGCCTCAGAGGCCAATAAGCGGTGACTCTATGTATTTTTTTTTTAATTATTTATTTAATTCCATTCGTAACTATTATTTTAAAATTTGACCAGAGAGAGCCAGAGAGAGAGAAAGGGAATGGGAGAAAGCAAGCCGAGAAAGCAAGCTGCAGTAGGCTGTGTGGGAGTCCAGCGTCTTTAACCCCCACACCACCTGCCAGCCCCGGAGATTGACTTTAACTGGTGTGGATGAGATTCGTACATCAGGATTAAACAAACAAACAAAAAGCAAAAAGCTTTCCCTAGATGCTTCTAACATTGAGCCAGAATTGAGAGCACCAGTATAAGTATTCAGAATTAAGTCCAAATCTAGACTTTTCCGATTACTACATGGCCTTAGACAAGGACATATCCCTGAATTTCCTTATTTTTAAAACAAAGTAAGTCATAAACCTGTTGGATATGAGATCTGTATTTCCGGTGGCCTGCCATTCTATTCCCAGTACTTGGCACAGTACCGAGGACAAAGTAGGTTCTCAGCATGTGTTTGTTGAGTGAAAAAAAAAAAATTATGTGAAAACAATTAGGATTCAATGAGATGAGATGCCTGACCCAGTATAATGAATAAACCGCCCTCAGTAATAGACACAAACTGTGGTAACTGAGTGGTTGTGTCTTCCTCCATTCTACAGATGAGGAAACAGGCCAGGCTAGGAAGGTCCATTTCTTGCCCAAAGTCAGGCATCTTGTTGGGAAGCTGGGATCTGAGCAATGATCTGCCCTAGCCTAAATCCCGTGTATCCCCTTTCCACCTTAGGTCAGGTCTTACTCCTTAAGGTTTCTTTAACAGCAGCTACGTGCCCTGACAGGTGGTTACGATGCCCAGACCACTCACGGTTTGTGGTGCTTACAGACTGTTAACCAGCAGTTTTGGATTTAGTATTCACTTGGAAATGAAAAGCAAATAAGTATTTGTTCCTTTAGTACGGTAACTAAATTAATCTGGCATTTTTGTTCTGTGTTCTCTTGCCCCTTGAAAAATATCTAAGCTGATGTTAGAGAGTGGATCCCTATTAAAATTTTTCCTTCTTGTATTTAAATATCAGAGAATACTTGAAGGAGATTTCAAGGAGGTTGAGTCGTCTGGGAGAACACAAAAGTTATGGACTCAATGACTTTTCTGTGGAGTCATTTCAGGGTTAGTTAATGAGTTACCTGTTAATGTGTTGATAGTACTATCCAGGAGATGTTTTGCCAGATCTTGGGGTTACAGAGACCACTTCGGAATACAGTAGGAGGTGATGTGTAAATAACAAATACGGTATACTCGGATCTCTATCAGAGTTGAATGTAAATGTGCTTTGGGAACACAGAAGTGGAACTGTTTTGGGGGGGAGGTGCACATCAGTCTGGAAAGGCTACAGAAGAGTGTGGCTTGAGCCAAGTTCAGGTTTATTGAAGTTTAAAGTATAATAAAGTGTAAAGATCTTAAGTGCGTAATGTGAACACACCCACGTACTTCCACCCAGATCGACACAGTTAGCAGTACCCCCAGAAGTCTCCTTCAGGACCCACTCTCCAAGGGTCACTGGTGGTCTAACTTGTGTCAGCGTAGGTTAGTTTTGCCTTTTTTTGAACTTTAGATAAATGGGAGTATACAACATATATTCTTTTGTCTGACTACTTTGCTCAACTTTGGCTGAGATTCCTCCTGGCTGTATTTGCACAGCAGCGGTATTCTTTTCTCCCTCCCATTCTATATAGTTCCCACTTGTTTGAATGTACCACTAACTGTTCTATGGACGAATGTGTGACTTGTTCAGTTTCTGACAGTTCGGGATAGTGCTGATCATCATAATCTTACGCCTGTGCTTTGGTGCACATGCATCGAGGGCTGAATTACTGAGTTTGCTTTAGTAAATGTTTCCCCATTTAGTACATGGTTTTCCCATGTGGTGGTACCAGTTTACACTTCCACTAGCAATGTACAGGGATTCGGATTGCTCTGCAATGTATAGGGATTCTGGATCTCTTTTCCGAAAGTCTGTATTGTCATCTTATTTTTCTTTTTGCCTTTCTGATGACAGGATAGGGGTATCTTGATATCTTATATTTTCCTGCTCACTAATGATATGTGCCTTTTCATATCTTACTGACCATTTGGAATCTTCTTTTGTGAAGTGCCTCGTTGGGGTTTTTTTTAATTGATTTTTAGTGTACTATATACATTCAGGTTAAGAGTCTTTTGTCAGATATGTGTATTGCAAGTACCTTCTTCCATAGCATGGCTTACCTTTTCATTCTCTTAATATGTTTTGTTTTTTAAAATGAATAAAATTTCATTTTTCTTTCTTTTCTTTATCTTTTTTTTTTTTTTTTTTTTTTTTTTTAAGTTTTTGCCATAGAGCGCCTGCACTTGCTGGAGAGAGACGGACACTGAGAGAAAAAGTGAGAAATCACTCCCAGGTCAGTTGGCCGTGCCACAGTCCTTTCCCTGCCAGTCTTCTCCTAGGATTTGGGGCATGCATGCACATGTTCCTGGTGTGCTTTTCAAACTGACAGGTCTGGGACTTGAACCACCATCAGCCATGTGGGAGTCTAGTGCCTCAACATCATGTCACTTGCTGACCCCCAGAGCTGCTTAATTATAATTCATTTTAACTTACAAATATTTTCTTTTTCTAGTTAGTGCTTCCTTGTGCCCTGTTTATGTTATCTCTGGAAAAACTTTGTTTTGTCATTATCCCCTAGATCCACTATCCAGCTGGAGTGAATTTAATCTATGACGTGAGGAGTCAGGGTTTATTTGACGTAAAGTCATCTGTACCTCTGGACTTCTGAAATAAATCAGGTAGCTGGTCTGAGGATTGTGTTATTATTAAGCTGAAGTAAATCAGCTGATAATATGTATCATATTGTTCTAGTTATCCTTTTGTAATATCACTAATTGCAGTAATATTTAAAAAATTACTACAGCTAAATAAAAAAATAAATTAAAAAATATAGAAGGATTAGGGTGGGAGATAGAAAAAAATTACTACAGCTATGTAATAGATTTTGATAGCTGATAGTGTAAGTCTTCCTTTTTTTTTTTTTTTTTTTTTGACATTGCCTTGGCTATTGTTGGTTCTTTTCATTTCCACTTAAATTTTAGATCAGGTTGGCAGTTTCTACAAAAACAAACAAAAAAGCACCACCCTGCTAGGGTTTTGTTTTGTATTGCATTGAATTTACAGATGAATTTTTATTATATGAAAAGTTCTGATTTGTGAATACGTTATGCCCTTCCCTTTTATTTAGGTTTTCTTGAATTTCTCCACAATGTGGTACAGGTTTTTTTGTTTGTTTGTTTTTGTTTTTAATGTAAAGCTCTTGTTTTTCTTTCATTAAGTTTATTTCAAGATATTATTTTTACTCTATTAATGTCAAGAAATTAAGGTTTGACTTCTTGGATAGTATTTGTTGGAAATGAAGTTAGTTTTTATGTATAGGTCTTGAATCCTGTCATCTTGCTAAATTCAGTTATTCTGGTTATCTGTAAACCTTTTTAGATTTTCTGTGTAGGAAATCATGCTGTCGGTGAAGTTTGCTTCCTTCTGATCTTATACCTTTCATTTTGTTTTCTTGCCATATTGCATGGCTAGGCACTCCCACATATGGTTGAACTGAAGAGTGCTGGATCCTGGGCTCTGGGAGAGCTTTCCTTATTTCCTTATTTCCTTATTAAGTGTGATATTTACTGTAAGATGTCTCTTATCAGATAGTTGATTAATTGATAAATCAACTGATTGATTTCAGAAACTGTTAATCTGACCTTTTGTCAAATTAAGGAAATTCCCTTATTTCTAGTTGAAATTTTTTTCTTTGACATCTTGACTCTCTTTTGCATCTTATCAAATGCTTTCTCTTCTGCATCCATTGATAGTTATATGTGTTTTCTCCTTTGTTTATTTGGTGAATAATGATTTTTCTACTGCTAACTTCGGATTCTTAGAATAATCTCAACTCGTTCATAATACTTTACGTTTATTGTTGGTTTGATTTGCTAATATTTTGTTTAGGACTTTTCTTTTTTAAAAATATTTTTATTTTAAAATTATTATTATTTAATTTGCTATAGGACACATGTGCTCATCTAAGAGAGAGAGGGAGGGAGAGAGTGAGAAAACAAGCTGCCAGTCCAGGAGTAGGGAGAGAGAGAGAGAAAGTGAGAAAACAAGCTGCCAGTCCAGGACTTGAACTTGCCAGGTCCATGGTGGTTAGCCATGTGGGTGTACAGCACGTTAATCACATGCCACCTGCTGGCTCCGTTTAGGACTTTTCGGTCTGCATTCATAAGCGTATGGGCTATAATTTTCCTTCTAGTTGTGATATCATGGTTATACTGGCCTTATAAAATGTGGGAGTGTTCTTTCTGTTGTCTCAAAGAGTTTCTATAAGATTTTCCTCTAGTAGTTAAATGAACCAACTTGTATGTTAAAACTCATAGAACTGTACGCAGAAAAGGTCAGTTTTATTATATGTGAATTAAAGGAGAAAAACCCTTCATAGAGGAATTTTAAAAAATGAATTTATATTCCTCTCTCCCCCAACAAAATTCATGTCAAGTGGTCTTCAGAAGATACCAGAGAATCCTGGTTGACTTTTTTTTTTTTTTTTTTTTTTTCAGTAAATGATTTCAATAACTGTATTTATTAAATGGCCTAATAATGATCTAAGACATTTCCGGTCATGGTGATGGTAGAGTTGGGGAAGTGGGGAGAACTAGTTAAAAAGAGTGTGTATTTTCTTTCTTAAATGTTTGGAAGGTCTCACCTTGAGTTTTCTTTGTGAGTTTTTAAATTATAAACTTAAAAAACACCTTTTTTGTTAAGGTATAGAGAAATATATAATGTGACTACTGAAAGTTGAGGAAGAGTTTGGAGAGATGGAGAAACATGCAACTCAAGAGTCTATATTGTCAAAGAACACCAAGTATCCTGGGAAGGAGATTGGTGATGATGCAGAAGGAGCAGAAATGGGGCGCTTTGGCTAGTACCCCCTTGCTGTTGTAGCCCCTTTATGGAATGATTACTCTGGGCCTCACTCCGAGCTGCTGATGTGCTAGACCAAGACACGTAGGCTTCACTCCTCACAGAGGGAGGATCTGATGAGAAGTCTTAGGGAGGAGAGCAGGAATAAGCATAGGAAGTGTGTAAGTATAGTCAGAACGGTGCTTCTCAAGCTTGAGCGAGCACCCGAGCCACCTGGAGGGCTCACGAAGGCAGAGATTGCGGGCATGCTCCCCTCCAGTTTCTGATACAGTAGGACTGGAGGAGGGTCCACAATGTGTTCCTAGTCAGTTTCTAGGCAGTTCTCACTTTGAGAACCACAGCACTGGAGTATATTGCTAGTTGACTCCCTCCCTTCCTCAGACATCCTACCCGGGGCAGGGATTTTGTCCGTTTTGTCCTCTAGCTCCCAGGGCCTGGCTCGGACCAGTGCTCACGACCGCCGTGCCAGGTTGACTCTCAAACTTGATTGTTTGATTTAAAAAAAATTTTTTTTCCATTTCAAAAGTAGCCTGTTCTCGTTTTTTTTTTTTTTTTTTTTTTTTTTTTCCTATTTTAGTGATACAGAAATTTGTAAAGTAAAAGTAAAATTACCCCCTGTGCTCCTCTTCCCACAGATGTGCCTCCTGGTAGACATTTTTGGTGCAGTTGCAAATATATAAACATAGACAGATGGTTTCTTTTGTAAGCGAGATGGAGCTGACTATTAGAAAGAGGACTCTGGCCAGCGTGGGAGGAGGAAGAGTATTTTACCAGGGACTGATTGTTGACATGCGACTGAATAATGTCGGCTCCAAAGGAAGCCAACCTGTAGTAACTGCTTGTAGGTTTAAGATAGAGTGGCTTTGTTGAACTCAAGATTGTTACTTAGATCTGTTTTTCTTTTTTAAAAAGAACTACTTAATTTTATTTATTCTTTCATTTATTTTAATTTGACCAGAGAGAGGCACAGAGAGAGGGAAAGCGAAAAAGCAAGCCACTAGTTCTGGGACTGGAACCGTGCTCCATCATGTGGGTCCCAACCACCACTCCACCTGCTGGCCCTCCATTTTTCTTTATTTTGTAAACAGTATTTGAAGTTGTGGAGGAGGAAGAGTTCTAATGTAGACATAGCAATCTTTCCTTATCCTTGGGAGATATGTTCCAAGATCCCCAATGGATGACTGAAACCATGTGTAGTACTGACATATTTATTCCTGTACATACATATCTGTGATAAGATTTAATTTATAAATTGGGTATGGTAAGAAATTAACAATACCTAATAATAAATAGGACAGTTAAAGGGGCTGGCCCTGTAGCACAGTGGTTAAGCACTGTGTGGAGGGAGCTGGATCCCATGTGATTGACTGTGATTCAAAACCTGGGGCAGTTTAAAAATATATACTGGACACATGAACATGCCCAGGATCCTGACAGGAAGGAGGAACGGAGGGCAGGGATTGCTGTGTGACTGTGCCCTACTGGGGCAGGGGGTCGTACCTGCTCTCTCTCTCTCCATCTCTCTCTGGTGTACACGTGTCCTGTGGCATTAAGAAAAATAAAGAACAGTTATAACAATATACTGTGTTAAAAGTGATGTAAATGTGGTCTCTCAAAATGTCTGATTGTACTGTACTGCAGAAACTGAGAGAGCAGAAAGTGGAACTGGATGGCGGGGAACCACTGTATCTGGGTAGATTCACATGACCGGGTTCGTGACCCACCTACATGCCTAACCACTTCACAACACGGAATGCCTGGCTTACAACAGACTCTGGGGGAGTCTCGTGTGGGCAGCATTGTTGACATCGGATGCTGTCCTGCCCAGGTCAGAAGTGCCCGTGGTCTTCGTGACTAGTTAGCCTGCCCTATCAAGGCCTGGCGGTGAGTGCTCCGAACTATGTCCCGGGCTTCGCTCCCAGACTTTGCCCGTACTCCTCCCTCCCTGTGACTAGTGAGGATCAGCCCTGCCCGCCCCCGCCTGCCCTCTCAGCCTTGCCTTTCCAGCCCGGTAGGGCAGCCTGCCTTCACCTTCCAGCCGTGAGGAGCAGGCTCAGAAGGGCACCCATGGTGCTTCCCTGGACCTGTGGCTCCGGCTTACCAGGAATGTGGCGTGAGGAGAGTCAGGGCTGCTGCAGCTGGCCTTTCAAAGCTGTGTGCTCACAGTGACGCGATGGCTGTGTCCCCTGCACTTCTGTTCTTAGACAGGTTTGTGGTTGCCATCTTTTTTGCTTTTATAACTGGAGACTTGACTAGATTGGGGTCTTTCCCATTTCTGTAGGTTTTCATACGATTGGGCAGTTATTTCTTGGCTACCTCGGTGTAAAGTGGGTGTGATCTTGTGGATGCAGTGAGGGTCTGTGACAGCAGCTCCCAGGGTGAGTGTTTACATGTGTCCATAATGGCCACTGTACTCCCTTGACTCGAATGTCCTGTTTTTAGCCTCAGTTGCTACCTGGGTAACATTTTCTGAAGGAAGGAGAGGCTCCAACTATTTCTAGCACTTGGATAGTTTTAGTTCTATGTGGACCTAGGGATTTTTAACACAGCGATTGAGCACAGTGATTAAAGTTAGGTGTCTTTCTTATTCACTTCATATTTCTTGTGGGTGGTGTGGAATTTTGTGGTGGTTTGCTTTGAAGAATGTGCCTTTGTTTTTCACATCTCTGGGGCAGTTGAAGGGGCTGGCCCATTGTAAACATACATGGCAGTGGCGTATGTCAGTCTTGAGGGGTGAGGATCTGGAAAATATACCTAGGAAAAAGGCTTTAGAGGAATCATTGAGAAAGTTTCCTTCTCTCCTCCAGATGAGTACTACCTTTTAGAGATCTTTTTAGACATCTCTAACCTTGCTAAGCTCAGTATCCCGTGTATATAATGGCAGCTGCAATACCTTTCTTCAGAGTTTTTTGGGAGGAGTACCTAAAATATGTGAAGAGCCTGGTGCAGTAGTAGGCACGATGACCTGTGACAGGTAACTGTGGGTCAGGAAATGGTGACAGTACTTCCTGGGCAGGGCTGTTCTCATGGCAACTGTGCACTATGCATTTCAGCCAGTTTGGGATTGCATTGGAATCAGAGATTGCTAACAGTTTCTGTTAATAAGACAAAGGGGGAAAGAATAGAAGCGTTAATTATTGAATTACCAACAGGAGTTCTAACATACAGTGTCTGGAGGGAGGGCTTTGAGGTTTATTTCTCAAGACTCTCAGAAGCTTTGAGAAACTCTTGATGAGTGTCTGGCTTGTGGAACCTGCTCCACTGGGTTGAGGATTGCATCCTTTCAGTCTGCCTGTCCTCTGCCTTCCTCTTCCAGGGCTTGGACACTTAAGACCAAGCGCACTTAGCTGGTGTCTCTGGGCAGGGCTCTCTAACCTCTTTCAGTTTTAACTTCTTCTATTTTAAGTGTGTAGTAATTGTCATGTAGTTTTTATAAAAATTCCTTGGAAAAACCTTTTATTCTATGAATTTGAATCTTTTCTCTGTGACAGGGACTGTTGTAGGTGCTATAGACCTTGCAATAAATGGAAGAGACAGTATTCACCCTTATGAACTTTGCATTCTGATGACGGAGACTAATCAAATAAAAAGTTGATACCATCCATGGCATTATCTATAAGCACTTGCTCTAGGGCAAGCACTTTGAAAACTACTTGTAGCAGAGATCCCAGATGCAGGGCTCTATTTTTGCTGTTGTCGTTGTTGTTAAGCAAGAGAGAGTTTTGCTATAGGATGCGTGTGCTCACCAGGGAGACAGAGACAGAGACACAGAAAGCGAGAAATAACCGCCAGGGGGAATGGCCACACTGCAATCCCTTCTCCTTCATTCTCCTTTCAGGATGTTGGACATGCATGCACATGCGCCAGGCGTGAGTTTTAAGTTGCTGGGTCCAGGATTTGAACTGCGATCGACCATGTGGGAGTCCAGTGACGGAACCATTACATCATCTGCTGGTCCCCCTGCATAGTATTTTGTTAGCAGGCATTAAAAACTGCTTCTGAAATCACCTTTTGACTTCAGGAACTTTCCAAAAGTTAAATTAATGGAGTACAAAAGTAACAACCCTCCTCATAACACCTAAGAAAAAAAGAATCTCATTCCCTTGTCTACACAGTCTCTTGTCTAACAGTAAGAGGGAAGGAACTTTAGATCCAAGTTCTTGCTGAGTTTCATTACCAGTGAGCATACAAAGACAGCTGCTGACATGTCCGAGGTGTCACATGCCAGAGAGACAGAGTTGGATTTGTGACGTCATTGACACTTAACCTTAAAAAAAAAAAAGAATTATTTATTTCCATTTGTTATTATTTTTTAATTTGACCAGACAGAGACAGAGAGTGAAAAAGGCAAAGTGAGAAAGCAAGCTGCCAGGTCCAGGACTTGAACCATAGTTGACCATGTGGGAATCCAGCACCTATAACCACCACGCCACCTGGCGGCCCCTGACACTTACCCTTTAGGTCACCTCACTGGTACCTAAAATGTATTCATAATTTTTGAAAAAGAAGATTTCCCAAATTTACAAGCTTTTAGGCCCCCCAAAATTTGGATCTTTGCCACAAACCGATGATGAAGCGGCATATGTACTGAAGTACAGGCCGTGGAGGGGCGCACACAGAACAGCTTCTCTAACCACAGGCCACAGCTCAATGCTGACGTACAGTCTCGTAGGAGTGCGGGCCCAGGATGGCCAGCTCTTCTGATATTTCAAGAGAAGCCAGAAACTCTTTTTTTCCTTGTGATTTCTTGATTTTTAAATTGTTTGACAAATAATTCAAACCACTGTGTAGACAGAAAACACAGGCTACTGGTGTGTCATCTCCACTGGTGACCCGGGACACACACCCACACAGAGCTGTCATGTGAGTGCCTGTGATGTGTGTGCACTAACCTACTTAATTCTCACAGTGGCCTTAGAGAGAAGTTAGTGTAATTGTGTAGATGAGGAACTTGAGGCTCAAAGATGGGACTTACTATCTCTGTGTAGGTGCGGGCTGGAAAAGTGGTGGTCTCCATGTGGCCTCCTAGCTTTGCTTCTCAGCCAGAGACGGGTGATTCAAGGTTATCTCCTGTCTTGTTTCTTTTTCTCTTGCAGGTAGGTGCCTGAGCTGCATGTGTTGGGAATGATGAGGCATGTTGCTAGGTTCAGGTTTGGGGCTTTCATCCCACGGAGGTCGCAGTTCTGTCTCACCCCTGGGTTTGCCAAGAGCAGGTGATTCGGGAACAAGGGTGGCCATAGGAATGAGATGGATAGCAAACGAGTTTCCTCTGGCCCGTTGGTTGTCTTTGCTTTTCTGCCATCTTTCACCTCCCTTCCCCGCTTCTGCAGCCTTGTCCTTCCGCAGGAAATTTTTGAGAGTAGAGTAGGAGCCTCTTAGCACCGCACTGTTTTCCACCCTGCTGGCTGTATGTTGCTCTTGCGGACAGCAGCCAGCCGCTCTTTATGTGTATCGGGAGGAAATTCGAGAGTTAGTGGGCTGCAGACTCCTCGTGTCCTCCAACTTGACTGGGGAGGCCCCATCTACGTCCCAGATGGGTGGCCTTGGGAACTTGTGGAATTTCTAGGCCATTTTCCTTGGGGCACGATCACTAATCTCACACTGAAGTGGAGGGTGATATTTGTAAATTCCATGGGGCAGGAGACCTGTGCCTAGAATAAAGCCTGACATGGAGTCAAAATATATTTGAATGAATACTAAATATTTAGATCAACACATATTTGACCAAATGAAAGTGAAACTCGCTAGGATAGTATGAGGACTCCTTGCTGTGCAATGGTCTTTCGTGTCTTTGTTCCAGAAATTGTCCTCATACCTCTCCTCTCTGCATTGAATCAGGGTCACATCTTGCATTTGCCTGCAGATCCCCTCAGTAGGCACAAGCTTCCTCAAGTTGTTGACTAAGCCGGGCCTTTTTCCCAACTGAAGTCTCCAGCTTCTTTCCTCTCTGGGTCTTTGCATCTCCTCCTCAACCATTCATGAGAAAGAAATTTGGACTGGTGGTAGAGGTAGTTCTTGCTGTATTTTTGGAAGGAGATTGTGTCTTTGGTTTTAGAAAGTCAGGCTGGGGGCCAGCAGATGGCATAATAGTTGCTAGACTCCCACGTGGTCAACCATGGTTTGATTCCTGGATCCAGAAGCTTAAAACTCACATCGGGTGCGTGTGTGTGTGTGTGTGTCCAAAATCCTGAGAGGAGAATGGAAGAGAAGGGATTGTGATGTGGCCGTGCCCCCCTAGGGGTGATTTCTTGCTTTCTGTCTCTTAGTCTCTCTGGCAAAAACACCTCTTTAAAATAAAAGGTCAGGCTGTGCTGGCTTCCTGGTTTCTGAGCCCATAGGTGCACGCCACTACACCCAGAGTTTAGGTTGGACCTGGAATCAAACCCATGTCTCCCAAGTAGTTTTAGCCTGTGAAGCACAGTGTCTCAGCAGCATTTACCCTCATGGCTGGGCCTGTGCTGGCCTTATTTTTAACTTTTATTTTATATTTTTGATGGGCTGGGTTTTTTTTTCTTGTGTTTTGGAGGGATTTTTGCTATAGGGCGTGTGCGCTCACCAGACAGACAGAGAGAGACACAGAGACAGAAAGCGAGAAATCACCCCCTAGGGGGGATGGTCATGCCGCAATCCCTTCTCCTCTATTCTGCTCTTGGGATCTTGGGCATGCACGCACACGCACCCGACGTGAGTTTTAAGCCACTGGGTCCAGGACGTGAACTGCGGTCGACTACGTGGGAGGCCAGCGACATAGCCGTTACGCTAACTGCTGGTTCCTGATGGGCTGGTTTTATTGTCCCTTTGTCAAAGTATCTCAATCCATTTGAGGATGTCGGTTCACACTGCTGCCTAGAAGTGTCATGTCGCCCTTTAGGGTGGGCCAGTCTTTTCCTGATCTCATGTTCTTTCTTTCCTTTATTTATTTATTTATTTATTTTTGAGAGAGAGATTTTTGCTATAGGGTACATATGAGAGAAGGAGAGAGACAGAAAGAGAAATCACCCTGCAGGTGGATGGCCCTCCCACGATCTCTTCTCCCCTTGGGATTTTGGGCATGTACGTACAGGCCCTGGAGTGAGTTTCAAGCTGTTGCTTCCAGGACTTGAACATGATCAACCACATGGGAATCCTGTGATTTAACCACTGCGCCACCTGCCGGTCCCTCCTGATCCCGTGTTCTGAGCTCCCAAGGATGGACACTGTTTACTGTGCTCTAGGTCCATCCCATCCAGTAATTGAGCACAGTGCCAGGTTGGGGTAAGACATTTGCAGTCCATGTGGCTACTGTAGGCAGCTGCCGACCCCTAGCATGGCCTTGCAGTTAGAACCTGGGCCTGCAGTCGCCCTGTCAGTCACCTTTTCAGATGCTTCGAATACTTATTAGTGGCTAGGTCTGGGTAGGTTGTGTCCCGTGAGCATCCTGGCTTTAGTGGTTCTAGGAGGTGGGTGATGGGATAAGGTGATGCAGGTGCTCCCCACCTACCTGCACACACACACACACACACACACACACACACACACACACACTTTGTTGAATGGTCTCTTTAATGCTCTCCTCTGGGACATTCTCAACCTCCTTTCTGTCACCCCTCAAGCCTGGACATACCTTATCTTGGTTCTCAAGGTATCCCTACACCCATCTCCTCACCGAGTTTGTTGGTGGACTTGCTGGGGGCAGACAGCCTTATTACTTCACCTGTTCGTTTTATCGTCTGGGCCTTGGACACAGTCGGCACTCACTAAGTGATTGTGGCTGATTGAACTTGTGAGTGCCAGGTGCTGGGGTAGGTACTGGGTGCCTGCCTTACCTCACCCTTCATATCTAATCCTGGGAGATGGAGATGAGGCTCAGCATTGGTTCCAGGGGTGAGTCAGTGCAGACCCAGCTCTGCCTGCCCTGGCGCTTTGTGGTTACCGGTTTCTGCTCCTGGTGCCTTCCTTTCCTTCAGTCCCTGCCGGACCTTCCTCCATGCTTGGGAAGGAAGGCCTGGGGCCTACTCCCAGCTTCTAGCATGCTACCCCTCTTACCTTCTAGGAAGCTTGGCCTCTAGAAGTGCAGTGTGGGCAGGCATTCAGCAAGGAACTGGAGAGTGAGTGTGAACCACGTGAAGATGCAGCTCCCAACTAGCCCTCTTCTCTGTAATCTTGTCAGGACCCATTTTTGAGCTATAATAAGTACAGTGTTTACATGAGTGATTATACTTATACAATCAAATAAATGTCTTCACCTCTCTCTTCCAAAATGCCTTTATTATTTATTATTATTTAGAGATTTTTGCTATAGGCATGTACGCTTGCTGGAGAGACAGAGACAGAGAGACAGAAAGTGAGAAATCACCCCTCAGGGAGGAAAGCCACGTGGCAATCCCTTCTCCATTCTTCTCTTGGGATCTTGGGCACGTGTGCACACTTGCCCAGTGTGAGTTTTAAGCCGCCTGTCTGGGACTTGAACCATGGTCTACTACATGGGAGTCCAGTGACGTAACCATTACTTCATCTATTGGTCCCTAAGCCTTTATTTTTTTGTACTGGTGGTATATCACTGAATCATTTTATTTTCCCTTTAGCTTTTTGTTCATTAAAGCACTTTCCACCTAATACAACAGGAGCTGCCTCAACTTGCCAAGTTGTATTGCCAGGCATGCAGAAAATTGGGCCTCTTTCTTCCTTCCTCCCTTCCTTCCTTTGTATTTGCTATAGGGCAGTTGTTCTTGAGAGAGAGAGAGAGAGAGAGAGAGTGAGAGAATACTCCCCAGGGAAGGTTGTCATGCTGCAATCTGTTCTCCATTCTCCTCTCAGAATTTCAGGCATGCGTATAAGACCTGTGTGTTTTTCAAACCACAGGGCCTAGGACTCAAACCGAGCAGTCGGCCATGTGGGATCCAGCTGCCTTAACCACTGTGCTACCAGCTGGTCCATCATTCCATTTCCTAATGGCAGAAATACCTGGATTTGCAATAGCTTTTTTTTATTTTTTTATGCACTTTTTCAACAGGTGATGCAGTTGCATGACTCAAAATTTTAAAAGTGCAAGAGAGAATAAGGTGAAAAGTTGCCTTTAACCCTGTACCTTTTGCCACCTATCCCTCTGGCTTTCTTGGGGTCAGGGAATCTCTAGACTTGGCAGTGTTCTGTGTTCACCCTGGTGGGTGACTCACTCAGCTGCAGGTCAGAGGCTTGTCTGTCAGCGTCTGTGTCTGCTCTTTAGTCACAGACTGCGTGGAGGCCAGCCCTGATTTTCCCGAACGCCAGGAGAGTGAGTGCTTTTTCTCCATGGGACAGAGGAATGTATTCCTGTCACTGAAGGGTACTTTGCTGGGAGTGCAGAACAGAGGAGTCCAGCATTCCTTGGGTCACAGTGCTGAAGGGCTCTGTGTGCTCCCTGGCCAGCACTCACCCCATGGCTGTGCTAGCTTCCTGCGTCCCCCAGGAAGGCTGTGGTGTTCTGCTACTCCTGGCCCCTGCCTCTTCCAGCCTCCACCTTTCACTGCTGCTGCTTTTCAGGGGACTCTCGCCCCTGCTCTGAGGTGAGCTCTGCCGAGTTCTGTCTCAGGGTACGCTCTCCTCCCCTGGAGCCCGAGTGCACTTGTCTCCTTTGCTAACACACCTGCTGGCTGCTCCATTTGCCAACACCTGCTGCACACTGGGTAGATTCTGGGGCTGCAGGGGTGACTTTGCTCTGCTTTCTGGGCAATCCCACCTCAAGGAGAAGACATGAGGAGAGGAAGGGACAGAGTCCGTCCCGTGGGCACAGAAAAAGCTGCGGTGCTCTGTGAACAGCTGCTCAGGAAGACTTTCAGAATAACCCCAAGACCAAGTGTGAGGACCTGTAATGTTCAAATGGGGAAGGCCAGTCTGAAATGGTGAAAGGAGGTAGCCTGAATCCAGCAGCTCAGTGTTCTGTCCCGTCATGAGTGTCGGTCGGAGAGGGTGGTTGTGGCCCTCGCACTCTCTCTTTTGAGTGTGAGCTAAGTTACTGGGTTACGCAGCCTGAGAAGGGACAGTTGAGACATTGCTGGACTCAGAAGACTCGGGCACCACATGTAGCTTTCCTGCAGGGTTTCAGAGGGCTGCTCCTAGATCCCTACGGGGAAGTCAGCAAAGGCAGTCAAGGCCTGGAAAGTCAAGAGTTAGAGGGAATGGGCTCGGTATAGCCTGGGTTCTGTCCTGCGTCTGCGTCCTCCCTGCACCTGGCCTGGCAGGGTTTGACCAGGTGAGGAGCTGATGCAGGCTGTCGACTCCACCTTGGCTTCCGCAGGCTCCGTGCCATGGCTTCAGATGACTGCTCACAGCCTTGGCGTGCAGCACCTTTTTACTGGTAGTGACTTGTTTGGGGGGGGGGTCTTACCTCTTATCTGACCCCCCTCCAAAAAAAAGTACAAGGTGCTCCAAGGTGCTTTTTATGAGCCTTTCCAGTAATGGCCTATCATATTAACTTACACTCTTATGCTAAAAATAATCATGTAACTTTTATTTTTCTCCTTATGAGAATGAGAGAGCAAGAACTTGCAGGAGGAAGAGAGAGAGATATGGGTATTTAAAAACTTTTTATTGGGGACCAGCAGGTGGCATTTGATGGTTAGGGTACTGGACTCCTACATGGTCAACCACAGTTTGAGTGCCAGACCCATGGACTTAAAAATTACTCCAGGTGTGTATGCATGCATGACCAAAATTCTGAGAGGAGAAGGGATTGTAGTGTGGCCACCCTTCAGCCCCCCCGGAGGGGGTGATTTCTCTTTTCCTCTTTCTGTCGAGTGCACATACCCTATGGCAAAAACCTAGAACAAAACAAAAAATACTATTTATCTTTTAGACAAGGACTCACTATGTCGTGATTCTCTTGCCTCAGCTTCCCGGCTGTGACTACAGGTGTGCGTCACCATGCCTAATTTTTTTAGACAGGGTCTTGCTGTATGGCCCAGGCCCACCTTGAGCTTGCAGTCCTCTTGCTTCAGCCCCCAAGTCTCTGGTATTACGGGTGTATGCCACCTCACCCAGCCTTTAGGTTGAACTGGGAATCCGATCCAGGCCTCCCACGTGGTCCCAGCCTGCAGAGCAGTGTCTTAGCAGCACACCCCACCATGGCCAAACCAAGAATGGTGGTGTTTGACTGTGTCTCACTGCCTCGCGGTCCTTCCTGTCCGGGACTCCCAGTTAGCTAGGACTACAGGTGCCCCCCTGTGACTGTCCACTTCGGATTGGGCTGGTACTGAACCTCGGCCTCTCATGCAACTCCAGCCGTCACCCGGAGCCACAACTTTGATGTCTGATAACGTTAGGTTTTATCTGTACTGCC
Organism: Tupaia belangeri chinensis; assembly: GCF_000334495.1. Lineage (NCBI taxonomy): Eukaryota > Metazoa > Chordata > Mammalia > Scandentia > Tupaiidae > Tupaia > Tupaia belangeri. The sequence goes on along the minus strand of NW_006159886.1, from coordinate 1,154,495 downwards.
CGCTTGCACAGAGGCCTGAGAAACCACGGTTTCTGCTCTGTCCTCCTGCTGGCATGGTCTTTTGTATTCAGCTCCTATGTCACAAATCTGGGAGCAAGTTGCCCCGACTTCTTTTTACCTGTCCCCCCCGCCCAGTCGCTTCTGTGCAGTTCTCTGACCCATTCCTTAGACCCTCTTTAGCTCCGTTCTCCAGGCTTCTCCTTCCTGTGTGTGTTGTTCCCCACCTGACGTCCCTTCCCAGAGAGAGGCAACTCCCCTCTTGCAAAAGTCGGTGAACTCAAGTTCCGGATGACCAGGTTCTTAGTATTTTCTAGGTGCTGAAGGTTTTAAGCTGGCTTTAATCGCCTAAGTCCTTCACTGCTGATGAAATGTTAGATGTTAAATGGGTCTGATCGGAGACAGCTCCAGGTATTTTCTTATAAAGGTAAACAGAAATTGCCTTGGGCTATGAAACTGTTTCTGAAATGGATTCCATGAAAACCACAACAGGAATAAAAGGAAGAACATGGTGAAACCATTTGTTTTCTTTTTTGAAATTTTCTGTAACTATTTTGATGTCATTTCAAACTCATTGAAAAGTTGCAAAATAGAAACAAAAACATCCAAGAGACTCCCAAATATCCTTTACCCAGATTTACCAACTGTTTACATTTTGCTGTCTCCCCTCATGTGTGCATTGTTTTCCCTGAGTGGTTAAGAGAGCAGCGGAAGGTTTATCAGTATATTTCCTAAGAACAAGGACATTCTCTTAGAGAACTACAGTACAGTTATCAAAATCAGGAAATTTAACATGAATCCAATGCTGTTTTCAAATCCAGGCTATAATTAGAGAGAGAGAGAGAGAGAGAAACCCCTAGCAGGGTTTTCATGCTGCGATCCACCCCCAGCCCCAGATGATGGGCACGCTCACGCGCAGTGGTTTCCGCATGTGAGCTTGGGACCTTCCTAGGGGTCAGTGTGGCCGAATGCTGTTTCGCTGCCGCACTAACTCCTGGCCCCTCAGCCCGATAGCCTTTTAAAAGTTTCCGTGGTCTGGGATATAGATGTAGTACGGGATCACGCACTGCATCTGCCATGTCTCTTTAGTCTCCTTTTAATCTGGAACAATTCCTCAGCCTTTTGTGACATGGCGTTTTTAAAGAGTATAGAGCTGGGCCAGCTCTATGGCCTGGTGGGAAAGGCAGCCAGGTCCCACATGGACCTCGTGGTTCAAATCCTGGACCCAGCAACTTGAGAAACATGTGGGGCGTGTGTACTAATGTGTCGAAAATCCTGAAAGGAGGGAGAAATGGAAGAGAAGGGATTGTACCGTGACTGTTCCCTGAGGGGATGCTTTCTCCTTTTCTCGGCCTGTCTGTCTCTGGCAAGCATGTGTTCTCTAAAGGGGAAAAAAAAGTTAGATTCATTATTTTATAAGTTGTCTTTCTACTTTTAATTTTTTGTTTTTGATTTTTGCCATAGGATGCGTGCGCTTGCTTGAGAGACAGAATCAGAGAGAGAGTGAGAAATCACCCTCGGGGGAAAGACCATACCACAGTCTCTTCCCTTCCACTCTCTTTGGGATTTAGGGTGCACACACACATGTGCTTGGCATGATTTTCAGGCCACTGGGTCTAGGACTGCAACTGCAGAATCTGCCATGTGGGATTCAGCACCTTAACCTCCACGCCACCTCTTGGACTTTACATGTGTCTTTCGTTTTGGATGTGTCTGCTTTTCCTCACCACAGATTCAGGTGGTGCTTGCTTGGGCACCAATGCCATTGTTGACACAAGTTCTCGGTGCGTCAGATGGCCTGTGTTGTCTGTCCTGACGTTGGCTTTGATGGGTTGGCTAGGATGGCATTCCCCAGTTTCTCCAGTGTAAAGTTAGCTTTGTAATAATTAGAATAGAGTAGGACTCTTATTCTGACCTGGCTGCAGTGGTTGCAGGACACTGCTATACGAGGCTGGAGTCTCGTGGAGGCCTACGTCTAGCTCTTGAACCAGTTCGAATGGGCTAGTTCCTGTTTTCCTAGCTAACTGGGAGGCCAGAGCAGAGGACTGGAACTGCGAGACCCTGTCAAAAATACCTCTCTTCCCCGCTGTATCTTCCCCTTCCACCCTCTGTGTGTGATCTCTCTCTCTCATACTAAAAAAAAAAACAAACAAAAAACAAAAAAAAACCAAACTTATTCCTCATCTAACTTTTGCCCACTATTTTAAGCATCTATTGATATTTCCTAACTCTGTTAGTCTTGCTGTAGTTACCTTGTGGCGTTCTAAGAGCTTTCCTCCTTCTCTAGTTATATGTTTGTTATTTTCATCCATGTGGGCTGGATTTCTGTTTTATTCAGTGGGTTATAATCCATTGTTCTTATTATTTATGTTATGATTAAATCATTCCAGATTTAGCCCGTGGGCTCCCTTTCAAGCTGGCTACTATGCCCATTGGACATGTCCGCACATTTCTTTCTGTGCTTTCTAGCACAGTGTTGTGCCACCAGGGTCATCTCGTACTTCCTAAGGAGCCCTAGAAACTTTTTCATGAACAGCACCAATACAGTGTATTCCAAAACATAGTTTACTTTACATGACCAGTGGGGATTTTATTTATGTTATTTGGAACTCTTGTTTACATGTTCTTGCGAGAGAAGACCTTGTGACTATCTCATGAATGACTTTCTTCTTATAATACTTGAAGACTATAAATAGAGAATTCAGATTTTCCTTGTAGATAATTTAAGCTAGAGTATGTACCAATGTTGGCATCCATAGTGGGGTCTGGTCTTAGCTGTTATTACTAAACACTGATTAACTACCTGAAATTTTAATTAGTACAACAACCTTGTGGAGCAAGGGGTGGTTTCCCTTCGTTAAACATAGGAAACGGCTGGAACCAGCAGATGGCAGAATAGTTACATTGCTGGACTCCTACGTACTCTGTTGTGGTTTGAGTCCCAAACCTGGTGATTTAAACTCATGCTGGCGCATGTGTGTGCATGCCCCAAATCCCGAGAAGAGAATAAAAGAATAAAGTGTGGCCATTTCCCTGGGAGGTGATTTCTTGCTTTCTGTCTACATGTGTCCTGTAGCAAAAATCTCTCTTTAAAAAAAAAAAATTTTTTTTTAAGAAAATAAAAACATAGGAAATGGCTCACAGAGGTTGATCCAGAGTCGTCACACAGCTAGTGAATGGTTGAGCCAGGGTTTCAATTCAGTTTAGTCTGACTTCACGGCTCATTTTTCGGATACACGTTGTTATGATATAACCCATTTCTTTACTCTAAATTATGGAATTTATACATGTTGCAGTTAAATAGCCAAAAGTTTATTTCTGGTTTAAGGTCTTTCTCTTGCATAATTCTGTGTGTGTTTGAAAATCAAGTCTGAAAGATTGAAAGTATGTGGTTCATCACATTGTCTCTCTCAAAGAAAAGTTGACTTGGTTTGATTGGAGTGAGTCAGCTGTCCTAGCATTTCTTTAAATACCCAGAAATTCTCTAACCCTTTTATTTTCTCTCTATAGGAATTTGCTTGCTAGAAAACAAAATTCAAGACTTGACAAACAAAATGACTTGGGATGGAAGTTATTTGGAAAAGTTCCACTGCGAGAGAGTGCTCAGAAAGATTCAAAGAAGATACAAAAGGTATACGAGATGTTACGGTAACACAGAAACACGCTATTCTGTGTGTAAGCATGTTTATGAACTGTGTATAAATGACCATTATTGAGCTCTGAAATCTGAAAATCCTGTCTTACTGTGTTCCGAGTCCCTAAAATTTAGGTCCATATTCGAAATGTGGATGAATTTAACCTTTTTCATTATAGCTTGTATGGTGCACATAGGAAAGTTCAGTTGACAGAGATGGGCTGTCGATAGTTATAACTCAATTTAATTAATCTTTTCATAAATAGTCACAAATTTTTATTAATTGATATTAAAGCATTCTTCCCTGGGTTTCTTGGGTTCCACTGGTTTCTTGGAGCTTAAGTCCTTCCAGTGCTACTCTGGGACAGGAGGACTAGGTCCCTCATTAACCCAGGCTCCAGCAGGACCCTCACCTCTTGCTCACTTCAAAGTTGCCAACATATGGGCTAGGGTGGGTTCAGGGTCAGGTCAGGCCTATAGTGTTGTCACCACTGGGCTGCCCTGCTCCTTGGTCCTTCATGGGGTTAGTGCCAGTAGCTGGAGACATGTGCTCATCATTGCAAGGAGGGGGCTTGTGCATGGACTCAGCAAGCCTGAGGCCTAGGCAGCCCATATTGTTCCTACCTGCAGTTTCTCCTAGACGCGAGTCCCAGCCATCTTGGCATCCTGTCACCCTGCTGTTTGCCCAGTGCTGTGACATTGCCCCAGCAGCCTTATTGCTCCAGTATGAATTTTATATTCATTGACAACTGTTCAGTAAACACTTTTGAGCCTACTAAGTGCTAGGTCTTATGCTTGGCACTAGAGTAGGAGAAAGGGCTCCAGAGCACCCCTGATTCCAGGATGTGCGCCTAAGGAGTACCACAGGTGTGAGGAGGGCGACGCAGACCATTGAGTTCAACGGTTTGTCAGAGTTCATTGTTATGGGGCTCATGTACTGTGTGATGATTATGTGCTCATTTTAAGTGACTCAGCACTTACAGCTCTAGTTCATTTAAAACTTGGAGCAGCCTTGTGAGAGAGATACCATTTCCATCCTCAGTTTTCTGAAGAAGCACTGAGACACAAAGACATAGTAACTTGTGCAGAGTCGTGCAGCCAGTGAGTCGGAACATGACCCCAAGCAGTCAGCTAGCAGGTAGTGGGGACAATATGGGCCAAAGGACAGTGTGCAGTGTGAGCCCTGGAGGTTAACCGCGGGGAACAGCAAGAGGATGCTGTTCACAGGGCCTGTTTGGTGTGTGTGGTCCTAACCTGAAGGCTTTTCAAAGCCTCTGAGGGTTTCCCTCTGTAGAAAGTGATGAGATCCTGGCAAAAGCATGGCCCTTGGACTGGTTCAGGTGATAGAAGGTGGGGTCTGGCCCAGGGCTGTGGGCTTTGTTGGGTACAGGGCACTGTATGGCCCCTTTGGGTACTGTGCAAACAGGACTGATAGATTGTCCAGTACCTCATCAGGTGTGGGGTGCCATGTGTGGGGGTGAGGCTGTGAGCATGGTGCTGAAGCCTGGGCTACAGGGTGGGTTTCCACAGAGTGCATTTTTTGTGCCTTAGCAAATTAAATTTGTTTTGGATGTCCTGTGACATTCCCTACAGTAATTGTCTGGACCTGGGAGACTCACTGAGTTAATCAGCGTTAGAATTCATTGTTGTAGGTGGTTAAATGGTGAGTTTGAATCACTTAATGTGTGTAGGCTTATTAAAACAGCATACAATTAAAATGTGATGAGTTTGTAGGCAAAGCTCAGCTATAAATTTCTAAGAAAACTTAAGTACCCATGCTGTTATAAAGTTTTTAAAGAAATCTACACTTTAAAAACAATTTTGCTACATAGATTTTTTTTCCCCATGGCTCTTAATGTCACTTGTTTCATGTTTGAATTTGTCTTTTTACTACCCTATTTTTTTAAGTTGAATGTGGATTATGTTCTTGACCTTAAAGGATGTGTGTGTGTGTGTGTGTGTGTGTGTGTGTGTGTGTGTGTGGTGAACTGAAATGACTAGGCTCGCTTATTATGTGGAAACACAATATGGCAAGCAGGAGAACCACCTGGCTTGATCATCAATAATAAAGCATGTAATTGTACCTTCCTGAGTCATACAGTCCTGGCCATGATCTGCTTGCTTGTGCTTTGTGTGTCTGGCCCTCTCATCTCTCATCGCTTGGCCTCAGTTGGCAAAGCCTGAAAGGGATTCAGGGACCTGCTACTGCGGGGAGGCTTCTGGGCACCAGCTTGAGCTGGCTGCTGTCACAGGTGTCAGTGCACACAGCCCCCACTTCAGCGAGGTAGGTGCTAGGGCCCTGAGGCTTGTCTCCAAGATGGCAACAGTAATTCCAGCTAGAGCTAATGCATAAATAAGGTGTTTAGGAAACTCTTAATTCCTTTTCCTTCTCTCTTAAGAATGTTTTTTAAATGAGAAGAGCAGCATCACGTGGTGATTTAAGAACATGGACTTTGGAGTCATACTGCCTATGTTTGTGTCCCAGCTCTGCCACAGTTTGGCTGTGTACAAGTTGCTTAGCCTTTCTGAGCCTCATTTTCCTCATCTGTAGAATTTGGAGAATAATAATACCTACCTCCAGAGGTGTTGAGGATTAAAGGGAAAATACATGTGCTTAGAACAGTGCTGAATGCAGTAAGTGCTAGCAGAGTTTGCTGGGATCATCGTTCCTTTCTGATGACAAATCTACCTTGAACCATCGGAAATAGGAGGAAAGGATCCTGTGCCCTTCAGTAGACTTCTTCACATGCTTGTCCAATACTTCCTGTACCATGCTGAGGCCAGGAGCACAAAAGCCTGTGGGCTGTCCGGCCTCAGGAAGCCTGGGTTGAGCTGTGTAGACAGCCTTGCACCCAGTCGAGAGCTCTGGACTCTTGCAGACTTGGCTTTGATTTCTGGCCTCATCTCCTCTTGCCTGTATGAACTTGGACCAATTATTTCTTCTTGGTTTCCTCATCTGCTAAGTGGGCAGAATGATACCTCTCAGTAGGTGTCACTCTGTAAGAGATAGTTTTGTGACATATTTTACACAAGGTTTAGCACGTGTGTGGCCCAGTGTCAGTGCTCACGGAGTGGCTATCCTGACTTCTAGTTAGTGAGTCGGCCCAGTTTGTGGTGTTGGTGCTGCGTGTTGTGTGCCCAGGACTCCTTGGGGGACATCTGACTTCATTCTAACTGGGCACATTCTCTTGGCTTATGGTTCTCCGATATGCTGGTTTTTTTTGGGAAATGATGAAATGTTACCTTCAGTTATCTTTTCAAATTTCATAAGAATTTTGAAAATCAAGCCATATTTTCCATCAGCTTATATTATGACTTCACAGTTCTTTTTTTTTTTTTAAGTTTTTGCTATAGGGCTCATGTGCTTGCCAGAGGGCAGGGAGGGAGGGAGGAAGGAAGGAGAATCACCCCGTATGGGGAATGGCCATGCTGCAGTCCCCCTCCTCCATTCTTTCAGAATTTTGGGCATGCACCATATGTGTCCAGTGTATGTTTCATGCTGCTGGGTCCAGGACTGGAGCTGCTTGGTTGGCCATATGGAATCTAGCCACCTTAACCATCATGCCACCAGCTGGCCTGAGAAGATTTCTTAATAGAAGAAACAAAGATGACCAAGGATAGGAGAATCGCGCTAAAATAGTGGTTTGCAAAGTGTCGTCTCCGGACTACTTACTTTGTTGTCGTCACCTGGGCATTCATTAGAGCTATACATCCTCAGTCTCACTTCAGACACATTGAAACTAGGTGGGAGCCGGGGCCCAACAAGTGTGCTGTAACGAATGGTACAGGTAATTCCAACGTACTCTAAAATTTAAGAACCATGGCTTTGCAAGAGGGAGTATCAGAAATTGGGAAGGAAACAGCCATCTTTGCTGTAGCAGGTTAAATAAAGGGCCTAAAGCACACTGCTATATAACTTTCAGTAATTGCTAGTGAGCCAGAGAAGTCTTTGAGGATACTGATGGGAGGACTACATATTTTTAAAAAATAATTATTTATTTTATTCATCATCATTATTACTATTTAAAAAAAAATTGTTACAGGGCATGCACTCGCCAGAGAGAGACACAGAGAGGGAAAAGTGAGAAAGCAAGTTGTCAGGTCCAGGACTTGCACTGTGGTCATCCATGTGGGGGGCCCAGCGTCTTAACCACCACACCACTTGCTGGCCCTGGGAGACTACTTGAAGAGAGCTGCCTTGGGATATTTTCATGGTGGGTTTGTATGGACTGGGGTCCTGGCTAGCTTGGTGTGGATGGTGAAACTGCCTTGGAAGCACAGTCCTTTGCCTTGTGATAAAGGGGAACCTTCTTCCTTGGATTCCACGGTCCTTTCATTCTTTCCACAAATTCAAGCCACTGAAGAGATCTGCCCGGGGATTACAATGAAGAGCAAGACAGACCTGAACCTTGCCTTCTCTGCAGTTTACTATGGACCGAGGAAAGACAGATATAAACAGCTCTGTAAATAAAGAGTGCAGTTGTGATATGTGTAAGGAAGAGTCCAGGGTGTAGTGATCATACAGTGTTAGTCCCAGCAGCACATTTCTCTGAAATAAGTTTTTTCAGGTGACTGCCACTTGCCAAATGTGATGGTTATTCTTTAGCCTTTGTCTTCATTGACCCGTCAGCAGTTTGGCCTCAGCTGACCTCACCCCTACTCCTTAAGAGGCCTCATCCCTGTGTCTGGGCCACCTACTCTTCCTCCGCTGGAGTTTCCTTTGCTGTTTCTCTTATCTTCCCAACCCTCTCAATGATAGAGTGCCTTTCAGCACATCCATGTGTACAGTCGCTCACTCTCTGGGGCGTCTTGGCTGGACTAAGGCTTTAGCGGCTAAGCCTACATTGACCACTCCCATGCTGGTCTCCAGTTGGGTCTTACACCCTGAACTTCATGCTTTAGCAGCTAGATAAGAGACCTTTAAAAAGTAAATTTGAAACTTTATAATTTGAGCAGAGACTTAGGGATGAAAACATCCGGGGATGCTGGGAACCAGCAGTTAGCGTAATGGCTATGTCGCTGGACTCCCACGTAGTCGACCGCGGTTTGCGTCCCGGACCCGGTGGCTTAAAACTCACACCGGGCGCATGTGCGTGCGTGCCCAAGATCCCGAGAGGAGAATGGAGGAGAAGGGATTGCGGCGTGACCATCCCCCCCTGGGGGGTGATTTCTCGCTTTCTGTCTCTATGTCTCTGTCTGTCTGGCGAGCGCACGCGCCCTATAGCAAAAAAAAAAAAAAAACCTCTCCAAAAAAAAGAAAAAAAAAAAAACAAACATCTGGGGATGCTTTAGAAAGGAATTTATAAATCGTTTAGACATAACACTATTATACGAGCTTGAGGAATTGGCTTTAGTGTTGGGAAATGAGATTGAGCAGAAGGTATAAGTCCTGGTTGGGGTCTGAGGCAGCTTCTGATTGTGGTGGCAATAATAGCTTCATGAAATGACGCGCTTACAGACTCCACAGTGTCCTGGATTAAAAACTGTCATTCAAGCAAAGAGTACACGGCCTGTTGTGTTTGGGTTTGTATAACTGGAAATATCTTAAATGCCCTCCTGGAATGTTAGGTCAGCTCTTGGCTAGAGCAAAGAATCATAGAAGAGAGAAATCCAGAAGAAGGCAAATCAAGAACAGCTTAAAGTGATACTCACCCTCCTTACTCTGGGTTCTGAGAAGTCTGGATGATCAGAAAATTACAGAACATCACAAATTGTGGGAAAGGTTAGATCTGGGTGGTCAGTGGAAGTAACCGACTGTAAGCCTACATGCACATTCTAAACAAAACCACCTTTTATCCTCCCTCTGCCATTTTCCAAGCTCACAGAAATAAATAGAGGAGGTTCCAGTTCTGGGAAAGATGGGGTAAACCCAGATCAGCTGTGTCTCCCAGTGAATGCAGCCGTGACACCTGAGCAGAAAGTGTGCAGCAGCTGTGTGGTTCTGCAAGGTAAACAGTAGCAGGTAGGCTGAGCAAGACCAGAATTCTAAGGACCACTGAGTTGGCTAGTTTTTCCCCTCTGATATTCTCTAAGCCAGACCCTGCAGGGCTTTAAGGTCGGAAATGATGATAATATGAACAGAGGGCCAGCCTGGGGCCCAGTGGCTAAGGCAGCTGGATCCCCCATACGGCCGGCCGACCGTGCTCTTTGGGTCCTGGACCCCACGGCTTGAGAAACACGTTGAGAGCTGTGTGTGCGGGTGTGTGCCAAAGTCCTGGAAGGAGAGAGAGATGGAGTAGTTCTAGTTTGAGGAGCAGGTCTCTAACACTCAGAGTGCAGAAACTCCTTTCTTTTCTCTTCTCTTATACTCCAGCCCTCAGGTGTTCTCATGGTAGCTCATCAGGAGCCAGCAGGAGCCTAAAACTCTCTGAAAGGGGAACTGACTAGAAGGGCTTTGTTCTCAAGAAGGTGGGGCAGACCTCTGATGCTTATTCTCTCTCTCAGTGCCTCTCCCTGTTGTGGACATAGTCGGGAGGTTTGTGACTAGAGAACTAGAAAGAACTGGGGATACTGTAGAGAGGAAGGCTCAGAAAAGAAACCTTTTAAGGTGCTGGAAATGTCTGGATTTCTTGCCAAATTTTGGGTATATGTGGACTCTGAGAACTGAACTTTGGGATAGACCACCCCACGAACTCCATACTGGCCACTGGGTGGTGCCACATGCAACAAGTACTGCAGAGGCTTTGAAAACTCAGCTGACTTTGGAATCAACTCACAGAAGCCTGGCTGGAATGTGTTTCTGGAATCCAACTGGGCCAGTTCCTTACTAAGATAAAAATGCCTTCTTCAAAAGGGTCCGACAAGACCTAGAGTCTCTTAACACAGTGTTCAAAATGTCCAGGAAGGAATTCAAAATTGTTTGACTTATGAAGAACTTGAATTGTCTTTCGAAAATCAAAAAACACTAATGTCAAGGTAACAAAGATGTTGGAATTATCTGACAAAGATTTTCAAGCGACCATTATAAAAATGCTCCAACAAGTAAAGGCAAACACTCTTGGAATGAAAAGATATTGGATTGTTGGAAAAGTCGTGACATTTTTGCATAGGAAGATAAAGGGAAAAAAAATACATCATGACTTTTCTGACAACCCAATAGAAGGGATCAGTAAAGAAATGGAAAATATAAGTAGCACTAAGTGAAAATTTAGTAATATAGTAATACAGTAACTCGAATAAAAAGCTAACTGGACAGATTAATCGCAGGATGGAGAGAATAGGGATAAGAGTGTGTGAATTTTAAGATATATCGGTAGAAATTATTCAATCTGAATAGTACAGAGAAAAAGAAGTTAAAAAAATGAAGCCTTAGGAACAGCTTGGGCAATGTTAAGTCTAACAGTTGTGTCATTGGAATCTCAGTAGGAAAGGAGAAAGACTGTGATGCAGAAAAATTGCTGAAATAAATAATGACAGACTATGACATCCCAAATTTGGCAAAAGACATAAACCTTCAGATTAAAGCATCAATGACCCAAAATAGGACAAACCCTGAGAACCCCATGCCCATAACATTATAGCCAAATTGCTGAAAACAGAGACAAAAAAGAAAAGAAAAACAAACAAACAACCAACAAACAACTCCCCAAAACAATTACCTTTGGGTGAACAGCAATTTGAATGACTGAGTTTCCCATCAGAAACCATGGAGGCTAGACAGAAGTGAAATAACATATTTAGAGTACTGAAAAAAGCTGTCAATCCAGAATTCTGTATCTGACAAAACTACTCTTCAGAGATGAAGGTATAACAAAAACATTGTCAAATGAAGAGAAACAGAATTGGTTGCCAGCAGACCTGCTTTCAAAAAATTACTAAAGGAAGTTGTCCAGATAGAAGGGTTATTATATTCGAGAGAAACTTGGAACATTAGGAAGGAAAGGGAACAGAAATGGGAAATATCTGGATAAATATAGTAGACCATTTTTTAAAAAAGAATTATTTTATTTAAGTTTATTTATTTTAATAAAGTTAGAGAGAAAGCAAGGTGCTAGATCCGGGACTCGAACTGGGGTCAGCCATGTGGGAGTCCAGTGCCCTTAACCACCACATGCTGGCCTTGATAAGTATAGTAGACCATTCTTAATGAATTCTTTAAAAATATGCTTGAAAAAAATTGTGTTGTCTGGTTTTTAGTCTTTGTAGATATAATATTCATAAGACAACTAAAATATAAAGGGGGAGGGAATATGTAAAATTTCTATATTCCACTTTAAGTGATAAAATATTGATTCTAATTACATAATAAAAATTAAATATGTATATGGTAATCCCTAGTCCAACCACAAAGAAATAGTAAAAAACATAATAGATAAAATGAAATTCTAAAAAAATAAGGAAATTCAAATCACAGCAGGAAAGAGGAAATAGAAGAAGAAAAAATTACCAAACAAATAAGACGGTAGACCTAAATTCAACATATTAATAATTACATTAAATGTAAATGATCTGGGGCCAGCAGGTTGTGTGGTGGTTAAGGGTGTTGGACTCCCACATGGCCGACTATGGTTTGAGTCCCAGACCTGGTGGCTGGCTTTTTGTTTGTTTGTTTGTTTGTTTCAAGAAAGATTTTTGTTATAGGGCATGTGTGCTCACCAGAGAGACAGAAAGTGAGAGATCACCCCCTGGGGTGATGGCCATGCTGCAGTCTCTTCTTCTCCATTCTTCTCTTGGGATCTTGGGCACACATGCACATGTGCCTGGTGTGAGATTTAAGCTACTGGGTCCGGGACTTGAACTGTCATCATCTACATGGGAATCCAGCAACATAGCCATTATTATACCAACTGCTGGTCCCGCTTTCTCACTGTCTGTCTCTCTCTTTCCCCCTGGTCAAATTAAAAATAAATAAATAAAATTAAATAATTATTTTTAAAAAGATAATGATCTGAACACACAATTGTGTGTCTCAATACCCATTTCTCAGATTGTCTGAGTACTGCAAAAAAAAAAGGGAAAAAAAATGACCCAAGTATATGTTATTTATAAGGAACTTCAGTTATAATATATGTTGACTAAAATAAAAGACAGGAAAATATATACCATGAAAACATTATTAAAAATCAAGGCAGATCTGTTCATATTACAGAAAGTAGACTTCAGAACAAATTACCAGCAGTAACAAAGCTGTGATTCTAAATGTACATGCACCTAATGACAGAGCTCTGACATACATGATGCAAAAGCTGCTAGACCTGAAACAAGTGGACAAGTCCACACTTAGAGTTGGAGTCAGTATTCCTCCCAGACAATAACTGCTAGAGCTATGGACTCAGAGCCAGCCAGTGTGTAGAACTGAACACCACCATCAACCAATTGGATCTGAGATTTTCAGAACCCGCCAACAATAGTAGGACATATATTCTTTTTTTCCCCAGTGCACTTGGAACATTTTACTAAGACAGACAATATCTTGGGTTATAAAAGAAACCTTCATAGGTGAAATGGTCCATCTCCTTGGAAATTACAAATCACCAAAACTCATCCAAGATGAATTGTTCTGTAATTACTAAAGAAATGGAAATTTTATCAGTAGTTTAAAATCTTCCAAAAAAGATTTCTCAAGGCCTAGACGGCTTCACTCATAAATTCTATCAAACATTAAAAAACAAACAAAAAAAGTAAATTAGGGGCCAGCAGATGGCATGGTGCTTAAGGCGCCGGATTCCCACATGGCTGACTGTGTTCAAGTCCTGGACCTGGTAGCTTGAAATCACACCAAGCATGTATGTACGTATGTCTGCTCAAAATCCCAGGAGGAGAATGGAGAAGGGATTGCTACATGGCCATCCCTCCGGGGGCGTGATTCCTCACTTTCTCTCAGTCTCTAGAGAGTGCACATACCCTATAGCAGTAAGCCAAAAACAAAAGCACATCAGTTTTAGAAGAGGTGGAACTACTTCCTGACACATATTGTGAGGCCAGCCTTACCCTGATACCAAACCCAGATAAATACAGTACCAGAAAAACCCCAACAACAACAAAAACAACAACAAAAGAAACTACAGACCAGTATCCTTTATGAAAACACACGAAATCTTTAAAATAATAAAATACTTTGAATGAATGAATCAAGCAATTGGGGTTCTTCTGACCCAGGATTTTCAACTTCTAGGAATTTCTCCTACAGATGAATTAGCATTTAGATGAGATAGTGTCATATAAGGGTATTGACTATAGCACAGAAGATTAGAAATTGGAGAAATATCTGGCAGGGAGTTGGTTCAATCCTAAATGAAATACTATATTCCCTAAAAAGCAAGGTGAGCAACTTTGTAAATGGTCCTGGCTGCCTTGGCACAGTGATGACGCTAACACCTTGCAGTGCTGGTAGCCATATGAATCCTGGGTTGACCTGAAAGCCACATTAGGCATAAATACCAGGATCCCGAGGAGCTGGAGGACTGGGGAAAGGGGACTGCAGCATGATGGGGCACTATCAAGGGTTCTCTCTCTGTCTCTGTCTCCTGTCCTTCCTTCCCCTTCTCTCTCCCATTGCATGCACTGTGCACTTATAAAAAGGAGGGAAAAATACTTATAAAAGGTACTCGATTCTAAAATACACATAGAAACTATTGTTAGAGTAACTTGCAGGTTACAACCTGTTAGAAAAGATAAGCAATGTGTTTTGGTAAGCATATCTTATTTGACACATGCTAACTACATATATCTTCCATATTAAGTCGTCTGATGTATTTTTCTATGCAAAAATGTGTCATAACTTTCCCAACAACCCAATAACGTAATGAATCTGTGGATTCCTGTGTATGCTCCTGCTGGCTAACTTTTTTTTTTGCTGTAGGATGCATGCACTTGCTGGACAGACAGAGAGAAAGTGAGATTGAGAATTTCCCCCCCCCAACCCCCCCCCCCCGCCCGAGAAGATGGCCATACCACAGTCCCTTCTTCTCTATTCTCTTAGGATTCTCGGCATGCATGCATATGTTTCCAGTGTGTTTCAAAATGTCGGGTCCAGGACTCAAACTGCGGTTGACCGTGTGGGAATCCAGTGCCTTAACCACTATACCACCTGCTACCCCTGCCCTGTTGGCTAACTTAAAGTGTGTGTGGCAGGAGGTATTGGGCTGGGGCCCAGGTGTTGGGAGGAGGCATGAAGAGAGAGAACCAGCTTCTGACACCAACAGCTGAACTTCTTGATGTTCAGCCCCATTCCAACTGCTGATACTGTCTCCAGAAAATCACCACTAACCCCTCAGGATAAGCCCATTGCCTCTTGAAGTTTCCCAAAACCTCATAGGTTTCCCTCTATCGTAACCTGTCATAGCATTGAGAATTTCCCCCCCCCAACCCCCCCCCCCCGCCCGAGAAGATGGCCATACCACAGTCCCTTCTTCTCTATTCTCTTAGGATTCTCGGCATGCATGCATATGTTTCCAGTGTGTTTCAAAATGTCGGGTCCAGGACTCAAACTGCGGTTGACCGTGTGGGAATCCAGTGCCTTAACCACTATACCACCTGCTACCCCTGCCCTGTTGGCTAACTTAAAGTGTGTGTGGCAGGAGGTATTGGGCTGGGGCCCAGGTGTTGGGAGGAGGCATGAAGAGAGAGAACCAGCTTCTGACACCAACAGCTGAACTTCTTGATGTTCAGCCCCATTCCAACTGCTGATACTGTCTCCAGAAAATCACCACTAACCCCTCAGGATAAGCCCATTGCCTCTTGAAGTTTCCCAAAACCTCATAGGTTTCCCTCTATCGTAACCTGTCATAGCACCTAGCACCAGAACAGTCTAGTATAGTCATTGTCTGTTGGTCCCTAAATGGCTCAAGGTCGGGGATCTCATTCATCTTTATTCCTAGGGCCAAGCGGTCTTAAGTGCTTGCTGGGCACTTACAATGGGGACCTACAATGGAAGGCAATACACATACCATTATATTCAGAGAATAAAGGGACACGTAACTAAAGGCAATATATGAATATGATTGGTTCCTGGCTCAGAAAGGTTGCAAGGAAGGACAGATGGTTTCACGTGGTGGCACATGATTCCGTAAGTGCTTGAGAACCTCCTCTGTGCCATGCGCTTTTTTTTTCTTTTTCCCCAGGCCTTCACTCATACTAATAGGATTTACAGTCTAGTGAGAGGGATAAATATCAATCAAATGCTCACGTAATTTCAAGTTATGATTAAGTCCTGTGAGAAAACAGCACCTGGTTCTAGAGGAAAGAATGGCAGAGGTCTTGCTGAAATTTAGATGGGCTGGTAATATTTTTGTGACAATGAGGGTTTTTTTTTAATTATTCAATTTTATTATTATTATTTTTGGAGAGGTTTTTGTTATAGGGCACATGCACTCTCCAGAAAGACAGAGAGAGACAGGAGACAGAAAGAGAGAAATCACCCCCCGGGGGGATAGCCACGCTGCAATCCCTTCTCCTCCATTTTCCTCTCAGGATCTTGGGCACACACGCACACGTGCCTGGCATGAATTTAAGCCAACGGGTCCGGGACTCAAACCGCAGTGGACTACATGGGAGTCCAGCGACATAGCCATTACACCAACTGCTGATCCCTCATTATTATTATTTTTAAATTTGACTAAAAAGAAAGAGAGGGAAAGTGAGAAAGCAAACCACCAGGTCTGGAACTCGAAGCACTGTTGGCCATGTGGGAGTCCAGGGCCCCATCGTCATGCCACCTGCCAGTCCTGATGATAAATATTTAGGGAGAGGTCTGAAGGATTTATTACTAGCCTTACTAGTCTCTTCCCCTGTGATGAAGAAGTTCAAACCCATAGGAGGGTCCACGGAATAATTTCATGAACAAGCATAGCCGCCCAACTTAGATGGAATAATTCGGGATGTTTTGCCACTCTCACTTTATTGTGCTCCTATTTTTTCCAAATTGAACCATGAAAGTAAGTTACAGCTATCATGACCTTTTATTCCTAAATTCTTCTGCATACAGCTTTTTTTAAAAAGAATTACTTAATTTTATTTATTCACTTATTATCACTTTTTTTTTTTTTAATTTGATCAGAGTGAGACATAGAGGGAGCAAGAGAGAGAGGGAAAGTGCGAAAGTAAACCATCAGGTCCAGGACTCGAACCGTGGTTGGTTATGTGGGAATGTCCAGCACCTTAACCACCACGCCACCTGCTGGTCCCCCTGCATACAGCTTTTAAGAGTAAAGAAATTCTCCTATAGAACCATAATACTGTTAGCATACCCACTGAAGTATCAGTAATTCTGTAATGGCCTCTGATAACAGACTGTCTTCTAATTTCCTCAGTTGTGCCAAACTCTTCTTTTTGAACTTGGGGCCAATCAGGTTTAGGTATGCCCTTAGTTATATATAAGTCCCCTTTATTCTCCGAATAGAAAAGGCTTGTGTGTTGCCCTTCATTATGTCCCCTTTATTCTTCCTTTTCCTGATGACATTTACTTTTTTTTTTTTTTTAATAGCCATGATCTTGATCCTGTTGGGATTTGGGGCACACATGCCCATACGCCTGATGTGTTTTTCAAGCTGCCAGGACCAGGACTTGAACCTTGCAATTGGCCATGTGAGATGCGTCTCCCTTAGCCACTAGGCTATGGGGCTCAAAGATCTATTTAACATCTTGAAAAGACCAGTAAGATAGTAAAACTGATTCTGAGAGCATTTGATGCACTAAGTACACATATAGACATGAAACTCAAGAATTGGAATAAGACTGCCAGATAAGTGGTGGGGACAATAAAAAATAATCTTTGGTATTACCTTTTGGATGTGAAGCTACAAGTTAATATGTAAATTCACAGTATCTGGGCTTTAAACAAGTCATAAATATTTATGCACAGGTACAGTTCTCTAGAGAATTAGATAATCTTTAGGCAGGCATATTAAAAATGTCCAGAGATGATTCGATAGGGCACTCTCCCAACCCAGATTTTGGATATTTTTTTCTTGACAAAGTCCTTTCCTAATCCTTCTAGCCATCATTAGTCTATTCTTTTATCCTGTTACTTAAAAAATTTTTGAGGTATCATTAATATACCATATAATCTGCTCATTGTAAATGCCCATTGATTTTAAAAATAAAAAGAAATATATCATATTTGTGATAATGTCAGAGAGAGAGAGATGCCACCCGATAGTCAGGTACCCTTTCCTTCTGCCCTCCAGCTCTGCAGGATCAAATGTGAACACTGGGTACATTTCAGGTCAGTTGGGCTGGGGATCCAAAACCCTGGGTGACCATTAGGCTTCTAGCACTGAATTCTAGTCGCAATGGATTAAGCCATGTCGGCTGGGCCTCCGTTACTTTTTAATAAATGTCTACAGTTGTATAACTAGTTGCAACCCAGGTTTAGAGTATTTCCATCACCTGATGTCCTAGAATATTTTTCATCACCCCAAAATGTCCTCCTGATTGTTTGTAGTCAGCTGTTACTCCTACCTCCAGGCACAATGAACGCGCCTACTTGCTAGAGAGTTGCTTTTTAAAGAAATTTCTTATAAAGGGAATCATGCAGCTTTGTCTGGCGTCTTTCTTTCAGCAGAATGTTTCTGAGGTTCAGGCGTGCAGTAGTATGTAGTGATAGTTGCTGTTGCCTCATTCCTCAGTTGGTGGACATTTGGTCATTATAGAATAATACTGCTTTGACTATTTGCATGCAAGTCTTTGGATGGACATATTTCTTTTGGGTGGGTTCCTAGGAGTGTGGTAGATATATGTGGAATTATATAAGAAACTACCAAACTCTTTTCCAGAATGGCTGCCCCATTTTACATCCCTACTAAGGATTTCTGGGAATTTCAGTTTCTCCACATCCTTGCCATTTCTTGTCATTGTCTTTTTTACTTTATTCTGGTGAATGGCATAGTTTTCTTCTGACTGAAAAAGTTTCTGCTGGCAATTTGGTAATTCTAAGTTCCAGAAAACCAGATGGGAGAGGAGGGTTTCTACTCATAGCTGGGGACTTGCGAGAGGCTTAATCGAGCCTTGCGTTGCCTAGACTGAGTTTGTTCAGCCCTAAGATTAAGTCATTTCGACCCTATAGATTTCAAAGAATTTTTAAAATTGAGGTATAATTTACAAACAGTAGACTATGCTGAAGTGTACTTACTATTAAGTTAGTTTTTTGGTTTTTTTTTTGGAGAGGTTTTTGCTATAGGGCGCGTGCGCTCACCAGACAGAGACAGACACAGAAAGCGAGAAATCACCCCCCAGGGGGGATGGCCACAACTGCGGTCGACTACATGGGAGTCCAGCGACATAGCCATTACGTTAACTGCCGGTCCCATATTAAGTTAGTTTTGATGAATCATATCAAAATAACATTTCTGTCACCCTTACCAGTCATTTCCCCAGAAGCAACCACTGGCCTGAGTACTTTTTTTTCCCCTTAACAATTATTTTATTTATTTAAATTTGACCAGAGAGGGACACAGGTAGAGTGAGAGTGAGAGAGTGAGAATGAGAGAGAGAGAGAAAGAGAGAGAAAGAAATAGGGAGAGTGAGAAGGTGAGAGGGAAAGTGTGAAAGCTAGCCTCCAGGTCTAGGACTCTAACCGTGGTTGGCTATGTGGGAGTCCAGCGTCCTTAACCACCACGCCACCTGCTGGCCCCCACTGGCCTGATTTCTATCCACTGTGTATCTTTTTGTGTATACCCTGACATTTTAAACTAATCTTAGGATAGGATGTCAGTGTCCCACGGGAGACTATAAAAAAAGAGACAAAAAATTGCTCGTCATCACCCGGTTACCTAGCGGTTACCACCGTTCCTATTTGTATGTACTTCCTTTGGTAACCTCTCTGTAATCTTACAAGACCGAACTTTGCTATTTGCATTGCAGTATGATATCTATGTGCCGCCGCTGAAGCATAACTTGACTCGCGTTGAGCGTTTAAACTGACCAGACTTGGGACCAGCAGTTAGCGTAGTGGCTATGTCGCTGATGCCCATGTAGCCGATCGTGGTTCTATTCCCGGGCCTGGTGACTTAAACTCAAGCTGGGCGCGTGTGCGTGTGTACCCAAGATCCCGAGAGGAGAATGGAGAAGGGATTGCGGCGTGGCCAACCCCCCTGGGGGTGATTTCTCGCTTTCTGTCTCTCTGTCTTTCTGGCGAGTGCACACGCCCTATAGAAGAAAACCTCTACAAAACAAAACAAAACTGACCAGGCTTGTGACGAACATTTAAGTGTCCCAGACCTTGACGTGGTTGATGGACTGCGCGTGGCCCTGGGACACACGCTGATTTCCACTGGAGAGAGGGTGACCCTGACCCTCCGCACCTTGCAGGCATCAGAGGGGCTGAGCCAGGCGTGGAGGCACCGGGGTGGAAGAGGTGCAGGTGCACTCTGTGGCCGGAGCCCCGGAGCCCAAGGTCTACCCGAGCTTGCTCATCCCCGGTCTTCCCCGCCAGCCGGAGCCCAGACGCCAACCAGGCCTGACGCAGGGAAGCTGAGAGCGCCGATCGGCTCCCTGCATCTGAGCGCGATTGAGCCGACTGCCGCCCAGCCCAGCCCCGCCCCGTCGGTGCCGTCTGCGGAGCCACCCGGTGCCCCGCTTGGTCTGCGGAGGGAGGGAGGGAGGCCGGCCCTCCGCTCGCTAGGGCATGGAGCCGCCGGCCGCGCGCCTTTGAGGCCCCCGGCGTTCATGGT
This sequence comes from Tupaia belangeri chinensis, assembly GCF_000334495.1. Taxonomy (NCBI): domain Eukaryota; kingdom Metazoa; phylum Chordata; class Mammalia; order Scandentia; family Tupaiidae; genus Tupaia; species Tupaia belangeri. The sequence continues at coordinate 1,134,254 of NW_006159886.1, read as the reverse complement.
GAGTTGGCTGCAGGGACTGAGGCCGGGGTGGATGCCTCCGCCCATGCGCCCGTAGTCTGCTGAGTCCAGGGTGTGTGTATTGGGGGCGGGGGCGGTACCCCGGCATTGCCCAGCGCTGGCCGGCCTGGAATGCTCCTGCACGGGTTGGTGGTGTACGAGAGCGTGTGTGCATGCATCACATGAGTCTGTCCTAACGAGCTGAAGCTTGCATAGGGCATGGGTGATGTGCTTTTCTTTTCCCTGGCATTCTTTGTGTCGGTTTCCACAGGATTTTCTATCAGCGTTCGGTGTTAATGGGTACGGTGAGAGACAGAGAGAGAGAGAGCACATCCTTGCTCTTTCTTATTACCCAAAATGCGATTGTATCCTGTTTTCAAAGCCAGGTCAGTCCAGGCCAGACAGCCCTCTTAGAGGCCGGAATGGCTGTGCGGCGGAGCCGGGGGAAGCCTTTGTATGACGGGGATGAGACTGCACGCTGCGTGCTCTGGGGCCAGATAAATAGGGTGCAGCAGCAGCCAGGCTCGGTTAAGCCCCGCTGAGTTTTTAATACAGTTCATTCACCAGTCCACACACCAACTTTTGTGTCCTTGGTGCCTTGTAAGGAACATGAGAATTAGAAAAGATTTCCCGAGAACTGCTTCCTCAAATGCCAGCATTCCCAGTAACTTAAAGAATGCTTTCTTGGACAAGATTTCCTGGTAAAAGGAGAAATGAACTCAATGAAAGGTTTTCTCGGGGGCTTTACTAAATTGTGAGGTCAAGCCTGGTCACCAGAATTGGTCACCAGGACTGTCTTCTAAGGCCATGCATTTTTAAGACCCTTACAGGTCACTCTTCCCTACTCAGAATTTCAAAACAAAACTACTCCCAGATTCTAAAATGATGCCCCTCTCTGTCAGATAATTGCTTGTTACAGATGGCAGAGTTGGAGCCAGCTGCAGTGTTCTAGGCACTTCAGTCTCATTTTGTCTTTACCACAAATCTACTGAGGACTCCTTTTAGAGTGAAATATTGCGGAAAGTAATTTTGTAGTGAAGCAACGACAATCACACTTCCAGTTTTCCGGTACTTACTATGGCTACATGACTACGTGTCTTTCGCTCATTCATTCCTGTTTAATCTTCACAGTTAACAGATGAGGAGCCAGGTTGATGAGATGAAGGAACATGCTCAAGGTCACACCGCTGTTGGTGAGGGTTCACACCCAGGCCTGCTGTCCCTTACACCTGTCCTTCAGGCTGCCTGGGTCCTCAGCCCGTGCAGATGGTGCCGTGCCGTGGCTAACATTTGTTCACGTCCGCCTTTCACCGGCGCTGCACGGGATGGGCCTCCTGGACCGGTCGCTTTATTCCAGGTGCACCCTCAGCAGTTCCTTTATCAGGCTGGGGTTAATGCTGCAGACAGTTGAGTCAGACTTGAGTGTAGATTTTGACGGACGATGCTTTCTTCTTCTAGTCATGGTAGATTTCCAGGAGGTCAGGGGCTTCTGCTCTCCAGATTACTGGCATAATTGGCCATCTACTTTAGAAGCCTTCCAGTTTCGTAAGTCGCGTTGATGACTCCTCTTGTCTTTCTTTTAGGAATACTTTATTTTTTTCCCCAAATATTGAGACTCCTAATTTTTTCTTTTCCCTCTTAAAATACTTAAAAGTATTTATTGAGGAAGACTTTTTACTTTTTTCTTTTTTAACTGATAAGGTTTTTTTTGTTTTGTTTTGTTTTTTAAAGAGAGATTTTTGGTACAGAGTGTGTGTGCTTGCTGGAGAGACAGAAAGCGAGAAATCACCCCCAGGGGGAATGGCCATGTCACAGTCCCTTCTCCTTCATTCTCCTTTTGGGATCTTGGGCATGCATGTACTTGCACCCAGCGTGAGTTTTAAGTCGCTGGGTCTGAGACTTGAAGTTAGCTACATGGGAGTCCAGCAACATAACCATTTCGCCACCTGCTGGGTCCCTAACTGACAAGTTTTAAACTTAACCCAGGTGTGTCATCCCATGTGACACTAGCACCTTACTGCTCATGCATACAATCCAGAAGCTGCCATTCGGTGCAACTCACAGGCTCCCTGAATCCCATGCTTTCTGCTTGCTGGCCGTGCGTAGTTTAGCTCTTCATCTTTTGGGTCTGTCCCATCCACTCTAGGTGGCTTGTTGTTGACACCATCAAATCTAGAGCGCAACAGCTTTGTCTTAGTGTCATTCTTCCTTTAACATATATGCTTGCCCATGTGTAAGCCAGCTGATGGGTGGCTCTGTGCGACTGCTCTGCTGTCAGGAGGCCTCTTCCTCATAGCCTCTCTAGCCCTGAGACTAGCTCTCACCTGTGCTGTCTATTCAAATAGCCACTGCTTTTCTTCATTCCTCTTCTTTCTTTTGGCTATAGGTATCCTGCCCTGTGGCCTCCCATGACCTGTAGCTTTCCCTTCTTGGCATTTCTCATGGTTTTCTTTGCTGCTGTACCTTCTGCCTACATCTTACTACCTGTCCTGAGTGAGCCCTGCAGGGTCATGGACTGAGGGTCTCCTACACTGCTGGGCTGCACAGCGTCTCTTAACAAATGAGCTTCCTCTGTTCTACATGGTCTTCCCTCTTCCTCCTGCATGCTAAATCTCATTTGCTCATGGACTCTTCATGAAGCCGAGGGCCCTGCTCAGGTAGCCAGGCTCTCTGCTTTTTTTGGTTTATCCCCTGAACCCTTTGTTCACCATCAGACCACCCCACAACGTAATCCCGGCTTGGGGCAGCTCATTCTGTTGGCTGCTGCCTTGCTGATGTGGTCTTGCCTTGCCCAGCATGACTGATTACCAGCTACGTGGGTGGAGGCTGTGACCTACTCTGCTTCTAAATTAGCAGCTTGCAGACTCTTTTGGAATGACCCTCGGTTAGACAGTTTGAATCTCAAGGCACAGATGAAGGTCTAGGTATAGGACTGAAGCAAACTGCCCCTACTTTGTTCACTCTTATTATATTTTTTATTGGTTTGCTAAAACAAAACAAGACAAAACAAAACATAAGAATGCTGTCATGACCAATTAAACCGATTTGCCACTAGAACTTTGAAGAACCTTGTTCTAAATCTCTTCTAGGGCTGTCTGTGAAGGCCTCTGCCTCAGACATTTGACAGGATGATTTGTTCTACCAGTTAGCCCACAGGGTTTTTGATGAGCATAGCAGTGATGGGCATTGTTAGTGGATTTAAACTCCAGAGTTCAAGCTTGGTCCCGTGAAGAGTTGTAACTTTGGAATGATACATTGGATGGAAGCAGGTTCCACACGGATATTTGCCTGACACACCCGGAGGACTCAGTGTCTCAGTAGGCAGCCAGCTATGGTAGGCATATTATCTCATTTAGCCTTTGCAGTGGTCTTCACAACAGCTACCGTTTATAACTGAGGAAACTTGAGTCCGAGAAACAAGCAAGATGATTTGTCAAAGGTCAAAAACTGGACTTAAAATTCACTGTTTGCTTCTGTTAGTTCTTGCCACATTCGTGCTGATGCTAATGTCAATAATTTGCAACTAATGTTTTTCCAAGGGCTTTTTACCCCCCATTAAGGTTCCTAGAGTGAATAGTCCATGTTTATTTCTAAAATTGGTTTGTCTGGCTTGGACAGTGAGCTGGGTGTTGACACGTCCGGCTAGCCATGGGAGAAAACTAGGCTTGGAGTAGGACCTATGACCAAGTCCAGTGCCGTTTGGATTCTGAAATAATGCTTAGTGTTTTGAAAAGGCTTTGCCTAGGATTTCAAGTATGGAGAAGTCAGGCATCCTTTACCAGTTCTATTTATTTATTAGAAAATGTATTTTGCCTTCTTTATGATTTATTTTTTGAGGTTTTTGCCATAGGACATACGTGTTCGCCAGAGAGAGGCACTGAGAAGGAAAGTGAGAAGTCACACCCCATGGGGGATGGCCTCACCACAATTCCTTTTCTTCCATTCTCGTCCTGGGATTTTAGGCACACATGCACATGCACCCAGCGTGCTTTTCAAGTCACCAGGTCTGGGACTTAAACCTTGGCTGGCCATATGGGGTCTGGTGCCTTAACCACCGTGTCATCTGTTGGCCCTTTATTTTTTTAATTATGCAGTGCTCTACATGACTAAAGCAAGTATTTGACCATGTGTCTTCACTAACTCTGCACTTTATTCTGTAGTACGGGTTTCTGTATTGTTGAGAGCTTTATTTAGACTGAATATGAATGATGAAATTCTTTCCGGTTCTTGTCTGTGAGTGGTTGCCATGAATTTTGTGTTGAGAGTGTGGCAGCAGAACCGGAATGCTTGGCTTCTGGTCAGCTTCTCCACTTACCCACTGGGTGAGTCACTGATGTCTCTGGGCCACCACGTTCCCATCTGTGGCTTGGGGATAATGGCAGGCCCCGCCGCCCCAGAGGGCTGCTGTAAAGGTTAAAGTGAGTTAAGTAACTCAGTGTGTGTAAAACCCTTGATAAGCACTTGGTTCATTAATGTCAGTCGTCCCTGTGCTTGCCGTTGGTCATGGTAAGACGCCATCACTGAAGAGACATTTACTTTCCGGTGCCCCTGCTCTCCGTATCTGTGCTGTCTGCAGACTTTGCAGGGCTTCCCGCTGGTTGGCACTAGAGCATGTGCCGTACGCTGTTGTTGCAGGTCTGCTGGGGAAGAGTGATGGCGTGGACCAACAGGGGCCATCCTTTATCAGTCAGCTGCTCCACAGCAAAGCCTGCACTAAGTGCTTCACGGACATCGCCCGTTCCTTACAGTAGCCAGTAGCCGTCTCTGGTGGGTTCTCTTCCTCACTTCGCAGATGTAGAAATAAGGGTCAGGAATTCAGCGTGAGTCCTTGCCCAGGCTCACAGCTGGTGGTTGGTGGATCTGAGTTTGCTCCCACATCTGACTGGCCCCAGTGGCCAACCTGACCCAATGTAGGCCTCAGCCTTTTCCCTCTAAACCTGCATACGTGCTTGACTATACTCAAAATGAGCTTGCCTGCTCAGAATGGCAGAGTGGAAGGAGCCCCGCAGGTCCAGTCTCTTGCCGGCTGTGGACTTTTGGGCAAACCTGTTAGCCTGTCTGTAAGATGTGGTCACTACGATGTTACGAAGATAAGTGAGACGGTCATTACAGGTTACATAACAGCAGTGGAAATGGGTATCCAGAGTCTGAGAGCTTTGGGCGTAATATCTTTACTTTGACATAGTTCACTACATCAGGCTCAGCAGCAGGTAAGCAGCACCTTAGGGGGTATTTGTTACTAAGTTTTGTTAAAATGCAACACGCCTCAATCTTTCTCAACACAAAGCTTTTGGTAGCTATCCCGTGAAAGCTGTTGACCTCCAGGTGCGAGACGTAATGGCCTCCCTGAGGCTGGTGCTGGGCAGCAGCATGTACCTGGCACAGTGGGCACTCAGATGTTGGAGTCCGTGAACGAGTGGCTCTGTTTCCTCGTTTTGTTTGTTTGTTTGTTTGTTTCAATGGAAGTAACGTCAGCATTTTATTGGAACCCTTTCAGTCGGAGTAAATGGCATTAGCGTGTCTGACTTTGAATATCTGCAGGTATAGGAACTGCCCCACCCAGCCACTTGGTGCATGCATACCCTTCCCATAGCTTGTGCATTGGCAGGAAATAACTTCTCCTTTCTACTTTTTAGTAGTCCTTGTAGGCCTTTCTGGTGGAGAGAATAATTGTTTGCCCAGCAGTTTTACCAGTAACATCCCTCTTAACAGCTAGTGTCAATAAACTTCATGTAGCTATTAATCACCACCTCTTGACAGTGCTTCTCTTGTTACCTAGGATGGTTACCCAAACCCTAGGTTAACTCTACGTTTGTTTGTCCTGTCTTCACAACTAGATTATCGTCTCAGGACGGTCCCGAGAGCCTTGTCAGTAATGGGCAACAAGGAAATACCGGTTTGGGTTTTGCAGAGAGCAAAGTGTACACATACACACATTACCTCAGAAGCTTGGCTCTCCTGGCTTCTCACTAGGTGTTTGGAATGTGGGTCACCAGGTGTGACTAAGCTTTTGTGATCACAATCCCACGGAAGAAATTGGTGACCGGTAGTGTGGAGGCTGCTCTTAAATTTCTAGGGCATGGCACAATTATTTACATAACAATTTGCTGTGATGGCCTCCGTGCAGCCATTGAAATAATCAGTTAAAATTGACAGTGTCCAGAAGACAGAGGGCACATCTGTTACCCCGAAGATGCATAGCGGACTCGAAGTGCTGTTTGCAGCCCCCATCGGGCTGCTCTGATGATCTGATCCTCCATAACTTCCCAACCAACGAGGAAAGTGCATAGAAAGCACCAGCCACAGCTGCAGAGCCACGGGACCCCATTTCGGTGGTTTTTCTGCAGCAGAAAGATTTTCAGTGCGTCATCCTCAAAATGAACTCATTACAAAACAACTCTCTCCCTTTCAGAAGGACTTCGTAATTCCAGGATTGACCAGGTCCGGAGTCATCTCTGGTCTCTTTGTCCTAGGAATATGAAGACAAGGCTGGGAGATCTAGCAAGCCACCTTCTCCGAAGCAGAATGTGAGGAAAAACCTTGATTTTGAGCCACTTTCCACCACTGCACTCATCCTTGAGGACAGACCAGCGTGAGTGTTGAGAAGAATCTCTGTAGAGTGTTTAGACAGCTTGCTAACCGCCTTTTCACTAGAAAAGAACTAAAGATTGGGAGAGAAAGAGGAGTAAGCCATTGTCACTTATTCCCTGTGTTAGCATGCGTTCTGTAGTAATATTAACCGCCTGATCTAGAAAACTATCCTTCAGCATAGAAGTTTTGATCAGGATCTTCCATTCCTGATTTTCATTTTTTTTTAAGAACTATTTGATTTAACTTTATTTGTTTATTTATTTATTTAAATTTAACCAGAGAAAGAGAGAGAGAAAGCCGCCAGGTCCTGGACTCAAACCGCTGTCAGCCATGTGGGAGTCCAGTGCCCTTAATCACCACTGTCTGCTGATTCCCCCATTCCTGATTTTTCTTACTTAACATTTAAATAACCAATTATACTCTAAAATGGGTGTTTTGGGTATTATTCCTGGGCTGGCCTACTGGGTTCTTTGCAATCTGCACTCAGCAGACTGCAGGTGATCTTAGGCAGGTCTCTACCTCTCTGTGTGATGAGAAGCTTGTGTTTGGAGACCTTGGTGAGGTACAAGGGGTAGCTCCAGCGTACTGAGTCCCTTAAACACTAAGGTCCATGCTATCTCTAAAATTTAAAATTGGTGAAATATGAAGAAGAAATGTATTTTCAACTGTTGATTATTTTTCCTTGAAAATGGTGGCTGTATAGGAGAGAGAAACCCTGAAGTGGAGGTTCGAAAAGTTAGATTGTGGTAAAAGTCTTTACAAGGTGGGGCCAGCAGGTGGCGTGGTGGTTACAGTGCTGGACTCCCACATGGTCGACCCTGATTTGAGCTCCAGACCCAGTGACCTGAAAATCATGCAGGATGTGTGTACATGTCCCTGGAGGAGAACATAGGAGAAGGGAATGCGTCATGGCCATCTCCTGGGGGATGATTTCTCACTTTCCCTCTCTCCGGTGAGAGCATGTACCCTATGGCAAAAACTGGCAACAACAACAGCAAAAGTCTTTATACTGTGAAGACTATCCTTCTAATGTTCTGAGTCATGGACTAGGTGTTCCCTGTGTTTTCATGCAGCAAATAGCAGTTTTGTAAAATGCCCCAGAGAGTGTGGGTTATGTTGCATGATGGGCCCAAGAGATCAGCTGTCCTCCCATTAATTCAAATGCCAGCACATTCGCAAGCATATTTCTGAAAAGGAGCTTGCATTTATAGGGCCAGCAAGTGGTATAGTCGTTAAGGTGCTGGATCCCACATGGTTAACCTGGGTTTGAGCCCTAGACCTGATGGCTTGAAAAATGACACCAGGTGCGTGTATGTGCATGCCCCAAATCCCAGGAGAATGGAAGAGGAGGAATTGTGGCATGCCTTTCCCTTCTGGGGGGAGGTGGTTTCTCACTTTCCCTTCTCACCATCTGTCTCTCTGATGAGTGCACGCACCATGACAAAAACATTTAAAAAAAAAAAAAGAATATGCATTTTATTTTTGTAAATGGTTAGAATTATGGTATACATTAGCAGATTGAAAAAGAAAAATCAAACAAATGAACCACGTTGCTAATAAGAAACTTGCCAGGAAGTGTATTCATGTACATGTATAGTATATGCTGTTAGGGAACCCTACTTCACAGATTAACTGTTGACAGTTACTAGTGGTTTGTTAAATGTCAAGTTTACTAGTGTTAAATGTCACGTTTCTTTGGAGAACAGGGTGGGAAATAAAAACTCAAAGTGTTTATTTTTAAAATTATTTAATTTTGTATATTCATTCATTTATTTTAATTTGACCAGAGAGAAACACACACACACACACACACACACAGAGGGAAAGCGAGAAAGCAAGCCACCAGGTCCATGACTCGAACCGTGGTCGGCCATGTGGGAGTGTCCAGCGCCTTAAATCATCACGCAACCTGCTGGTTCCTCCAAGTGTTTATTTCTATTGCAATTATAGATAATTGTTATTTTCTTCTTTCTACTAATCTTTATAATTCAATTCTTTTACAGGGAGCTTATTTTGCTTTTGTAAGAAAGTAGTTTTTAGCTTACGAAAGGACTGTATAATTGAGAATAATTTAGGTTTTGGTCTTCAAGCTTTACACTTTTTTTTTTGGAGAGGTTTTTTTTTTTGCTATAGGGTGCGTGCGCTCACCAGATAGACAGAGAGAGACAGAGAGACAGAAAGCAAGAAATCACCCCCCAGGGGAGATGGTCATGCTGCAGTCCCTTCTCCTCCATTCTCCTCTCGGGATCTTGGGCACGCACGCACACGTGCCCGGCGTGAGTTTTAAGCCACCGGGTCCGGGATGCGAACCGCGGTCGACTACGTGGGAGTCCAGCGACATAGCCATTACGCTAACTGCTGGTTCCCAAGCTTTACACTTTTTAGTGAATAATGCTTCAGGGTTTTTTCCCCCTCAGACTTTTATTTGATATTAGTAATGGTGAAAACCATTTGTTTCTTTTCAAGAAATCTCCCAGCAAAACCAGCTGAAGAAGCTCAGAAACATCGACAGCAATATGAGGAAATGGTGGTTCAGGCCAAGAAACGAGGTAATGGGATTTATGCACATTGGTAATATATGGCTGCACAGAATTGTGACTTTCGGGGTATTTTTTTAGAACCCTAGAACCTGTACTTTGTCAAACCCTTTAATATTTTGAAATTTGTAATTTTCCATCAAAAACAAATGTTGGTTCTATCCATTCTTGGTAGTGTTTTGTGATAGCAACAGTTTAAACTTACAAGAGCAAAAGAGGGCATATAGGGTGAAAATACTACATGAGAAGAAGCTTCAGCCAGTACTGCTGTGCAAATTTTTTCCCTCTCTGGATTGTTCTCTATTTATAAGAGGATTTAAGGAATTTGGTAAAATCCCTTGCAAAACCTAAAAATTACATGATTCTAGAATATTTAAGAGCTATATCTAATAAACAAAACATGGTGGGTACATACAAAGGGATATTTACTCAGCCTTAAAAAGGAAGGAAATTCCATTATTGCTGCAACACGATTGAACCTTGCCAATTGTCATGCTAAGAGAAACAAACCAAGTACCAAAGAACAAGTACTGTGTGATCCCACGGATATAAAGTCCCTAGAGGAGTCACATTCATGTAGACAGAGTAGAATGGAAGTTGCCGGGCCGAGGAGCAAGGGGGATGGGGAGTTAGTGTTTAACGGGGATAGAGTTTAAGTGGGGAAGATGAAGTCATGCTGCAGATGGAGAATGGAGAATGATGATAATTGCACAGCAGTATGAAGGTGTTTAATGCCCCCAACCTGGACACGTAATATAGTTAAAATGGGGGACCAGCAGTTGGCATTAATGGCTATATCGTTGGATTCCTACATAGTCAACTGTGGTTCGAGTCCCAGACCTGGTGGCTTAAACTCATGCCAGGCGCGTGTATGTGTGTGCCCAAAAGAGAGAATTGTGGCGTGGCCATCCCCCCAGGGGGGTGATTTCTTGCTTTCTGTCTCTCTGTCTCTGTCTCTCTCTCTCTCTCTGGCAAGCACATGTGCCCTATAGCAAAAAAGAAACCAAACTCCAAAAAATAGTTAAAATGGTAGATTTTATGTTATGTGTATTTTACCACAATGTAAAATTAACTCAATAACTGGTATTTCTCAGTGTTGCTGTTTATGTATTAAGCATAGTGCTTCAACTATTAGAAGTTAGTATAGCGATTACTTTTGAAAGAGGATGGGGAGGGTGGAGGACAAGGGGACCTTAGGCCCCCTTAGGTGTTTTGTTAATTTTTGTGTTGGTGTGTTGAATCTTATTCTTGTTTGTATACTTTTTGTTTGTTTTTATTTTTTTTGCTATTGGGCAAGTGCACTCATCAGAGAGAGATGGGTGGGTGGGCAGTGAGAAATCACCCCCAGGGGGTTGGTCCTGCTGCAGTCCCTTCTCCATTCTCCTCTCAGGATCACACTTGCCCAGTGTGATTTTCAAGCTGCTGAGTCTGAGATTCGAATCACACAGTTGGCCATGTGGAATCTAGTGCCTTATCCACCAAGCCACCTGCCAGCCCACCTTGTTTGTATGCTTTTCTGTATGCATGTTGTGCTAAGAAAGCTTACTAAGAATAAAAAGGTGGATAAAGCCAAAGCACTCTAAAGCCCATACTGTATGAAGTGAGCCTTGGGAGCTGTCGTTTACTCTATTTCACAGTCAAATTTGTGATGTTTTTGCAGTGTGACTCTCTGAGAAAAATCACCTAGTTTGAAAATGGTGGATTTCAGTTAATCTGTATTTTCTGCCTGTTTTATTTGTGCTTTCTAGAGCTGAAAGAAGCCCAGAGGAGGAAAAAACAGCTGGAAGAAAGATGCAGAGTAGAAGAAAGCATTGGAAACGCTGTTCTTACGTGGAATAATGAGATTTTACCCAACTGGGAAACCATGTAAGAACTGACACTGGGCACTGCAGAACCGCAGACCCTTGTTTTTATTGGGACATTGGAAAAGTCATGATGTGCATTTCCATGTTTTCCTGACTTTTCCAGTGGCCCAGTAGAGTCCATGGACAGAAGCTGTTGTTACCGTAGCTCATGGTAAAGCCTTCGATGTAGCGAGTTTCAGCTGTGTGGTGTCCCTTTCCTCTGCTGTTCCTTCCTGAGTACTGTGACAGCCCTTCCCTTCTGCCTTTCAGTTCATCTTCTACTCAGTACCTGAACCATCTTTGTAAGCGTGAGTTGCTTCCCTACTAGAAATTCCAGTGCTGCCCTGTGGCCCCCAGCATTGCTAAGACTTGCACGTGCGAGATGAGCTGCCCTCCGTGGCAGCCTCACCCTTGGTCTCTCTTCTAGTTGGATCGAGGCTTCTCCCTAGGAGCCACCTAAAGCTGCTTTAAGCTTCAGTCTTTGCACATTCCACCCTTGTGCCTAGAGTGCCATTGCCCTGGACGCCTCATCCAGCTAACTCCTGTTCTTTGATGCTTAGTTTCCCTCAACAGAGACTTTCCTGTTCCTTCCCTGGCTCCATTTGCCCGTAGACGTCTCCTTGGGTACACTTCAGCAGTCTGCTCAAGCCTCTGTCTAACTCTCTTTGAGAACAGAGAAAGGGCCTTCTTTGACCACCCCCAGTGTCCAGGACAGAGTGTACAACCACTGGAGTCTGGCAGCTGCTGTCGTCTTTACATCTGAGGGACAGCTGCCAGTCATATTTTGCTTCCTGCACATTCACAGTGTGTAGGAACTGGCTTGTAGGCAGTGGTCCACTGAGGCATGCTGGGAACCTGGATGCCCGCTTCTCTTCTATTTTGTCCCACATGCCAGAATGCAGGGACTCACTGGGAACTCCCCTGGGTGTCACTTACTCTCACTGTGGAGGTCAGACAGCCGAGTGGGGCTTTCACTATGTTCTGCTCGGACCCTGCTTTTCTGGGTGGCACCCTTGAAAGGCTTGACACTGCCTGGAGATATCTAACACCTTTTCTTTTCTTTTTAAAAGATTTTTGCCATAGAGTATGTGCACTCATTGAAGAGAGACAGAGAGAGAGAAAGTGAGAACACACCCCCTAGGACACATGGTCACACCATAGTCCCTTTCCCTTTCTCCTCTCGGGAGAGGGTATCTGTGATTTTTAAGCCACTGGTCTTGAACCATGGTTGGCCATGTGGGAATCCATTGCCTTAACCACCATGCAACTGGCTAGCCCCCTTACTGCCTTCTTAATTAGGACCAGTAACAAAAGCAGAGGTTCTCAGAACCTCCCCTGTCTTCCTGTAGGCAGCAGAGCCAGCACATCCTACACTGCCCTGCATCGGATTTGATCTGAGTACGCACAACCACTGCCTGGTGGTGCACACCGACTCCATGCCTGGTATTGGGCTGGTCATGACTTTTTTTTTTTTTTGAGAGGTTTTCGCTGTAGGGCGCATGTGCTCACCAGACAGACAGAGAGAGACATAGAGACAGAAAGCGAGAAATCACCCCCAGGGGGGATGGTCACGCCGCAATCCCTTCTCCTCCATTCTCCTCTCGGGATCTTGGGCACGCACACACACGCGCCCGGCGTGAGTTTTAAGCCACTGGGTCTGGGACGTGAACCGCGGTCAACTACGTGGGAGTCCAGCGACATAGCCATTAGGCTAACTGCTGGTTCCCATGACTTTTTTTTTTTTTTTTAAAGAGGTTTTTGCTATAGTGTGTGTGCACTCTCCAGAGAGACAGAGAGAGAGAAAGCAAGAAATCACCCCCCCAAGAGGGTATGGCCACGCCACAATCCCTTCTCCTCCACTTTCTTGGGATCTTGGGCACACACACACACACACATACACACATACACACATGTGCCTGGTGTGAGTTTAAGCCACTGTGTCTGGGATTCGAACTGCAGTCGGCTACATGGGAGTCCAGCGACGTAGCCATCAGGCCATCTGCTGGTCCCAGGCTGGTCACTCTTAGGCTTTGTCTTACTCCTCACAACAGCCCTTGGTGGAATAGCTTTCACTGTCTTGACTTCAGAGAGGATGAGACAGGTTCAGAGAGGTGGATTATCCACAGGCAATAGTGGATTCGGATGCATCCTGGTTTCTGTAGCCTCAGAAGCTCAGCTCCCCAGTGGGCTGTATTGATAACGCTGGGGGAGTCTGGCACCTGTACCTGTCGAGGCTTTTGGCAGCATGTGTTCATCGTGTCCGTCAGGCCGGAACGACTTTGCACAGAATGTTCTGAGTTAGCAGAGTCCTCCTTGCCCTTAGAGTCCGGCGGCACACCCCCGCACACTTCACCTGTGTGTGGCAGTGCGTGGTTGTCTGCTGTCTCTCTACGCTCGCCCCGTGAGGCCCCTTGGGGGTCTGCTGCTCCCTCCAGCTCTGCAGCATTGCTGCCTGCCCCTCTACCAGTACCCACTACTTGCAGTTTGGGGAGGAAAGCAGGTTATTTCTTGTTTCTGTGTTTTCTGCTCGGAAAATCCTTTCCCACCTTTGAGTGCTCAAACTGCTCTTGGTCGTTCAGGACTCAGCTCTGGAGTGGTGCTGTGGGCCTCTGGTGTGTGCGCTCCTTTCTGTGCTGTGCCCTTGGATACCAGTCACAGTCGGTGCCGGGCAGGAGGGGATCGTGTTTCCCGATCTCTATAGGACCCTAGATGTAGGCTCCCTGAGGGCAGGGTTGTGCCTCGTGCAGCTGCATCCCTCGCTCCCGCTGGTCTGGGGCGAGACACATGGGCAGCCAACCATCTCTCCATGAAGAACGAACTCATAAACTCGCACTTCCCTTCTGTCCAGGTGGTACTCTAGAAAAGCTCGCGACCTCTGGTGGCAGGGGATCCCTCCAAGTGTGAGAGGCAGAGTCTGGAGCCTAGCCATCGGCAACGAGCTGAACATCACCCATGGTGAGTGGTGTCTGATCCCGGGCTCAGAGAGCCATCCCTGAGTCCTGTGGCCGCTTCTGTCCCCTTTTGCCCTGTTGGGGCAATGGCAGCTATTGCTGTGAAGCTGTGTTCTCCGGAAAAGATGCCTGAGTTCTGTTCTAGGTGCCTCAGAGTAAACGCCCTGAGTAGAGGGAGTAGCAAAGCCAGGTCCCAAAGCATCGATGGATGAGTTACATTAGGGTCCCTTACCAAAAGTCCTGTCGGAGACAAACCTTGGTCATGAGATGAGACTGGAGGAAAGGTGGGTGGTTCTTCCTGTGAAGGCACTTCCTGTACTAGGGTTGCCTGTTGGTGTGAGGGACAACGTCCTGTGCTAGGATGCATCCTTGGGCTCCTCTCGCTCGGTTCTGGTGGAGATGAGGTCTGTGCTCTTGCAGCTGGAGGCCTTGCTGTGCTGCATGCTCAGGTAGCATGCGAGCCCCTCCATCAGCCTGGGTTCATGTGCCTGCCTGTGCGAGCGCTCTCTGGGGCTCTGTGCACGGAGGGAAGTCGGCACCAGGAGCTCTCAGACAAAGTAAGTGCTTAATAAGCCATGGTCGCTACTTGGCGTCTTTCCCTTCCTGTCTGCAGCCTCAGCTGTGGAGGCAGGAACACCTTCTTGCTCTTTCTGTTGGTGCCCAGTGTCTGCTCAGGAGTCAATGATGATGGTTTTCACTCTGGCGAAGGCCTTTGAGTCTGAAACAGACCAATTGGCAGCTCCCCTCTCTAGCCGGGGTTTCTTTCACTCTGCTTATGTGGACAGACTAGCTTGTCCTGTAAGCACAGCCTTGTCCCAAGCAGTGTCTCCGTCTTGAGTGTTGTCACCTGCTGGAGTAGATGGGGACTGGCTTCTGTGTGTGGAGGCCTCCTGGGGAGGGAGCGTTGGGAGAGTGAACCTCTGCAGAGCTCCTTTTTTGGCTAAATTTATACCTGCCCAACCTTTATGCAAGAAGATGTATAACATTTAACTTGCGGGCAGAGTGCTTTAAAAACATCCTCAGAAATTGGGGTTTGGCGAAATAATCATACCTGTATTTCAGTTCATGTTGTTGAAAATTTCTAAACTCTGTCAGCAACACTGTTTATGCGAATGGAATATAATACACAGTACTTGGTGTTTCATTTTGGTTCTCACTGATGCCTGAGTTGATTTTATTGAAATGAACTTTCCATAGAACATATCTGAGTAAATTGGACCAAGGAACTGGTCAATTACGTGTTTTGAACATTTGTCTAAACCTTGACATTGGTTGGTATGAATAGTGTCTGTCTTGTTTGGTTAGCGGCTTAATGTCAGTTGGCCCACCTAGAATGGGCACTCTGGAAGCGGGGCCTCCCCTGTCGTGTTCTCTGCTCTGACCCGGCGGCTGTCAGGACATACTCGTCCAGTGTACGAGTGCCACCTTACTGGTCTTCTTAGTCTCCGTCTGCTGCACCTCCGAGCCAGGAGGAAGAGCGCAGCAGAGCTGGTTTCTGGTGGCCGAGTGCCAGGCATCATGTCAGGTTCTGTATTCATTTACTATTCACAGCAGTCCTGTCGGGCAGGTCTTGTTGACCTGGTTTTCCTCTTGAGAAAGTTTAACATCCTAGAAAGGGCAGAGACTGTGCCCTAGGCCTCCTGGCCAGTGTGTGGAGACAGGATTTTCCTTCTAGCCGGGTTGATTCTGAAGCCCATGTTCTGACATGAGAAGACCCAGAGTTTTGCCGTTTTTGTGGTGGTTAAATTGGAAATTAACTCAAAGTCAACCTTAGGGTACTAGTAAAACTTTGCTCTTAAAAAGACCAGATTTATTGTTATTTTTATTTTATTTTTTTAAGAGGTTTTCGTTATAGGGCGTGTGTGCTCACCAGACAGACAGAGACATAGAGACAGAAAATGAGAAATCACCTTCAGGGGGGATGGTCACACCGCAATCCCTTCTCCTCCATTCTCCTCTCGGGATCTTGGGCACGCACGCACACGCGCCCAGCGTGAGTTCTAAGCCACTGGATCTGGGACACGAACCGTGGTCGACTACGTGGGAATCCAGCGACATAGCCATTACGCTAACTGCTGGTTCCCAAGACCAGATTTATTTTTTTGAAATTGGACTGGCTGTCTGGGAAGAAGGTGTGGCAGCTGTTAAATCCTCCTCCTCCCAACTACACACCAATAAAACCGTGGAGGAGATTTTAAAAACTCTGGCACTTTGACCTGTTTTACTCTGAGGCTGCCGGTATCTGTGCTTTAAGTGCCAAATCCCTCATGGGACCATGGCTCATGGTTTCCTAGCGGTCATACACAGTTGTTTTTGTCCATCTCCGGCTTAGCCCACCTCCTGGAAGCTGGTAGCAGGCCGAGGCCCTACCAGATGCTCTGGCTACCTCCACAGTGGTCCTGTGCATGCTGGAGTTGAGAGGTCACCTTCCGGACAGTGATACAGGAGATTATATGGCATCGCGTGTCCTCTTCTGCCATGGCAGACTAGCGTAGGTTGACATCAGAGCCTTCCTTCACAAGGCTAGAAGAAGGACATTAATCAAGACTTTACTTGTCAGATTATAGTAGTGGTACTAGGATTTGAGTTACCTTGTAAAAAAAGCATGCCCTGCCCAAAAGGCAGGTGTGTTCCGCTTACTACTCAAAGTAATAATGGGGGAGAAAAAGTTGTAAGAATTTGATGGTAGCTGCAGTGAAAGTCTCAGGAATCAGCTGGTGATCTTTAGTGACCGGGAACACCCGGAGGCTGAGACACATCAAGGGCGAGTAATTGGCCGTGCGAGGCCTGGCAGGGTGCGGGGGAGCAGGGCACTGAGAGAGCTCTGGTTCGTCCTCACAGTCCTTTCTAAAAGGAGAATGGGCCTGAGTATACCTGGGAAGTTCTGTGTATATTGTGAGATTAATGAGCACGAGTCGTTATTTCACTATTACCAAAGTGCTCAAAGAGAAGACCCGTTTAAAAAATCAGTTCTAAATATGGAGATTGGTAGACTCGTGATGGACATTGGTTGGTTTTGTATCTGCTCATCTTCTAAAACCTCTGCCTGTTCCTGAGCTCCCACTCTGGATCCACCTCCAGGCAGCAAGGCTAGGAAGCCTGTGCTATGTAAATAGCAGTTCCATCAGGTCCTTCTTTGAAACCAGGTGGGTTTTCTGCTTTCCTTCCCTCCCTCCCTCCGTCGGTAAGGTCTTCGTTGATTATACTACTGTAGGTCAGTTCTAGTGATGTTGTGTTCTGCTTAAAGAGGTAAGTGTGAGACCTTCACAGAGCGAGCTTATAATATCTAGTAGAGATGATAGACAAATTACAAACACATGAAAACAAAATAGTTTTGTAGGTGGGTTATGTAATAGACATAAACACCAAGCATAGCAGTATCATGTGTATTCTTTCTATGTGTGTGGCTATGTCTTTAAACACTAAAAATGTTTTTAGGCCAGGTCGGGGGAACTATTTAAATAGCCTATTGTATGTGTATTCAGCCTATGGTAGTTGAAATTCCGTATTTGAAGGAAATCGTACTGTGCTCTCTGTTTTGTCTGAAGAAGAGTACTCGCGTAAGACTTACCAGAAGATTTTTTTTCCAGAGCTCTTTGACATCTGTCTTGCCCGAGCCAAGGAGAGGTGGCGGTCCTTCAGCACAGGAGGCTCTGAAGTGGAAAATGAAGGTACACATCATTCCAGAACTAGTGACCTGCTTTGGTCAATTGTATATATCATGCTTTCCTATGAACAGAGGGAGTTTTCTTAACTGCAGTAGTGGTCGATGCAGATTTATAAAAAAATTCACAATAAAAAGGTTTTTTTTTTTTTTTTTTTTACAAAAATTAGAAGGAAAAAACCTTCATAAGAAATAGAACATAATGGGCCAGCAGGTGATGTGGTGGTTAAGATGATAAAAAACCACACCTGGTGCATGTGCATGCATGCCCAAAATTCCTAGAAGTAATAGAGGAGAAGGGATTATAGTGTGGCTGTGCCCCCAGGGGGTGATTTCTCACTTTCCCTGTTTCTCGTTTGCCCGATGGCAAAAAAGATAATCCAAAAAATAACAAGAAAAAATTACAACACACTAGTTCCTGAGAGGTGTTTTCGTTTTACTATGCTGAAGGGCTGGTCGAAACCAATATAATTTCCTTTAAAGTTGTTCACGCAATGTACAACAGCCTGGTGCCCGAAATTATTATTTTTAAGTCATGACGTATTTTTCTATGTTTTTCTTCTTTTTTTAAAACTATTTATTTAATTACATTTGTTATTATTAGTTTTTATTTTGACTAGAAAGAGATAATGAAAGAAAGGGAAGGCGAGAAAGCAAGCCACCAGATCTGGGACTCGAACCACCATTGGCCATGTGGGAATCTAGCACCTTTCACCACCACACCACCTGTCGGCCCCTATGCAAAAATATGTCATGACTTTCCTGATGACTCAATAACTGAGTATTGGTTTACAGATGAGCATTAGAACTAACGAAGAGATAAGAATTCATCTGTCTGCTGGATTCTGCTTTTACACTTTCCCATGACACATAAGAGTGATTTTTTTTTTTTTCCTATTAGGTTTGTTTATTTCATGAGCAAGCGAGACAGCAGTAGACAGACAGGCACTCCTAATAGAACCTTGGCACCCCAGTCATTCCCAAACAGCCCTAGATCACGGACTTACGTGTGCATGCCCAGCATTCTCAGGGAGGGCCACGGGTGCAGATTTGGAGCTTTCCCATGTAGGTTAGCTTCATGGATTATTGTGTTTTACTGCTGCAACACCATCTGGCCCATTTTTTATGATTTTTAAAAATACTGTCTGTATGAAAATTTTTAAAAAGTTATTTATGCATATCTGTTAGAGATATTATACATAAATTTATACTGAAATACCTTCTACATATATGAAGTTTATACCGGTGATGCTTAACGTCAGATGAGTTTTTTGCATGTATTCCTGGAGTTCCTTTTTGTACATACTGCTGTTGTCATTACTTTGCACTGATTATAGTTAGTGAAGGGCAATGGCAAATTAGATTTTGACTTCAGACTCCAGAAAACGGTTCATGATCTGGTATTAGCTGGTGCCATAAGATTCTTTGCTCTGTTGGGACCAGCAGATGGTGTAATGGTTACGTTGCCGAACTCCCACATAGTCAAAAGTGGTTTGAGTCCCAGACTTGGTAGCTTAAAAACAAACAAAAAAACCCAAACAAGCAAAAACTCACACCACGTGCCTGTGTGCCCAAAATCTCAAGAGGAAAATGGAGGAGAATGGATTTGGCCATGGCCATACTCCGCCCCGCCCCAGGGGGGATTTCTTACTTTCTGTCTTTCCAGCGAGCGCACATGCCCTATCTGTCGGCCCCTATGCAAAAATATGTCATGACTTTCCTGATGACTCAATAACTGAGTATTGGTTTACAGATGAGCATTAGAACTAACGAAGAGATAAGAATTCATCTGTCTGCTGGATTCTGCTTTTACACTTTCCCATGACACATAAGAGTGATTTTTTTTTTTTTCCTATTAGGTTTGTTTATTTCATGAGCAAGCGAGACAGCAGTAGACAGACAGGCACTCCTAATAGAACCTTGGCACCCCAGTCATTCCCAAACAGCCCTAGATCACGGACTTACGTGTGCATGCCCAGCATTCTCAGGGAGGGCCACGGGTGCAGATTTGGAGCTTTCCCATGTAGGTTAGCTTCATGGATTATTGTGTTTTACTGCTGCAACACCATCTGGCCCATTTTTTATGATTTTTAAAAATACTGTCTGTATGAAAATTTTTAAAAAGTTATTTATGCATATCTGTTAGAGATATTATACATAAATTTATACTGAAATACCTTCTACATATATGAAGTTTATACCGGTGATGCTTAACGTCAGATGAGTTTTTTGCATGTATTCCTGGAGTTCCTTTTTGTACATACTGCTGTTGTCATTACTTTGCACTGATTATAGTTAGTGAAGGGCAATGGCAAATTAGATTTTGACTTCAGACTCCAGAAAACGGTTCATGATCTGGTATTAGCTGGTGCCATAAGATTCTTTGCTCTGTTGGGACCAGCAGATGGTGTAATGGTTACGTTGCCGAACTCCCACATAGTCAAAAGTGGTTTGAGTCCCAGACTTGGTAGCTTAAAAACAAACAAAAAAACCCAAACAAGCAAAAACTCACACCACGTGCCTGTGTGCCCAAAATCTCAAGAGGAAAATGGAGGAGAATGGATTTGGCCATGGCCATACTCCGCCCCGCCCCAGGGGGGATTTCTTACTTTCTGTCTTTCCAGCGAGCGCACATGCCCTATAGCAAAAATCTCTTCAAAAATAAAAAAAGAATCTTTGTTCTATAGACTGTTTGATTGCTCTGCAGAAATTGTAAATAGGCCAGCGCTCTCCGAAGACCTTTCCTTGCTTCATCTTACAGTACATCAAAGCCTCTTAACTATTCCACACTCATGCCTCTGAGGAGTGTAATGGCTCTTAATCTTTTGACAGATGCTGGTTTTTCAGCAGCAGACAGAGAAGCCAGTCTGGAGCTTATTAAACTGGACATTTCTAGAACTTTTCCTAACCTCTGCATTTTCCAGCAAGTAAGTGATCTATTGCTTTCAGGTATGCTTTGTCTAAGATTCATGGAGATGCCAAACTGCATATATTAATATTGGTAATCAAGCTTTAAAAGTACTACGGTTTTTTTGGCAGGGTGACGGGTAGGACACATCTTGCTGTTAACACATTTAGACTTTTAAAAGTAAGTGTACTTGACTCTTTATAACATGTAATGTGGCCCTCCTTCCGCATTTAAAGGAGGTTCTGTCCCTCTTTCAAACTGCGGGCGTCGAGCCCTTGCAGGCCGGGCAGAGAAGGGCTCTGTGGGGCCACATCTGCCAGAGCTTTACTAGCTGCTCCTGTTTCTAGGACCATACCCAGCAGGGCCGTTGCAGTGTGACTGCCTTTGACTCAGATGAGCCCAGTGCAGCGAGCCTGAGAGACAAAAGGAAATCTTTGGCAGCCTTGATAAAGCCACAGTGGTTGGCTGAGCAGAGATGGTGGTATCCCTGAGCAGGTAGCCAAGAAGATGGTGACGCCACTGGGAAGAGAAGCCATGGTGCAGGACTGGAGGGAGTGCTCTCTTCAGTGGCAGTCCGAGCAGAGTGGAGCCCCCTGTGGGTACATTGGAGCACAGGACAGGGCTGCCAGCTGCAGGCTTTGGAGTCTCCTGAGCAGAACTGTTGGAAGACTGATTTTCAAGCCCCAGACATTTATCCAGGGGTCTCATTTAAAGCCTCCCTTACGCAGTATGTCCTGGTTTTGCCTGTCTTTCGGAATATCTTTGCATCCATCCCTTCTCTGCTCTCACTGCCTGTACTTAGTTCAGATTTCCGTGTTTGTGGGTCACTGCACCAGCCTTCCCCAGTCCCTCCTGGCCCCTCCACTCCCTTCCACGTGTCTCATTTCCTGCATCACGATCAAGTTTCTAGCATCATGTCTTGCAGACATTAGGTAACCAATAAAGGATAATGGAGTAAGAGTAGCCTGGCTCAGTGGCACTAGAGTGAGCATGTCTGGAGACGTAGAGGTCAGAGAGCCCTGGCAGGGATGCGGTTGTGCCCAGGCACCCTGACACGTCAGGTCCTGCTGCTACTGCGATGGCAGGGATGGGGCAGATCAGAGCTGGAGAGAGGGCATCACAGAGGGGGAAGTGGCTCTCGGGCTGTGCAGATTGGGAAAGGCATTCCAGGCCAAAGCAGAACTAGAATGGAAAACTGGACATCTCAGCGAATCCCCAGTTCCTTTGGCGAGAGAGGGCGTTACAAAGGGAGTGGACAGGGAGGACATAGCTGAGTGCAGTGCCCTGCTCACCTGCTGCTCCGGTTTGAGCTGGGAGCCAGCTGCGGGGCTTGGAGGGATGGAAATGAGTGAGACTGCCCTGTTCTAGAGGAGAGAGAGTGGTCAGGGAGAGCTCTGAGGCCCATCAGCGGGGTAGCTGAGAAGGGAGGTCAGACACTGGGGCAGTGTCCAGTTTGGACTGCGCAGCATTGACGCTGGATACTGTAAGTGCTCTGGAAGGAGAAGACCAAGAAGAGGCTTTGGTTTCCAGGGCTAGGGAGTTTTTGCCCTTTCGCAGTAACTCACAAACCAAGGGCTGCAGGAGCCTGGGTTCCCAGGGTCCCACAGTGTAGGGCACCATGTCCTCCAGCTGGGTATAGTAGTATCCTGGTTCTGCAGGCCCGCCCTGCTCAAGACGCCCGTCTCCTCTCTGCTCCAGCTGCTCCCCATGCCTGGAGTGGAGCTGTGATTGTGCTGCCATGCCGTGGATGGAGCCGGCCGAGTGGGAACTCACTGGGACCTGCTGGGGTGCTCATCGTCCCTCACTTTCCGGTCTCTAAATGTAGTCAGAAATGCTCCCCTTTGGCTCTTCAGAAATCTTAGCAGAAGAAGAAAAAGAAGAAAGGGAGATGGAATCTACAGAGCTACCAGAAGGCTTGGTCTTGGTGTCTGGCTCAGAAACACGGTGGCAGGCAGCCCTTCCGAGCTCTCTGAGAGCAGCTCCTGGTTCTTCTGCTGGGAGGGGAAAGACTTTCCCTTCTGGTGGCCCGAGGCCCTTGGCCTCCCTCCATGACTGTAGGCTCTGGAGGGGCTTCAGGAGACTCTGCTTTGGAGGAAGTATTTTTACCTTTGATTTCCAACAGATTTGGGTGTGAATCCTAGACTGCCTTCTTCACGACGTTATGGCTTTGGGCAACTCACTTCATTTCTTTAAGCCTTAGTTTGTTCCCTTATAGCAGGGAGTAATCATTCCTGCCTGCCAGCGTTGTTGACAGGACCTGACGCATAACAGGCATTCTGCCAGTGCTAGTTATTGTTAAAATGTGAAACTAAAAGACAAAGGTTAAAGAGCCACTTCATGGCGAGCTGTCATAGAAGTGGGAATGCAGTAGATAGAGTGGCTGGCATCCGTGGAGGGAGTTTGTGCTCCTGATCTTTTAACCCAGGTGGGGATCTGTGCCCTGGTTAGCGCAGTGGACCAAATGGCGGTGCTGTGCTGAAACGTGATGCTCTGCAAGGCTGGCCTACATGGGGAGGATTCAGGTTTGCGTCCAGAGACTTTCCTGGGTGTGCCTGGCCTGCGTGTGCTCATGTCCCAGCTGGCCGAAGGTGGGCTCAATCATTGTGCAAAGACCCTGCCGGGAACGCTGTCTGTCTCTGTCTCTTGCACATGGGGGTTTTCCCCCCACTTAAACAAAATAGCTTAGTAATCTTTCTAATTAGCAAAGAATGAACATGCTGAAAAGAAATGGTAAACTCTGGAAAGACTGGCCTGAAGGAAGGGGAGCAAATATTGAATAGAACCTGCGGCCACAGCTGGACCCATTCCCAAAGCCAATCTCAGTATTAGTATCTGTGGTCCGAGAGGCCCAAGAATCCACATGATCTTCATGAACCAGTCCCCGAGCCTTCGGGTGCACGAAAACCATAGAGAAGTGAGGCCCGGCTTTTACCAGCCTTGGAATCCCAGAAGGTTCCTTCTAGGGCATCTCTTAAAGTCTCAGCTTCAGATACGTTAAGTTTGAGGGTCACTGGTGATTATCCGGGTACAGAAAGATGTGTTCCGTAAAAATGAGGGGAGCATGAGCTTTGGGGATCTGTCTTGGGTCAGGAGGGACAGATGGCAGTGAGGTTGCCCTTTTTCCCCCTCTTGTTCCTTTCCGGGCATCTCAGTCTCTGGTGCCCAAAGTTCTGGATCTCATTAATAAGTCACATTAAAAAATTAAAGGACAGTGGGAAGGAAGAGCGCGGGGAAACTGAGATGTCCAGAACACACTCAGTGCATTTAAAATAAAGAGCTGCCCTCTTCTCACTCAAAAAATGACAGCTCCAAAGTGAGAAGGATATAATTACAATGGCAGAAAATCTTTTTAGTTAAAACATTTAATTTTAGTAAAAGATCAGTATAATGCTTACATTTTTTTCATTTGGCCTTGAGCTGGATGGAGCTTCATTACAGTCAGGCTAGTCCTGAGGTGGCGTTTGGTGCTGCCACTCCCCTGAGCCCCAGACATCCTCTTATTTCACCTTCTCATTGCCGTCTCTTCTGTGTCTCCCCCGTGATTTGGAGGTATCTCTTCTTTCACTTTTTTATGTGTCAGATTGTGATGGTCTGGGTCATGACATTCTTTGTAGGCCACCTGTGTAACCTCCTAGTCACCGGCTCTGTGTAATTTTTACTCCTTTTGTTAACTGTGGACACATGGTAGACAAGGAAATGAGGTGTCTGATGTAGACCGATATGGTCCTTTTACAATGTCTTCTAGTGTCATGTGAGGCATCAATTAGAAAAAAACATTCCAACACTTACAATTTGGGGAATCAGTAGGGACAGTAAGTGGCATCGGTGGTTAAGGTGCTGGATTCCCACATGGCTGGCCATGGTTCAAGTCCCAGACCTGGTGGCTTAAAAATCACAACAAATCTGGAGGGATGGGACCAGCAGTTACCATAATGGCTATGTCGCTGGACTCCCATGTAGTCGACCAGGGTTTGCATTCTGGGCCCAGTGGCTTAAAACTCGCGCCGGGCATGTGCACGTGCGTGCCCAAGATCCCGAGAGGAGAATGGAGGAGAAAGGATTGCAGCATGGCCATCCCCCCTGGGGGGTGATTTCTCACTTTCTGTCTCTCTATCTGTCTCTATGTCTGTCTGGCAAGCGCACGCACCCTATAGCAAAATAATAAAAATCGCAACAAATAAACAGATAGATAAATAGATAGATAGATAGATAAATAAATAACAAATTTTTGGAAGCAGTTATAAGTACATGAAAATCTGGAGGGATGGGACCAGCAGTTAGTGTAATGGCTATGTCTCTGGACTCCCATGTAGTCGACTGTGATTCGAGTCCTGAATCTGGTGGTTTAAACTCACGCCAGGTGTGTGTGTGTGTACGTGCCCAAGATCCTGAGAGGAGAATGGAGGAGAGGGTATTGCAGCGTGGCCATCCCATCCCCACCTGGGGGGTGATTTCTTGCTTTTTGTCTCTCTGTCTCTGTCTTCCTGGCGAGTGCATGCGCCCTATAGCAAAAAAAAACTCTCAAAAAAGAAAAAAAATCTGGAGGGATGAGAGAGCAGAGAGAATGTTTAAAATGACTTCATACTTAGAGTATATTCCCTGATCGTGCCACACAGAAAAACACAAGAGAAACGAGGAGAACAATTGGCAGGGGGAAGGGAGGCAGAAGGACAGCTAGGGTGAGGGCATGGTTAGGAGGCAGTGTCCAGATGACAGAGAACAGTCACCTGCTGTGCAGACCCCCAGGTTCCTTCTCCAGACCTGCTGACCGTTGAAGGGGGAGCACAGACGCACAGGAACCAAGTTAGGGTGTCTTCCCAGCGGTGCTCATGCCTGACACACCAGCTGTTTTCAAAGCAGCTTCATAGATTGCACTTCCGACTTCCATGTTAGCTGTGAAGTGGTCGTTGATTTATGAAATGACTTAATGCATACAGAGCTGCTAACAGCACTTAGCAAATACTCCCCCTTTAGGAACAGTAGATGTGGTAGCGGTGACAGCAGGAGCAGTGTGGCGAATGTTACCCTGAGCACTAACAGCACTTACGCGCGTGTTGATTTTGGTTTGTCTTTCCAGGGCGGGCCGTATCATGACATGCTGCACAGTATTTTGGGCGCTTATACTTGTTACCGACCGGATGTGGGTTATGTAAGTGAAATTTCTCAGTATTTTATAATGTTATCATTTAAAAAGAAAGTTCAGATATTGTCAGCACCTCTTAGCTCCAGATGTCAAGTTGACTGCTTTTGTTGTTATTGTTGTTGTTGAGAAGTATGAAAAGTCTCATGGTAAATGAATCGACTCTGTTTTCTCTCTCTTTTTTTTTTTTTTTAATTTGACCAAAGAGAGAGAGAGAAAGCCACCAAGTCTAAGACTCAAACTGTTGTTGGCTGTGTGGGAGTCCAGTGCCTTAACCACCACGCCACCTGCTGGCTTTCCTCTGCGCCTCTCCCCAAACCCCCCACCACCCCCACATTTTTTAATTTACCAGAGAGAGAAAGAATCTGTTTTCTCTTTTTTTTCTGTTCCTTTTTGTCTTTTTGAGATTGTGTTTCCTCTGAATGAAACTGAGCTGACATGACTCTTCTGTGGCATTAATTACATTCTAACTGGATGTGATTTTCATTTTTTGCATATCATTTTTTCCCCATCATTAAATTAAAAAAAAACCTTTCTCAGTAACCATTAAAAAATGATTGCCGATATTGGTTGCTGATATTTCTGTGGCTTAGCAGATGTGTGTGCACGTGGTTTTACATGAAGACATTGTCAGATATACACACCTGCAGCCCTGGAACATGTTATGTACAGAGGGCAGAGTTTCAGTGCAGAATGCCTGAAGAGGGCTGATTTGTGGTTTTCCATGTTGGGGGTGTCGGGAAGGGGAGCGTATTGGGCCAGAACTGAGGGGGCTTGGGTGGGTGGTGATGGGTGGTGGCTGTGTGGATCCCTCTATTAAAAGCACGAGGGTGCCTAGTTCCTTCCGAGTAAAGCAGAAGAGCTGCTCTGACCTTGGCGCTGCTGCGTTTTAATGACCCTTTCTCT
>NW_006159886.1:1070936-1107534 GCF_000334495.1 Tupaia belangeri chinensis | reverse complement strand
TCTTTCCCTCAGGTTCAGGGCATGTCCTTCATAGCAGCAGTATTGATCTTGAACTTAGATACTGCGGATGCCTTTATTGCTTTTTCTAATCTTTTGAATAAACCCTGTCAAATGGCATTTTTTCGAGTGGACCATGGCCTTGTGAGTATTCTCTGCATATGCTTGGTACTGGGTCTATATAGCAAGAGTTGTCTAGTCAGCCTGTGTTTTCAGTGAAAACAAAACAAACCGTATCTCACCTATGAAGAGAGATTTAGAATAAGTGCTCCCAGGTGGAGGATTATTTAAGGCATCGCACTGAACTGCAGTTTAAAGGCAGGTGATTAATAGCCGTACATCCTTTTTGTTTCCTACTCTTTGTGTTCTCTTGCTTCTGTTTAGCCACATGTCTGAATGTCTTACCACGTCCTTCCAGGAAGGCAGTGTTTGTGAAAGTGTATTTAAGAGAAGGTGGCTCCAGCACCAGCATATACACTTTGTAAAAGCGGGTCCGTAGCAGCACCCACAGTAGGGTCTGGAAATTGGAACATTTTATAATTGGACTGTGTTGCTGCTCCTTGTCACCTTGGGCTCTGCTCGTGCAGGGGAGGAAGGAGGTGTGTTTAAGACCTTGCTCCTTTATTTATTTATTTTTAAAAGGCAGCTGTTTAGTGCACTGCTCTAGATGGGTCCTTACCACCCTGAATAAGTGGAAGGAGTTGACAGCAGTTGCCCTGGGAAGGCTGTGTGGTCCAGATGAGGGCAGGCTCAGAGGTGACGGGACTTGTCCAAGGCCTGCCTCTGCTGAGAGGAAAAACTGAATCCATTCTGGTTCCTAAGCCTTCATTCTTTCTGTAGCCTAGAAGAAAAGTCACCAATTTAATATAGCTTTTAAATTAGCATTGTCGTCGTTTGCTGATGACTTTTTTGTTGTTGTTTTTAAAGTTTTTGCCATAGGGCATTATGCTTGCTAGAGAGAGAGAGAGAGGGAAAGTGAGAAATCACCCCATGGGGAGATAGCCATGCCAAGGTCCCCTCTCCTCCATTTTCCTCTCTCGCATGCACCTGATGTAATCCCTAAGCTACAGATCTGGAATTTAAACCACAGTCGGCCATGTCCAGAGCCTTAATCACCACGCCACCTGCTGGCCCCTGATTCTCGCTACTTTAAGATCCAAATGATAATAATTTACATCAGCAAAGCAGTATTCCTTCCTTGGTATTTTAACAACTCCTGAATTGTTCTTGTTGAGGCAAGAAAAATTCAACTCAGAAGAATTAGGAAGTAGAAGTGGAAACTGTTGCTAAACTGGTAGCTGCCAGGGGAGATACACACTGGCAGAGTCCTTTTGAGAGACACTTGGTATTAAACTGTCAGTAGCTGTAAGTAGTAATGATAGGTGATTCTGCTCAGAGTCAGTCCTAGGAAAGTCATAAATGTAGACAAAGCATTATGCACAAAGATTATTACACAATTATTTATAGTTGCTATCATGAAAACAACTTAAAAGGGGATAGAGGGAAATGAAGAATGGTAAATTAAAATCTGGCAATGTATCTTATGCAATAGTGATATTTGCAAATAACTATAACATGGGAAAGTATTTAAGCTAAAAGGCTAATTTTTTCAAAAGTATATAAAATAGAACATATATTATAATGGCTACCATATTTAACAATAAAAAGAAATATATCACAATATTAGTAGTGTATATGGTAGGATGATTTATAGGTTGGTAGTGCTGATATAGTTCCTAAGTCTTCTACAATTAACATTGATAAGTTATTACTTTACTTTTTTTTTTAAGAATTATTTATTTAGTTAGTTTTATTTGTTGTTACTTTTTAATTTGACCAGAGAGAGAGAAACAGAAAGAGAGAGAGAGAGAAAGGGAAAGTGAGAAAGCAAGCTGCCAAGCAAGAAAAATTCAACTCAGAAGAATTAGGAAGTAGAAGTGGAAACTGTTGCTAAACTGGTAGCTGCCAGGGGAGATACACACTGGCAGAGTCCTTTTGAGAGACACTTGGTATTAAACTGTCAGTAGCTGTAAGTAGTAATGATAGGTGATTCTGCTCAGAGTCAGTCCTAGGAAAGTCATAAATGTAGACAAAGCATTATGCACAAAGATTATTACACAATTATTTATAGTTGCTATCATGAAAACAACTTAAAAGGGGATAGAGGGAAATGAAGAATGGTAAATTAAAATCTGGCAATGTATCTTATGCAATAGTGATATTTGCAAATAACTATAACATGGGAAAGTATTTAAGCTAAAAGGCTAATTTTTTCAAAAGTATATAAAATAGAACATATATTATAATGGCTACCATATTTAACAATAAAAAGAAATATATCACAATATTAGTAGTGTATATGGTAGGATGATTTATAGGTTGGTAGTGCTGATATAGTTCCTAAGTCTTCTACAATTAACATTGATAAGTTATTACTTTACTTTTTTTTTTAAGAATTATTTATTTAGTTAGTTTTATTTGTTGTTACTTTTTAATTTGACCAGAGAGAGAGAAACAGAAAGAGAGAGAGAGAGAAAGGGAAAGTGAGAAAGCAAGCTGCCAAGTCTGGGACTTGAACTGCAGTGGCCATGTGGGGGTCCAACACTCTTAAATGCAACGACCCCTGCTGGCCTGAGGTATTACTTTCATAATCAGAAAAAAAAATCTTAACCTTTCCAAGAAAAATAATGATCAGAAATTGGAAAAATCTTTAGGAGAGATTCTCTCCTTGAAACAGCTTGCCGATACGAAAGTATCCTTACTTCGCATTGCTTATGATGTTGATTCCTGGAAATTATTCCTGGGTATAAACGACATCTTACCTTTTTAAATATAATAAAATGATTTCCATCTAAATTTCTGCTTATTTTGATGGAAGGCCCCAACATTCTCTTTGGAAACATATAAAAAGTGTACCTCGGAATTTTCAGCTTACAATTTTAAGGAAGAATGACAGGATTGTCATATCGAGTGGGACCTTCTTGTCCAGCCGGCGGTGTAGCACCATGACACTTAGGCCAGAGAGCTGGATGGGCAGTCAGTCCTGCGCGTTAGAGAATGTCGGCGGCGTCCTCCACTTCTGGGCGCTGATGCCAGTAGCACATTCCCTCTTCTCCGGTTATGACCATCCAAAGTAGCTTCAGTATTGCCAGGTGTTCCTGGGTGGCAGACTGACCCCGTGGGAACCCCCACTTTACCGTACAGCCTGTTCACCCAGACGAGCAAGCGTGATCATCGCTGCGTGCTGTCTCCGTGCTTACAGCTGGAGAGCAACTGCCGAGGGTCACCCTGCCCCTCCGGGCTGCTGCTGCCGCCGAGCCAGTTGGAGTGGTTTCTCTTTCAGCCCTGCTTCCTGGCCCTTTGCTTTTTGTTTTCTTATAAAACCTGTAAGTTGTAAAGGAAGTTTCAGGAAAACACAAGCTTTTCCTTCAGTGTTTTCTCCCTTCTTGCATTCAAGGTCCTGCATTTAGGTCCGCCTGCGGTCTGGTAGGTAAGGTGGCTGGCTCTCACATGGCCAACTACGTGGCAGTTCTGGACCTGGCGATGTGAAAAACACGCAGGTTGCATGTTGTGCGTGCCCCAAATCCTGAAAGGAGGCAGGAATGGGGGAAAAGGGTTGTGGCATGCCATTCCTTATGAGGGGTGCTTTCCCTTCCATACCACACATACTCTCCGCCCCCGGCACACACACCCTCTGGCAAATCAAAGAGAAAGAACAAGGCCGGCCTTGGAAAGGCAAGTGGCATTGCCTTCACTTCACGTGTTAGTATGTTTTCTCCGAGTGCGAGAGGCTCTGAGTGAGGCATACTCTCTTTTTCCAATAGTTTTTTCACAATCTTTTTCTAATCATTCATCCCTGGTTCTTAGAAAAGCATGAGCCTGTAAAGATTCGTCTTTTGCAGTGCGTTGGGCACAGATTCCAGTCTTGGCTTCACCATACCGGTGCTGTGCCCTTATTTAGGAAGTTACGTAACTGCGCTGGGTTTCAGTTCTCCTGTCTTTAAAATGAAGAAGTAAGATTTAGCTAGTGAAGGTTAGACGTAGTGGTTATTTATACTTTGCCTAGATAGTGCCTGTGATGCGGTGCCATTCAAACTGTGTTAGCAGCGACAATTAAGATGGTTCCTAGATTCTAAAGGTATAAATAACTTTCTTTTTGTAGATTGGAAACTTATGTTGATGAGTTCATGAGTGTATTTGACGTTTTATTCCTAGATGTTGACTTACTTTGCTGCATTTGAGGTATTCTTTGAAGAAAATTTGCCGAAGTTATTTGCTCATTTCAAGAAAAACAACTTAACTCCAGACATCTACCTAATTGATTGGTAAGACTGACAGCTCCGTGTTTCAGGGCGCTTCCCCACCCCGCCCACTTCCCACTGTCCTTACTGCCAGTGTCTTCTGTGGCTCAGTGAGATTCCCTGTCTTGGTTTCCAGCCTTCCCAGCTGCCGTGCCTTTGGTGCCCTTTGTGTTCCAGGTCCCTGCACTGCTAGTCATCTGCTTAGTGCTGTGAGCTCACTGTGTTACCCTCTGTGACTCCTAACTGACCCTTCTGAATTCCTTCGAGGGGAGGATGGTGTCTGGGACCTATTTGCTATCAGAGTGCTCCTTGTCCACTGGTTAAGCAAGACCTAAGCCTCAGGTCTGTACCAGGATCTCTGCTAGCTGCTAGGTAGAGGCGGGTGGCGAGCAGGGTGCAGTGCTTGCCTGGCAGGAGTCTGCACCTAGGAGAGAGCCATGTGTCTGTAGACGCGGCGTAGCGTGTGGCGAGTACTCTCTTGGAAGGAAAGGAGGGAGGTCTGGGGCCCTGGACCCAGCCTTCGGAGTTGGACTCCATGGAGGTGACACAGAAGCCAGAGCCAGGTGTGATGACGAGAAGCAGCATGTGGGGTGCAGGGTTAGCAGTCAGTCTAGTGTACTGGGGCCTCACGTGAAAGGCATAATCTGGGGGACAGATTATGGAGGGGCTGAGATGCCAAGCTGAGCAGCTTGGGCAGGATTATAGGGGCAGAAGTCTTTTCCTTGGGGTGAGAGGGAGGCATATCCAGAAGGGAGAGGCCGGGGAGTCTGAGGGCACTGAAGCAAATCTAGATAAAAAGCAGAAGTGGGTGGAGAGCAGGGAGTGGCATAAAGTTGGTAGGTCTGTGTGGAAGTTTTGTGGCCATGCCAGAGAATCACGGTCTGCTCTGATTGTCCAGTGGGCAGTGGGTTTGCTGATGCCACAGCTGAGATCAGAGACACGACGGGAACAGATCGGGCAGTAGTGGTTAACGGATTTGACTTTAAATTTAACACAGTGATTCTGCGGTGCCCATGGAATGTCTAAATAGAGGCATCCTGAAGTGTACAGATAAGAGGGTCCAGAAAGTTCTGTGCTGGAGCAGTAGACCAGCCACGTCGTTGTGCAGAGGTGGATGTGGTCTCCAGGAGAGGGTATGCCCATGTGTCCAGGTTCGTGAGGAAGGCTGGCAGACGTGTGTGACAAAGACAGTGGTCTCCTGGGTGGCTGTCGGGGGAAGTGTGCCTCAGGAACTGAGCAGCCCTGGCCCAAACCCAGCTCCTAGCATCCTCATCTGGAGTTCACACCTATTAAGCTGGCAGGGCATTATAAGACTGCTCCCCAGCCCTCCCCTGATTTTTACGGAAAGGGCCTTGCAGAAGGAGAGACGATGCCCAGTACCAGAAAGACCACTCAGGCTTCATAGAGTACATCTAGAACTATAAGTAGGAAGCTTAGCTGGTTTGATTCCCCCCCACCCTCAGTTTTCTTCAGGAATGCAAAGGTCTTCTAGAAGGTAAAATCTAAGCCTGAAATGAGGCTGACTTCTTTAGATTAAGCAGACTTTATGTGTACCTTTGGGAGCTAACCTTTAGAATTCTTGGCACTTGATATTTCTGTCCTGTGTCCTAAAAGTATTCTGTCACAGCTAGTTTGGTGTTTGTGTGTGTGTGTGTGTGTGTGTGTGTGTGTGTGTGTGTGTGTGTTGTGTGTGTGTGTGTGTGGTGTTTGTTTGGTGTTTGTTGTGTGTGTGTGTGTTGTTTGTTTGGTGTTTGTGTGTGTGTGTGTGTGTGTTTGTTTTGTGTGTGTGTGTTGTGTCTGTGTGTTGTTTGTTTTGTGTGTGTGTGTGTGTTTTGTGTGTGTGTGTTGTTTGTTTGTTTGTTTTTGCCATTACTGTCAAGAGTTTGGAAGTAGCAGCTGGCACTAAAATCAAGGAACTGATGTCACTGTGGAATAGTAAATGCGGTGCTGTGAACTGGTCACTGTGAGGGATGCTGGGCTGGCCTGTCCGACCGTGCCGGGGCAACGTAGGGCCTGCTTTAAAGGGCCCCTTTATTTAATAAATGATCACTTCTTCACGTCTGTGAACACTGAGCTCTTGCATAGACTCACCCTCATTTATTTGACCTCATTCATTTGACTTTGAGCTCTGACCCTTCGGATTCCTGGGCCTGCAGCCTGGTCCTGGAGGAGGGGAGAGGATCCTGACAGGGCTGGACTCTTCAGCATCTGCCTTAGGTCTTTTAGGGCTTCCACGTTAGATTCTGAGAATTCTACATTAAAAGTTAGTAGTGTATTTTGGGCCAGGAGATGGCATGGTGGTTAAGGCAGCTTGAAAATCATGCCAGGTCTGTGCATGTGCTGCCCAAAATCCCAAAAGGAGAATAGAGGAGAGGGGATTGTGGCATGGTCATCCCACTGAGGGGTGATTTCTCACTTTCTATCTCTCTCATTCTCTGTCTCTTTCCAGCAAGTGTATACACGCTATAGCAAAAACTAAAAAAAAAGAAAATTTAATTGTGTCTTTTAAACATTTTTCATCTATTTCTTTTTTTAAACTTTATTTTTTAAGTATTATTTATTTTATTTGTTGTTATTGTTATTATTGTTGTTATTATTTTTTAATTTGACCAGAGAGAGAGAAAGAGAAGGTGAGAAAACAAACCACCAGACCTGGGACTCGAACCGTGATCAGCCATGTGGGAGTCCAGCACCATAACCACTGTGTCACCTACTGGCCCCATATTTATTTATTTTAATTTGACTAGAGAAGGACAGGGTGAGCGAGAGAGCATGAAGAGAGAGAGAGAGAGAGAGAGAGAGAGAGAGAGAGAGAGAGAGAGAGAAAGTGAGAAAGCAAGCTGCTAGATCTGGGACTTTAATTGCAGTTGGCCAGGTGGGGTAGTCCAGAGCCCTTAACCACCATGCCACCTGCTAACCCCTATCCATTTATTTCTTATAAAAAGAAGTACAGTTTTTGTTGTGACCCTGTGTGTGGTCACGTGTTCAGAAATAGTATATGTGTGGGACTGAATGTTTCATGAAATACTATCTAACCCTGACTACATGCAAAGTATTTTGAAACATTCTATTCTGTTCTGTTGATTAAAAAAAAAAAAAGAAAGAAAGAAAAGTGCTGGGGCCAGCAGGTGGCAAGTTAAGGCACTGAACTCCCACATACCCAAGTGGGGTTGAATTCTGGACTCCCAGGCTTGAAACTTACGCTGGGTGCTTGTGCATACATGCCCAAAATCCCGAGAGGCGAATGGAGGAGAAGGGATTGCGGAGTGGCCGTCCCCCCAAGGCCGATTTCTCACTGTCTGTCTGTCTCTCCAACACGCTCACGTGCCCTTTGGCAACAATCTCTCTTTAAAAAGATGCTGGTGGTAATCTGCTCTGTTGCTTTCACAGTCCACTGGTTGCTAACTGGGTCACAACTGGCTGTGTGAAAAATACAGGCCAGGGGGACAGCTCTGCCTGTTCCTGTCCCAGTCTGAAGAGTGTTATCATCCAGATAGAGACAAAGGCAAGGGCACCCACACTTTAAACTTACGTTTTTCATACGCCGTTTTTCTTTTCTTTTTCTTTTTCTTTTAGGTTTTTGACAAAAGCCAGTGAGAGACAGAGGGAAAATGAGAAATCACCTCCCCTGGGGGGATGACCACACTGCAACTCCTTCTCCTCCACTCTCTCAGGAGTTGGAGCATGCATGCATACACATCCGGTGTGATTTTCAAGCTGCTGGGTCCAGGACTCAAATTACAAGTCAGCCATGTGGAATCTAGTGCCTTAACCACCATGCCTTATGCTGGCCCTTGGCATGGTTTCATTTAACACTCAGAACTAGTCCCTCAGGTGCACTGTAACACCTTTTAGAAAGAATTATTTTAGAAGAATTCTTTTACGGATGAGAAAACTGAGGCTCAGGGAGGCAGGTGACTTGTATTCACACTCGAGTCTACTTGCTGTAGAGCTTGCGCGTTTTCCCACAGTGCCTTTGAAGGGATGTCAGTATAAAGGAGCAGTGTTCTTAACCTACGAGGTGGGTCCACAGCTCAGGCTCCAAAAATAGCATCAACATATTGAGGTCCCTGGGGAACTTGAAACATGGTTCTGACATATCTGTAGTGAAAAATGAGGCAGAGTTCAAGGTGTCTGGAAAGGAAGTTCCAGGAATTTTTGCTAATGAGACTTTACTGCTGCAATATAGTTGTGGCCCAAGGTCTTGTTAATGCTGCTCCCTGCGCTTCGACGAGGCCTCTGTGGTTGCTGGCTTGTTCTTAGCTACTGACTCTTCTCTGGAATTAGTCCAATAGGTTGGCATCTCCATTTGCAATTTTGGAGCAGAGCTAGGCACATCGTAAGTTGTTGGTGACATATGACAGGAAAGCCATGTATTCATGATTTACCTTTATTTTTACCTGTAGGGCCTGTGCACAGCCAGAGATGGGTGAGGAGTGGAGGTGAGAGATCACAACCTCACCCCGTGGGAGATGGCTATGGCCAGTCCCTTCTCCATTCTTTTGGGATTTTGGGCACTCACACACAAGCACCTGTTTTTGTTTTTTTTTTTCTGTTTTTGGAGAGGTTTTTGCTACAGGGCGCGTGCGCTTGCCAGACAGACAGAGAGAGACAGAGAGACAGAAAGCAAGAAATCACCCCCACGTCACAATCCCTTCTCCTCCATTCTCCTCTCGGGATCTTGGGCACGCACGCACACGCGCCCAGTGTGAGTTTAAGTAGCCAGGTGCAGGACTCGAACCGCGGTCGACTATGTGGGAGTCCAGCGACATAGCCATTACGCTAACTGCTGGTCCCAGCACCTGGTATGTTTTTCAAGTCACCAGGTCCAGGACTTGAACCATGCTGTCAGCCATGTGGGATATAGCTGCCTTAACTGCTATGTCTCCTGCTGACATCGTGTTTTACTTTTAGTCAGTGTTTATTGATGGTATGCAATGATTCAGGTCTTTGTTGGGTACTTACAGGTAAAAGTTCAGACCAGAAGCAGGGTAGCAGGTGAAGAAGAAACAGTAAAAAGCAAACTCTGCTCAGGAGCAGTCTGTTTTAGTCCTGAGTCTGGATGATTTAAAAAGAATTAAAGGTAGGGCTGGCAAGTGGCCTAGTGGTTAAGGTTGCCGAACTCCCACATGGCAGACCACAGTTCAAGTCCTGGACCTGGCAGCTTGTTTTCTCGCTTTCTCCCCCATCCCCCGGTCAAATTAAAATAAATAAATGGATAAAGTTAAATAAAATAATTCTTAAAAAAACCGAGCAATTTGGGACCAGCAGGTGGCCTGGTGAAGGCACTGGACTACCACATGGCCCACTGTGGTTCAGGTCCCAGACCTGGCAGCTTGAAGATCACCCCAGGCGTATGTGCGTGCATGTGCCCAAAATCCCAGGAGGAGTATGGAGGAGGAGGGCTGTGGCATGGCCATCCCTCATACCTGGGGGGAGGGGTGATTTCTTACTTTATCTCTGTCTCTCTCCTGCAAGCACATGTGCCATATGGCAGAAACCTTAACACACACACACAGAGGCTTGTTTATCTTACGGTTTTGGAGGTCAAACGGCTGTGCCTGGTGAGGCTCTCTCATTGGGGGGATAGGGGTGGGGGAGGTCCTGAGTGGGCACAGGGCAGGACCTGGGAAAACTTGAGCCGAGCAGAGCAGGTCTGTGTGCTCGTGGGTGTCTGCGTTTCTGCTCTGTTTGCTTTCTCTATATAAAGTGTCTAGGAGCCAGTCATAAGGGTCCCACTCTCACCACCTTTTTCCTAATCACCTTCTAAAAGCCCTACCTTTTAATCCCTTATTTGGATTAAATTTTTATCCTCTCAGCACCATTACAATGGCTCATCAAGTCTCTTTAAAATTTTTTTAAGGGTATTTGAGAGGCAGCAAAAGAGACAGAGACAAAGTTGCTCACTTCCCCCCAGCTTGTGCCGGCCTGTGGACTTGAACTGGCAGCCTTCCCATAATATAGATCTGCTTTGCAGAATGATGTGTTCTACTGCTGTGCCACTGTCTGTTTCCTGCTTACCAGATTATAACACATGATAATTGGAGGACACATCCGAGCACTAACCCCAAAGCTGTCATTTGACAACTGTTCATTATTTTGTTTCATCTCCACAGTGTCTGGAAGCAGGTATCCCTATTTCTGAGCACACAGGAAGTCACTGAGGCCTGCTTCCCCAGTGTCCTACCTATAGTGAGCCGTCCAGGTTGGTCTGACTCCCGAGCGTTTGCTTTTCCTGCTGTTACACCACCTTCCCTAACGCCACATGCACACCTTTAACAGCTGGACCTGGCTCCAGATCGCCTTGTGGCTCTGCGCTGTGCATGTGTGTGTAAAACATGGCAGATTCCTGGGCTTCCGAGTAATTAATTGCCTGAACAAAAAAGCCTTTTTCTTCTTCTCGCATTAGGGAAAGTTGAGGGGTTCTGGGGTTTGGCCAACTGAGTGTCCAGCTGTGTAGATGCTTAAGTAAGATGGCTACAGTTTGAGAAGAGTCTTTCCTGCCTTGCTCTCTGCCCATCAGACCTGCTTTCCCCATCCCGTGTCAGCACAGAGCAGAGGATGTCCTGTTTCCTGCTGCTCTTTTCACAGAGCACCTCTGTGTGCCTGGCTTCTTGCTTGCTCAGGGTCCTATGTCAGGGAACGTGTCCGTTCCTGAGGGCCACTCCTCCATGTGGACCCTTGAGTTATCTAGCCCAGTGGCTCATGAAGATTGACGCTTCGGAATCAGTACCCACCGCTACTGCTCTCCCAGCAAGGGATGAGCTTACTACTCTTCTCAGTGTAGATGCAAGGAGCAGAAGGGCTCATCAGCTGTCTTCGTCTTCCTACAGAGTTTTGAGTGTTCCAACTGCCAAGGATCCACATTTGGTGGGAGGACTGACATGAGGTCATTTAACTTTTCAAAATATTTCCCATTGTTATCTAACGGCAGAGTTATTTGGAGGCCTAAGTGGGTTTTGTAATAAATAGTTTTGAATTAATAAAAGAATCAAGCAGTATATTTCATATCATGATTAGTGTTTCTTTTTTTTCTTTTTGGAGAGGTTTTTGCTAGAGGGTGCATGTGCTCGCCATACAGACAGAGAGAAACAGAGAGACAGAAAGCGAGAAATCACTCCCCAGGGGAGATGGCCATGCCGCAATCCCTTCTCCTCCGTTCTCCTCTCGGGATCTTGGGCACGCACACACACGTGCCTGGCATGAGTTTAAGTCACCGGGTCTGGGACTCGAACCGCGATCGACTACGTGGGAGTCCAGCGACACAGCCATTATGCTAACTGCTGGTCCCCATGATTAGTGTTTCCTGAGATGCCGTTTAATGATACTTGGAAGTCTCATCATCATGCTGACCTTCTAACATAAAGGATAGGTTCAAGACAAAGTGACTGCAAGGAGATTTCTGTTTCCATTGCATCTTGCTCGCAGTTCACATTTTCTTTTTTTAATTTGACCAGAGAGAGAAAGTGAGGAAAGCAAGCCACCAGGTCTGGGTCTCGAGCGACCGTCAGCCATGTGGGTGCCCAACCACCACACCATCTGCCACTCACAGTTCACTTGTGAGCTACCTATAGATGTGCCCAAGGGTGTGTGCACTGACTGATGTCAGAGGGGAAGTGACAAACCTCCCACCCCCCTGGGGGATGGCCACACCACAGTCCCTTCTCCTCTCAGGATTTTGGGCATATATACACACATGCCCAGTGTGATTTTCAAGCCTCTGGGTCCGGGACTTGAACTGCAAAGTTGGCCATGTAGCATCCAGCCATTTTAGCCACCATGCCACCTGCTGGCCCATTCCAACTTTTAATGAATGCAATTCTGTGTTGGGAATTTAACCTTACTGCATTTAAACCTCAGAAAATCGAATCGGGCTAAGTTTAAGCCCATTCTTATCTAGCACCGACTGTCCTGTTCAAGTGTTTTAGGAACACTGGGAGCACCGTGGTTGGGAGTAGGAGCTAGGGGCCACTTTTTAAACCAGCTCTTGAGGCAGAGGCTCTTTCCCAGGAACCAGTTAGGATGGGAAAGTTGGGACGTGGCTGGAAATTGGTGGAGTCAGGCCGCAGGGCCAGGTGTCTGGTGGAGGCTTCATGAGAGACTGCTAGGTGACTTTCACCCTTTCACTTCAAGCCGGGGTCAGCCACCTCCCGGCATTCGCAGTCTTCTCATCTATGAAATGCAGATGGTGGCTAAGGCTCTGCTTGGGGCAGTAGTCGGGATGGAGTCGAAGACTCCAGGTACGGTGCATGAAGCAAGCCTTTGTTGTTGCAGCCTGCGGCCTCGCATTCGTACAGTAGGTGCATGTCAGTTGTACTACACGGATGCTGTCTCGCTGTCTTCCTGCCTCACGATTCGAGTAGCCCCCCTTCTTTCGTACTGCCCTGCTTCCTGCAAATTCAGACAAGCAGTTAAAATAGACGAAGTCAGATAAGAGTGTTTTCTGGAAATTGTCAAGGCTTGCTTGACAAGGAAAAACTCCTTTCCTCCCACATACATTATGGGAGAAGTAGATACACATAACTTGTACTCGATGTCTTGTATGAGCTGATAGCTGTTGCATTCATTTAGCAACATAGAAATGTATTTTGGGCTTGGTGGTGCCCGGCCTCTGGCAAAAACTACTGGAGGCTGGAGGATTGTGGCATCGACTTCGTCTCTCTCTCTGTCTCTCTCAATGCACATTAAAAAAAAAAAAATATATATATATATACACACACACACGCACACACATATGTGTGTATAAATAACTTTGTATTTTTAGCTGAAATTACCATTTAAAAATTACTTCTTTCATGAAAGTGAGGAAGACAGACACCGTGCTGAAATCCTTCCTGTAGCCAGCCAGGATCCCAGGTGTCTGCAGGTGTACCTAGCATGTTCACACTGACCCAGGATCTGAACCCTGGTCTCCATGGGGCTTAGTATCACACACGGGGGACCTACACAGTTTTAGTTTGCTATAGGAGGGTGTGTGTTTGCCAGAGGCAGTGAGAAAGAGAGAGAGGGAAAGCGAGGATTCACCCCCCAGGGGAGATGACCGTGCCGCAACCCCTTCTCCACTCTCCTCTCAGGATTTTGGGCATGCATGTACACATGCCTGGCATGTTCTTCAAGCCACCAGGTTTGGGACTTGAACTGCACAGAAGGCAAGAATATGCAGAGGGCCGGGAAGACAGACATTTCTTGGGAGAAAGAGAAATGCTTGAATTCTGTGTCCTGCTGTGGCAAGAGCTCAGGGGCAGTTCCGGGGGCCGAGGCAGTTTTGCTGTTGCCTCTTTCTGCACTGTTGTCTGGCTGGCAGCAGGGCGCAGACTGAGGACATGGTGAAGGAAGGCGGGAGTGATGGCCTCCCAGAGGGAGGGTCTTGTGAGGACAGCAGCCTTCTCGTTCTCATCAGGCTCGATCCCATGGTTGGGTTTCTGTGGAACCGGCACAGAGCCTGGTGTCACCTTCCCCAGCCTTGTGGGCTGGAGCCGAGTGGCTCTTCAGCTGTGTGAGGTGCCCGCTTAGCCACTTTTCTGAGGATTGTTTCAGGGAGCCATTCACAGCTGTCCTTTGAATGTGAGTGTGGTTTAAAATACACCGAGCAGTGAGAGCTCCTGGGAGTGAAGGGCTTTCGCCGAGAGAGGAGCTGAGAGGAGCGGAGGGGACAATGGGAGTACCCCTGAACAGCCCCAGCTCCAGGAGGAAGGAGAATGCCCTCATTGTTCTGAGATCTTGCCTGGGAAGGCACCTGCAGCCTCCAGCTGGGTACAGAAGCTTAGGGACAGCTCTGGACTCTTGGAGTGGAGCCCAGGACCTGAGAGAGGTCAGGAGGTGGCCCGTGGGGTGGACAGACTGGGAGCTGGTCACTGGGAGGCCTTCCAGAGGCTGCAAGGCTCAGATGATGTGAAGGGCAGCAGGAAGGTAGACAGGGCTGCCCCTCTGCTCACCACCTGTACTACCAGCGCTGCTCAGAGGGACACTGGTGGGCTGGTGAGACAGCTGTTATGAAAGGGTAGGTGTGAGGTGCAGTGTGAGCATTTAACAGGAAACCCAGTCTATCCCAAGAGTCAGAAGACAGCCTTCCAAGAAATGCTCACCTAGGCTGAGACTTGGATAAGAAGACCTTGCCAGGGGAAGGTTTGAAAAAGTTCGCAGCGTTATACACAATAGCCAAGGTACGGGAGTAACCCAAGCGCCCTCCGCAGGTGAGTGGATAAGGGAGGTGAGGTACGTGAACACGGTGGAATACTCATTTGGCCTTTGAAAGGAGGAAAATCCTGTCATTTGTAACACCGAGAAGGTTATGCTGAGTGAAATAAGCCAGGCCCAGAAAGATAAATACCACGTGATTTCACTTCTTGGTAGACTCTAAGTTAATTCAAAGAGAGTATAATGAATGGGTACTGGAAACTTGGGGTGAGGAGGAGGTAATGGGGGATGTTGACCAAAGGACACAAAGTTTGGATAGGAAGAATAGATTCTGAGATCTGTAACAGAGTGGAGTGACTGTCGTTAATAATGTATTACATATTTCAAGATAAGAGTAAGTTTCAAATGTGTCACCTTAAAAAGTGTTAAGTAAACAAGATAGTGGACCGACTGGCTTACTGATGCCACGTTACATTCATGTACTGAGACATCACGTCCTACCCCACTAATGGATACGGCTGTGATTTGCCCTTCCGAGTAATATTAATAGTAAATTAGAATATATTTTGGGATGGCTCTGTGGCATAGTGGTCAAGGGAGCTGGATCCCGCAGGGCTGCCTGTCATTCAAATCCTGGCCCCAGAGGCTTGAAAAACATGCACAGTGTGTGTGCATGCGCCCTCTCGCAATTGTAGTACTTTCCTTTAAAAGACACATTTTCTTAAGGTAAACATTCAAGTTCTTAATTTTCCCAATTTAGTACATTTTAAAAAACAATAAATTATATACAAAAGGCATAATTATGCTTTTCTGCCTGAAGTACACACTGAGCAGTCCATTTTTTTTTTTAATTTCCAGCAGCGTTTGACCATCATCACTCTCTGATCCTTGCAGCCCTTTACTTGGTGCCGTCTACGTAGACTATTCCCAAATGTGTGTTGCCCGCCGGAGCCTCGCCTTGAGCTCTAATTCACTCCGTTTATACCCTTGGATGTCTGCCTTGCCAAGTTAACTTCTCTTAAAAGTTCAACTCTTAGGACCAGCAGATGGCATAAGGGTTGCGTTACTGGACTCCCATGTAGTCAACCGTGGTTTGAGTCCCGGGCCCTGGCTGCTTAAAGGCTGGGTGCATGTGTGTCATGCCCAAAATCCCGAGAGGAGTAGAGAAGTGATTGCTGCCTGGCCATCCCCTCGGTGGGTGATTTCTTGCTTTCTGTCTCTCAAGTGAGTGTAAATGCCCTATAGCAACAATCTCTCTTAAGGAAAAAAAAAAAGGAATTCAACCCTTGCCCTCCTGTCTAAACCAGGAATTACACAGTTCCTTAATGACATCGCCATCCTTTCAGTTACTCAAAGACCCAGTATCCTGCTCAGCACATTGCTCTGAGCAGACCCTCCGCTAGTTTCCCACTCCGGAATAAAACCTAAAGACCTTACAGTATCCCAGAAGGCCCTGCTCATTCTAGGCCCTGTTCTCCCACGGACATCTTCATGCAGTCTGCCCTGGCCGTGTTTTGCCCCAGTGGCTGGCCACCTTCCACCATGCCTTGACCATGCAGGCCCTGCTCTGACCTCAGAACTTGTGAACATGTTCTGGATGCTTTCCGGACAGCCTGAGCTGGCTGGCTTGCCTCCTCTCCAGGGCGTTATGGAAATGGTGGAAATGGCCTTCTTGACCACCCTGTCTAGAAGTGCGTGTGTGTGTACACTCATCCTGGCAGTCCACACTTCCTGCCCTTGCTTTTATTCAAGTCACCCCCTGACACTGTGTGTTATTTATCCCCCTTTGTCCCCGAGGGCAGGGAATATTGTCTGTTTTGTTCAACACTCTGTATCTTCTTTACCAAAGAATGGGACTCACCTAGTAGGCTTCAAGAAGTATTCGTGGAGAGTGGACTGAGCTTCTTAGTGTTGTAAGGAGTCAGTTCAGCCACTTGTCTCATGGAGAGATTGAGCGCCTGGGATCGTGGCGAGGATAAGCAGATAGCACTGTCACACTGTGCCTGGCATTTTTGATCACTCATATGGGACCTTAACTTCAGAAAGTTCAGTACCAGCCTAAAGCAGTTTATGGAGGGATCAACAGATAGCGTAATGGTTACATTGCTGGACTCTCATGTAGTCGACTGCGGTTCAAGTCCTGGACCCAGTGGCTTAAAACTTAAACCAGGTGTGTGTGTGTGCCCAAAATCCCGAGAGGAGAATGGGGAAGGGATTGCAGTATGGTCATCCCCCCCGCCCCGAGAGGATGATTTCTTGCTTTCTGTCTGTCTCTCTCTTTCTGGCAAGCGCATGTGCCCTATAGCAAAAATCTCTCTCTTAAAAATAGTTTATGGAGATACACAAATCTGAATCCAGGAATGTTGTGTTAAATAAGAAAAGAAAAGGTTTATTTTATATAAGTTTTTTAGGAAGGAAAAAAAGAATATTGAAGAAATCTTTTCTTCTTTGCTTATAGCTATTCTATTTCTCTTATAATTTTTTTCCTTAAGAAGATGCAAGGGATTTACAGCCCATGTATGATCTGGCATGCAAGAGTATGGATCAAGTCAGTTCTTTTTTCATTTTGTAAAAATAATGTTAAAAAGAACATACATTCAACACATACGTGTGCCTGATCATTAAGACCAATAACATTCTCCAGAGAGAACTGAGCATATTCTCTAGTTTGAGACTAGAAATGAGATTTCTTTGATTTTTCTTTAACAATATATTTTAGAATGGGTGATGAAATGGTTTTCTGTTTTTAAAATAGTCAGATGCTCAGGATGAAGCTTTGTTATGACTTAAAGTTTCCTCCCAAGGCCATGCCGGCGTGTTTCCTTAGGAAGTGTGCTGTAGCCTGGGTGTTGGAACGTGGGCTTTGGAGCAGGACCGAGTCTGACTTCGCCGCATACTGTGGTAGGTCTTGTGGCCTTTCAGCGAACCATCCTGGTGGAAGGTCCTGTGGCCTTTCAGTGTACCATCCTGGTGGTAGGTCCTGTGACCTTTCAGTGTACCATCCTGGTGGTAGGTCCTGTGGCCTTTGAGTGTACCATCCTGGTGGTAGGTCCTATGACCTTTCAGTGTACCATCCTGATGGTAGGTCCTGTGACCTTTCAATGAACCATTCTGGTGATGAGTC
The DNA here is from genome assembly GCF_000334495.1 of Tupaia belangeri chinensis. NCBI lineage: Eukaryota > Metazoa > Chordata > Mammalia > Scandentia > Tupaiidae > Tupaia > Tupaia belangeri. Next base: position 1,089,975 of record NW_006159886.1, on the reverse strand, counting down.
CTGTGGCCTTTCAGTGTACCATCCTGGTGGTGGGTCCTGTGGCCTTTGAGTGTACCATCCTGGTGGTAGGTCCTGTGGCCTTTCAGCGAACCATCTGGTAGTAGGTCCTGTGGCCTTTGAATGTACCATCCTAGTGGTAGGTCCTGTGGCCTTTTGAGTGTACCATCCTGGTGGTAGGTCCTGTGGCCTTTGAGTGTACCATCCTGGTGGTAGGTCCTGTGGCCTTTGTACCATCCTGGTGGTAGGTCCTGTGGCCTTTGAGTGTACCATCCTGGTGGTAGGTCCTGTGGCCTTTCAGCGAACCATCCTGAGGCCCAGTTCCCTCAGCAAAAGAGATGAAAGAGCCCATCTCCACAGTGGTCAGGTCATGGAGGAGGGATGCCCTGGGGTGTCTGTGATGCTGTATGGCACAGAGCAGCCTTCCGTGGCTTATTGTTTTCATGACGTAAGGGTTTTCTGTGGCATCTGTCTTCCTGTTTCATCGTCTCTGTTGGATGAAATCTAAATTGTTAATGCTTTCTTAGATCTCTTAGGGCTTTCAGGCTCTGCCAGAGGATTTCCCGGAGGCGATTGGTCTTAATTCACAGCTGTGTGCTGTGCTGCTTGTGTGTCCTCTGGGTTCTGGGGGAAAGGGTGCTTCCAGGGCAGAGTGCCTAGAAGAGTGCTTGGAGATTCTAGAGCGAACTGCATGCTGGGCTTCCCTACAGGTGGAAAACCTTGCCCCTGGGGTCCAGGCTCAGACTGACCACCATGGTGTCATTTTTCTCTATTATAGGAGAGTAGAGTTGGACCGTGGAAGGTTTAATGGCATTATCTCCCAATAGAGTCAGCCCTGTCTGAGCCTAGCACTGGGGTTCGGTGATTGCAGACCCATGTTGTCCCTGGAGCTGCATGGAGACTACTGGGATCTGTGGAAGAGTGATTTTCCAAGAGGGATAGGGGATGTTCCCTACCCAGTTGGGAACTGGCACTCATAAATGAGAACTGTTACTGAAGGAATGGTACTAAGAACACTGATGTCTCTGGAATCCTAAAGCAGATTGGGCATTTGTCACCCCCTGGAGTTACTCAGCAAAGGTTGCCAGGCACCTAGATGCTAACGATGGGGATGAAGAGGGCGGTCCGGGTGGGGGACAGTGCATTGTGATAAACTGCAGGGTATGGGGAAGCCCAGGGCCCTGAGAACTGGTTCCAGGAGTGAGGAACTGAGCTGGGTGCCGAGCGTGGCAGCTGAGGTAGGAGGGTGGTTCACAGAGAATCTGCTTGGCCTGCATACGAACTCACCTTGTGACATAGACACAGACTGGTTTGGAAATGCTTAAACCTGGAGACCAGCAAGTGGCGTGGTGAAGACGCTGAATTCCCACGCGGCTAGCCATGGTTTGAGTCCCGAACACACAGCTTGAAAATCATGCCACGCATGTGTGTATGCATGCTCAAAATCTTAGGAGGAGAACGGAGAAGGGACTGTGGCATGGTCACACACACACACACACACACACCCGTGGGTGGATTTCTCACTTCCTCTCTCTGACAAGTGCATGTGCCCCATGGCAAAAACCTTAAACAAAACAAAGCAAAACCAAAAATAGCGTTTAAACCTGGTTACACAGTTGGTCACTCAGGGTTTATTACTTAGGTAGTTTGGATTGTGAATATCATGTTTTAGGGACCACATGACTGTTTTTACTTTTTTTCTGATGGTTTGCACCATTAAAGTGTACTGTCATGTTTTTGTTATCTGCCTTGAATCGCAGGGAGAAATGGACTTTGTCCCTTTGCTGACCCCTACTGGGAAGAAAGTGTAGAATACTCTTTAAGTCATGGGCATGTGTGCCCTGAATGGCTACTTTCTCGTTAGTGTTTTCTCCACCAGATTCGCTTTTAAAGGTGGAGAGTTCGTGCACCCCACGTGTGCATGAGCGGGCGGCATCCTCTGCGGGGTCGGTTAGGCCGTGACCCTTTTCCCAGCCCTCTAGCTCTTCAGACTCCTGGGCACCCACTTGTGTATCAGGCATGTTTTCAAGCCGAGCAGGTTGGCTGTGTAGCTTCCAGCCTCACGGGGCCACCTCCGTTAACGGCTACACTGAGGTCCGTAAAGTCAGGTGCTCTGTCTCCTTACCATGTATCCAGCACCTACCACGGAATAAGCTGTCAGTGCTAGATAAGTGTGTGGTAAGCTGGAGTCAGCAGTGTCGGTAATTCTCAAGTTGTGTCTGAGATTCTCCGTGAGAGCAGTCATGCGGTGCTTTATGTCATTTCACGTTTGGCCGTCAGGCCCTGTGCATGACAGTGACACGAGTCAGGGAGGGTTTTAATGGATTCAGAATGGAATCCAGAGTTCTTTCTCTGTACCATCCAGATTCTGAAACCCTCTTACTTTTTCTCTAGGATCTTTACCTTGTACAGTAAATCTTTGCCCCTGGACCTGGCCTGTCGAATCTGGGATGTGTTCTGTCGAGATGGGGAAGAGTTCCTCTTCCGCACGGCCCTGGGCATCCTGAAGCTGTTCGAGGACATCCTGACCAAGATGGACTTCATCCACATAGCCCAGTTCCTGACCAGGCTGCCCGAGGACTTGCCCGCAGAAGAGGTCTTTGCCTCCATTGCTACGATCCAGATGCAGAGTCGGAACAAGAAGTGGGCCCAGGTGAGTGGCCCTTGTCCTCCACATGGTGGATTGGCGCAATAGCGTACTTGAGGGGCCACTCTTGGAAGTGCGTGCCGAGAGGACGGGCTCTTGGGAGTAGTCCTTGGAATTGAGGGCATCCAGGTTTGAGGCTTGGCTTTGTCCCATGGCGTCTGGGCAAGTCATTTCCTCCTTGGGTTCTGTCATTTGGAGCGGGATATGGCTAATAAAGTCTTCCCGCCTACTCTGCAGCGTACTGGGAGGGTCAGAACGTCTGTTTTACCATCATAGTGCTCTCTACGTGTTAAAAGTCATTTTTGCAAACCAAGTCACCCACACCCATTTAAAAATAATGCCAACACCAGAAAGCAGGGGCGATTGACTCCCTGAGCCCTAACCCGTGGGCTATGCCCTGTGCTTGACGTAGATGAGACTGTCCCCCTCCCACTGGTAACAAAGGAGGCCCGAGAGTCACCTGAGGAGGGTGCCAGGCCCTCCCAGTTCCTGCCTCCTGGTGTGTGGCTGTGGCCCTCTAGCGGCTCTGTTGGCAGAACAGCTGAGCTGACAATATTACAGGAAATAGGGGGAAAAGCCCCAACTCGGGTCCTGCTCCTTATATAATCCCCATCTGTGGGAGTATCAGGTGCGAGTTGGTGGCTATCTGTGGAAGCTTATACTTTCCCTTATGGGCCAAGTAATGCCTGTTCTTGATTTAACTTTATTAATGAAAGGTTTAAAATGTGTACAAAAATAGAATAACAGTCCCCCATGTGCTTGCCGCCCAGCTTCAGTAACTGTTGGTGCCTTGTTTCAGCTGGACTCCACCCACGACTCCCCTTCCGGGAGCATTTTGAAGTAGATGTTAATGCACCTCTCTCTAAACCATCTGTCTCTAAGCCAGGCCTCTTAACTACAGTAATGTTGTCACTAAAAATGTTAGTTATTCCTTCCTGTCATGAGGTAACCCAGTTTTCAAATTCCTAATTGTTTCGAACGTCATAAATAGCCTTTATATTTGTCTTGAAAGAAGATCCAAATAAGGTCCATATACTCTGATTGCATGAAAGATCTTTTAACTACATGTATGTATATTTCTGTGTACATATATGTGGGTATTTATGTATGTATATATTTGCTGTTTTACTTTTTTCCTTTACATTCCTTCCTTTTTAAAATAATTATCTTCTTGAATTTTATTCATTATTATTATTATTATTATTATTACTTAAATTTGACCAGAGAGACACAGAGAGAGAGAGGAAAAGTGAGAAAACAAACTACCAGGTCTGGGACTCGAACCATGGTCAGCCATATGGGAGTCCAATGCCCCAACCACCATGCCACCTACTAGCCCCCATTATATACCTTTCTTGCCTCTCTTTACTTATTGAAGAAGATTGATCATTTCCCACAACCTGGATTTGTCTAGTCGTGGCCATGGTATTGTTTAACATGTTCCTCTTTATTTCCTGCACATTGATATTCAGATCTAAAGGCGTTAACCAGGTTTCACATTTTTAATTTTATAGCTTATTTACTTATTTCTCTCATGAGACAGAGAGACAGACAGACAGACAGATATGCCCCCAAGAGGGGCCCGGCCCCAGCTAGCCAGGATCACAGGTGCACGCACCAGGTGTGGACAGAGACACCTCAAGATGTGAACCTGGGCGTTTTTGTGTGGCCTCCGCATCATGGAGTGCTGTGTTATCTCTGCCGCCGTGGCTGGCTGGGTTTCAAGATTTTTGTTGGTTTGGCCAGAGTACTTCCTAGGTTATCAAGCTATTCCTCTTCGATTATAGTGAGCAGCACATTTTCTTTAATAACAGCTTTATTACTTACTTACCATGGTATGTGTACATACACTAAAACACACCCTTTTATAGTGTGCATTCAGTGCCTCTGCTTGTCAACCAGAGAGAGGCGTTCCCCTCACGGGGGCCTGCTGATCAGCTGCCCAGGCTCGTCCTTCTCTTCCTCCTGCCCCCTTCCGTGCTGACTGGCTGGCACAGCCCCTTCCTGTTGGGCTGTATGCAAGAAGCAGGGCTGCTGTGCTGTGACCTGGGGTAACGCCATGAAGTGCTCTCCTGGTTTCCATCGGAGGACACTGTGTTATGCCTAGAGTAGTGTGAGTCGTATTTTTAAATTATTGAATACACTCAGTTTATAAAAAAAGAACAAAGTGTACTGCTTCATGCTGCAACACAGATGAGTCTGGACACTTGATATTGAGGAAAAGAAGCCCATCGCGATGAGCACGTGCTGTGTGAGCCGTGCACATGCAGGCGCAGAGCCGGAGTCTGTGGGACAGAGGGCAGGTTAGTGGTTGCCTGAGCTGGGGTCGGAGGAGGTAGAGACGTGGCAGCTAAAGGATACAGAGGTTTCCTCTTGGGGTGACGAAAATGTTCTAAAATTGTGCCATTGAACTGCACGCTCTAAATGGGCGAGTTATGCTACGTGAGTTATACCTTGATAAAGCTGTGTAAGTACCAGAGATCAAAGAGAGAAAAGAGCCTGTGGTTACTAAATAAATGGGCGGTACGGGGGCCAGCAGGTGGCGCAGTGGTTAAGGTGCTGGACACTCCCACATGGTTCAAGTCCCAGACCTGGTGGCTGGCTTTCTCACTTTCTCTCTCTGTGTTCCTTTGGTCAAATTAAAATAAATAAATTAAATTAAAAGTAAATAATTCTTTAAAAATAGATAAATAAATGAATAATGCACATGGAAATGTTTGAAAATTTTGAAGAATTTCAAGACAGTAGCACAAGTCAGCCATTCAGAGCCTCTCTAAGTGCCAGGCTCTGCTTCTGCACAGGCCACATGCTCACGAGGCAGGCCCTTTGTGTGAGGTCAGACTTGGGAATCTTCCATGACTCGGTGGCGTATAGTGGTTTTCTGAAGCAACTGCAGAGAGCCAGGGCCTTTCCTAATGGCCTCACTCACGCCAGCTTGTGCAGTCGCAAACCTGCCAGTCTTCCCTTCCCTTTCTTTCCCCTTTTTATTTTTAACTGGTGCTTTCCTAAGAAACACAGGCTCCTTTATCATTTATCATGCCCCTCTTCCAAGTGCACACTCATTCACTGCACACCTTCAGTACACACACAGGGCGGGGGGTAAACCCAGATCTGCCATTTTGCCTCTTGCACTTTAGGAGCTAGATAAAAAGCATTGGTTAAAACTAGGTTGGGGGGGCGGTGGCAGGTGGCGTGGTGGTTAAGGGCTCGGGCTCTCACATGGCTGGCCACGATTCTAGTCCGGGACCTAGTGGCTTGCTTTTTTACTTTCCCTCCCTCCCTCCCTCCCTCTCACTCTCTCTCTGGTCAAATTAAAATAAGTAAATAAATAAAGTTAAATAAACTAATTCTTAAAACAACAACAACAACTAGGTTGGAAGGGTCAGTCCATGACGGCATGATGGATAAGGCAACTGGACCCCACGTGACCAGTGATGCATTTTGAACCAGACCCAGCAGTCTGAGAAACACACCGGGCCTGTGTGCAAGTGTGCCCAGAATCCCAAAAGAGGGAGAGATGGAGGGGAAGGGATTACAGTGTGACCATGTCCCAGGGGGAAGTGCTTTCTTACTTTCTCTTTCTCTCTTTGTGGTGCATGGATGTACCTGCTTGCAAAATTAAAAAACAAACACACAAAACAAACAAAAACCAGGTCAGGGGCTATTTGAGTAGTAGGACATTTTCTAATAATGGGATAGGATAGGAGATGGCCTGCTGGTGGCAGTGGACGTGGGCGGCTCGGGCATCAGTGGTTTTTATGTGGAATTGTGGTCCAGGGAGTCTCTGAACTGTGCTTGCATTTAGGGTAGTGGGGAGCTTTTACAGAACACATAAATGTGTATGTTTAGCTGGCAGAGTCGTTTACTTAGAGGTGCAGGGAGACTTATCTAACTTTCCTTTGGGCAGCTTATTTGAATTCTGTGCGAATGTTTCTGCTTTACCTCGTAATCTATGACTCACAGTGGTGGAGGTGTTGTGGCTGGGCCTAGGTAGATAAGTGTGGGATTGCCAAGATTTCCTGGGTTTTGAAGTCGGACGAATCTGGATTTGAATGTTTATAAGCAATTCAGCTTTGAGCAGGTCACTTCTGTGAGTCTCCACTATTCAGATCGCATGGAATGGGGCATTAGCCTTCCTCAGGTTGTTGTGTGGGTTCCGCAGGCACTTGGCATGAAGTGCTCACCCACTTCTAAGTAAAGGAACCTTTTATTGTCACTGCTGTTGTTAAGCTATCACAATGGAATGGCTTTTTGTTTTTTTAATTTAACCAAGAACCATGAGAGCTCAGAGGAGAGAACAGAGTCGCGTGAGAAAGCTCGGGCCGGCTGATGAGGAGAGCCGACACCTGGTCAAAGGCTGCACGGTGTCCTGGAGTGGAGGGGCAGGGCACGGGGACAGCTGGGTGGAAAAGCTGGGGCTCGCTCACATCCTGGAGTGGAGCCTGGGCTTTCACGGTGGCTGTGGCAGGGGCTAGAGCCAGACAGTGAGAGAAGACCGCCCTTCCACACATACATTTTTGTTTTTTAAGAGAGATTATTGCCGTAGGGTACATATGCTTGCTGGAGAGACAAAGTGAGAAATGATCCCTGTGGGGATGGCCACGCTGCTATCCCTTTGCCTTCATTCTCCTCTCAGGACTTTGGGCATGCATGTACATGTGCTTGGCATGATTTTCAAGCTGCCAGGTCTGGGACTTAAACCATAATCGGCCACGGAGGAGTCCAGTATCACCCCAACCACCTCACCTGCTGCCCTTCCACACCACCAGCTGTACGCTGACAGCGTCTCGTGGCTGATGTTCGCTCAGAGATGACATGGTTGAGTTTCTGTGTTAGATGACTGGATGCTCAGGTAGATGTCGCAGAGGACGGAGCACGGCAGAAGTGGGGAGGCAAAGACTGGTAGGAGGCTGCGGCTTTTGCTTTACTGTCTCTGTGTTGGATGCGTGTTGCAGATTAACCGCAGATGCCTGCCCTGTGGTCCCTAGGTCCTGACTGCATTGCAGAAAGACAGCCGGGAAATGGAGAAAGGAAGCCCGTCCCTCAGACACTGAGGCTGCAGACGCAGACATCACTGGACTCGGCACCGAAGCAGATCCCCAGGTGGCTCCTGTGTTATGGGCTCATCCTGGCAGCTGAGAAGAACAGGGGCGCTTTTCATGTGTGATTCCCAACACTGGAGTTGGCCTTAAAACAAAACAGAACTTCTAAAGAATTAAACCAAGGCTTAGCCTTAAGAAGCTCAGTGGAACGATGACTGGATGTTGACCGCGGCCAACCACTGCATTTTCTGCATGGTTTAAAGATAGGGCAGTGGCTAACCTCCCCCCTTTATTTCAGCGAAAGCGAATTAAATTGTAATGCTCTTATGTCAACTTCCGAAAGTATATCACAATCATTTTTTAGCCAAGATGCATGAGAAATGTTATTTGGGAGGTCTCGGAGATGTTATTGGCTCCTATGTACGTATTTTAGATGAGAAAGGGATTGCTGACTTAGTTATCGAGGTGGTCATTCCAGAGCTGGAGGTCGCGTTTTCAAAGCCCACCTACCAAAGACAGCACGAGAGGAAAACGGGCTCTCATAGGGTCCCTGCTGCCGAGTGCTCACGGGCTCCTTAGGAACCAGCCCAACCTTCGGGTTGACGTTTTACCATGTTGCCTTGACAAAATGACGGTGTGAAGGCTGAAAATGCATGTTGAGGTCTGGGCGTAGCATACTGCCCAGAGGTCGCTCCTGAGCAAAGGTGAGAATTTCAGGCAGCTAGAGCTGTTTGCAAGGAAGGCCTTAGAGCTGCTGGGAAACAGAATGCAGGTAGCCCCCTTTAAGTAAAAGGTTGGGAAAGAGGATGTTCCGACTCACGCCCTCTCCCACCCTCCTTGTTTTTGTGGAGAAGGTACGGCAGTGGGAGCAGCAGCGTGTGGGGACCTCGCTCCCTCGCTCTCTGACAGTGTTCCTCTGCCTTTGCCACTTGAACAGCTGGATCCGTCCTAAGTGCCCGTGATCCCTTCTCCACGCATTTGGCTTTAAACTGTTGTTTCCCAGACTGTTGTGAGGACGGAGGAGGGAGCAACACATGCTCAGCAGCCAGGCAGTCTTTTCAGAATATCTGTACCAACAGCCCTTCCGATTTCAGCGGATTCTCCCAAGTTCCTTGGCAATTTTTGTTCCAGCTTTTTCTTGCCTGATTTTGAGAACTTTGTATAAAAACGTTGGTTATTCAAATTCGTAGAAATAAACAGTTTTTGCACAGTCCAAAGGACAGGCTGGTACCCACAGAAACAGGTGCCCATGTGGTACTCCACTGGCGTGCTGATCTCTGGGAGTGGTCAGCAGACCAGGAACGAGGGCACACTGGCCATGTGGCGAGTGCCTTGGTGTGGCTGGCGCGCTCCAGCCCTCAGCCGTCCCTACCCCACGCGTGACCCAGTGTCTGGTGCTGGGCGTCTTTGGCTCTGACAGTATAGCATGCAGCAAGGACACTGGGCTGGGGGTGGGGGTGAAGCCTGACCTCGGCATCGTTTTTATAGGTTTTCTACATCTGCCATGCCTGCTAATGATCCTTCCAGGTGCAATAGCAAGCTCTTGAGCCAGTCAGCGGTCACTTTCACACTCTGCATTCCAGCTCTGTGCCACTGTGTGTTGTTTTCCCTGGAATCTCTTTTCTCCCCCCCCACCGCCCCCTTAAATGCTTAAGTGAATTCTCCTCACGGATCTCACTTTCTGTCCTCAGCCTTTAGATGCTGATTCGCTTGGCCTCTTGGAGGAGGTGTTCTGTGTCCATTGGAGGTCCCAGCAGCCTCCAGACCTAGCCATTCCCTGACGTCAGGGTGCTGAATGTAACCCAGACGGAGCTGGCCCCGTGGGAGGTGGGCTGCCCAAGCCCTCTGCACTGTTGTCCCTTGCCGTTGTACTTACGTTCGTTCCATGACGTGGGTGTTCTGTCCTTTGAAGATGTAAATATTTTCTTACTGTACATAGAGCCGTTCCTTAAGTCGTGCAGAAGATGAGGGTACAAGGGGCCTGTGCAGTTCGTTCAGAATGCTCCAACTTCACACTCACTCACAGCGGAGCTCTCAACACTGCTTGTTGGTTTGGCATAAATGTCTCTGGATAGCACCATGCGTGCACCAAGTTTTTAAACAGCATTCTGTGCTACTCTTGAGTACCTACCCGATCTTTCATTCAGAAGAGGCTTTCACAACCTGTTCGGGGATCACATGCGGTCTCTCAGAGACCAGCGAGCTCTCTCGGGCCGCCAGAGATGCAGAGCCGTGCTTCTCTGCTCATCCTTACTGTTTAGGTAAACGGGAAACAGACACCAGGATGCCACCGCCCTCGAAGGCCACACGGGCCACGTCACATGCCATTGACTTCTGGGGTCTAAGCCTCTGGGTCTGGGATTTGTGCAGCCTGCACTGCAGCGTTGAGAGCGGCGTCTCCCACCAGTCATTAGAATCTCATTTAAACCATGTTCACTTCAAAAGGTACTTTTTAAATGCTCAGTTTTGACTATTTTCAATAGTTCACTGATAGAAAACTCCTGATAACACTTGCTACATATCATGTTTTAATTGCTGTACAGTTAACCCTTAACTTTATTTAGTAAAGTGTATCAAAGTAGGACTTTCTGAATTGTAAATATGTGGTTTTATTAAATAAAAGTCATGTAAAATTGTTATTTCCATTCACTTCGTTTAAAGTTGAAGTTCTCACTTCAAAGGATGGCAAAAAATTGGACTTTTTGAATATTTTAAAAGGTCCTCGTTAGGCTTATTAAACAGGGTGTGGTTGTGATCGTTAGGTCCAGGGATTCCGAGTGTGGTGCACCTCTTCCAAGTTGGAGGGCAACCTCAACTCAGACCTGGCCCTACCTTGATTTCAGTGCCCCCACTCCCCGCGTGTGCCACAGCCCCCACTCACTCCCTGAGCCTGCCACACCCCTGCCATGCTGGCCAGAGCCTCTCTGCGTTCCCTCGGGAACCTTCGCAGAAGCCTCAGGAGCAGGTGCTGAGGCCTGTCTCCACCCATGGTAGCCGGGCTCTTCCCAGTGAGGCCGAAGTCTGGTGCCATCTCACGAAGGTGCGTGCAGGACAGAAGGATCCGCAGGGCCACTAGACCCAGGTGGTCATTCCACTCACCCCGGGCTCAGCCGTGGAGTGGGCCCTGTGCCTGGAGTCCCAGCTCTCTCCTGTCCCCTGTGTTCTTGGAGGACCTATACTTGTCCTCCATGACTCTCACCTGAGTGGACGCTGCCAGTGCCTTCGTCACCCAGGGACTGTGCTGTGACTGGCAGCGCTCTGCCACCTTCGCCCCCAGCTGGATGCTCAGAAACAGTGCCCTGCTGTCCTGCGTCCTCGTCTGGGCTGTGGGGTGCAGTGGGAGAGCTCGGGGTTGAGGGTCCATAGCAGTCCTGTTGGCAGGCGCCGGGCCAGCTGCTGTAGCGGCGATCATTCCATCTCCGCAGCAGCTCTGCCAGGAGAGGAGCTTTTCCCGTTTCTAAAATGTGGCATGACAGTGACTCGTTCAGGTCCTGCTGTCCTTAGTGGCAGAATTGTGACTCCTGAGCCCTCACTCAGAAGCATGCTTGATTTAGGGCCTTCAAGAGCCCAACTCCCCTCGCTCTGGCCTCACCTCCAAGCGCAGGGGCTAGGCCGAGGCCTGGATCCGCTGATGCACTGGAGCTCCTGTGTGGGCAACGCTGCACACCTGCTGGGGAGGAGATGGAGCGGCTGTGCAGACGAGGCCCGGCAAGCTACGAGTGGGATGATTTCCCTAGAGAGGGCACGGAGAAGCCTTGTACATGAACACACCAACAGGAACTCCTGTTCCCTGAGTGCTTTACAACCACGGAGTGGGTTGACCGTTCAAAATCCACCGCCCAGAGCATGGAGCCTACCGTGAAAGCACGAAGAGGGAGCAAGACACTGCACTGCTGCCGTGTGGAGGCAGGGCGACAGCTGGATTTTCAGATGAGATGTTGGTCAGCCGATGGACGAGGAGACGAGTGTGCCCAGCCAAAGGAAGCCTGTGAGCCAGGGGCTGGCCGACCAGGTGGGGCACATTAAGATGTGGGGGAGCTTCTAGGGGTCTCTGGGAAACTGGTTGGTCTGCTTCATGTGGTATCATACATGTACTGATATGTTGGCTATGTGCCTCTTGCCCTCACCTGCCTACCCCGACCTAGCATGCCCAGGTATTTGCCAGTATATGGGCACCATCTAGCTCATGCCCTGCTCTGTGCTGTCTGTGTGCAGCGCCTGCTTGCCCTAGGCCATGCCAACCAAAGCCCCTTTCCCAGGATGCCTGAGTTGTGTGGGCTTTTGAGAACAACTTCCTCCCCAAACATTACAGCAAAATGAGTTACTCCTGGGCTTAGGCTTGGAGACATCATTTGGGACCCCAGATATGAAGTTTGTCTTAAATATTGTTCCTCTAGCTTCTTGCTCCTGCTCTGGAGCTCTTGGTAGAAAGAAGCTGGTCCAACCAAAAGTTAAACCACGTTCGTTTAAGGTGGTTTGATTTTTTTGCCTCTTATTTTTCTTTCTCAGGTTAAATTCACATTTTGCAGAAAGTCTCCATCATGATGTATACAATATACATATATATGGTTTTTCAACAAGGTAGTTAGATGTTAAAAATAGGATTTGGGAGAGGGCAGCAGGTAGCATGGTGGTTAAGGTGCTGGACTCCACATGACCAACTGCAGTTCAAGTCCTAGACCTGGCAGCCTGAAAATCTTGCCAGGCACCAGGTGCCAGGGGTACCTAAAGTCCTGAGAGACAAATGGAGGAGAAGGGATTACAGTGTGACTATTCCCCGGGTGGGGTGGGGTATGATTTTTCACTTTCCCTATTTCTGTCTCTCTGTCTCTCTCTCCCCAGTGAGCTCATGTGCCCTATGGCAAATATCTAAAAGAAATTAAAAAAAAAAAAAGAACAGGACTCAAGTTAAATCTGGTAGCCAGTTATTGCCAGTTAGAAACTCGAAGCTTCCTTTTTCTTTCCTGTCAACAAAGGTTTAAAAATTCCTAGGAACCAGCAGTTAGCGTAATGGCTATATCGCTGGACTCTCACGTAGTTGACCACGGTTCGCGTCCTGGACCTGGTGACTTAAATCTCACGCTGGGCGCGTGTGTGTGCGTGCCCAAGATCCCGAGAGGAGAATGGAGGAGAAGGGATTGCGGTGCGACCATCCCCCCTGGGGGGGGATTTCTCGCTTTCTGTCTCTTTGTCTCTCTCTCTGTCTGTCTGGCGAGCGCACATGCCCTATAGCGAAAAACCTCTCCAAAAAAAAAAAAAAAATTCCCTGCACCCCTATTCACTGGCTTATGAAGATTTAACAAAAATAAGATGATCTAATTATTTCAAATAAACAAAAACAAATTTTGCCATAAGTAGCTAGACTCATGCTCATGAAATGTAAACTTTCAGGATCATACACTCTTCAAGTTATGAATTAAAAAGAAAATTGAGATCCCTCCCCCTTCAAGTTTATTGTATAAAATTTGGAAGAATAGGAAAGCACAAAGAAAAATTCTTAAAAATTCCTTTTATCACCCAAAGACGAAGCTATTTTCATATTCTGACCTTTTTTTTTAATAAATAAAATTTCCATTTTATAACTGAGTACTTAGAAATGCACTTGGAGGGCTAGCAGCTGGTGTGGTGATTGGGCTGGATTCCCAGATGGCTGAGTCCCGGATCCTTCGGCTTAAAAGTCACACCAGGCACATGGGTGTGCCTGCCCCAGATCCCAAGAGATTTGGGAAAGGACTGTGGTGCGGCCACCGCCCCCATCCCCGTGGTGATTATTTCTCTCATGAGTGCATGCACCCTATTGCAAAAACTAAAAAATAAAACCACATGCACATCCACTTAAATAATTTAAAAAATCTTAATGTGGCAAGTCACCAAAGATTGATTTTTAGCTACCCATGAAAAATTGTTTCCTTTTTAGATGGCTGAGCTGTCTAGGTAGGTGCCCAATTTAGTCCTGCTCGTGCTGCTAAAACACAACCTGTAATGTTGAAGAGGACACTTCTGATTCATACCAGTTTAAAGAAAAGTCTGATTTCATATAACATCTCACTCAAAATGTGTTCAGTACTTAGGATTTTCAGGCCTATAGTTTTTGACAAGGAGGTGAGAAGACAAGTCTTTAACATTTGCTTTTAGCATAGAAATAACTTGAGTTTTAGGGGCTTCTAGCCCAGCTGCCAGCATGTGGAGCCCATTGCTGCTGGAGTGGACAGCTCTCTGCACCTGTAGTGTTTGTCTACTTTGACTCCAAGTCCGCCTCCCTGCCATTTTCTCTCAGTGGTTCCAATTCTTGAGAGATCCACTGTCTGCCTATAATTACTTTTGACTAAAGGACTTACCAGTGTCTGACACATGATAGGCATTCAAATAACACTTATTTTCAGGAGCACATGGGATTGGCATCATGTGAATGTATTATTCCAACGAATTCATCAAGTACCATTTATGTGACAGGCACTATGCTGTGCTTTCAGGGACGGCGTCCATCGGGACACAGATAACTACAGCAGTCGTCAAGCAGTGGATCAAAGGCTGTGGTGGATGGGCCTCTACGGGGACACAAAGAGCATTTCAGAAAGACTGGGGATAGAGAATGCTTTTGGGTTTGTGGAATTATTCCTCAGAAATCATCTAAACAGGTGAATTTGTTGCTATTTCATGATTAAGCACTCTCCTAAAATCAACTTAGGGAAAAAAAACACACTAAGAGGTAATCAGGGGGCCAGCAGGTGGCGTGGTGGTTAAGGGTGCTGGACTCCCACATGGCCAGCCGTGGCTCAAGTCCCAGACCTGACAACTTGCCTTATTTTCAATTATTCCTCAGAAATCATCTAAACAGGTGAATTTGTTGCTATTTCATGATTAAGCACTCTCCTAAAATCAACTTAGGGAAAAAAAACACACTAAGAGGTAATCAGGGGGCCAGCAGGTGGCGTGGTGGTTAAGGGTGCTGGACTCCCACATGGCCAGCCGTGGCTCAAGTCCCAGACCTGACAACTTGCCTTATTTTCTTTTTTCACCACATGGCCAGCCGTGGCTCAAGTCCCAGACCAGACGACTTGTCTTTTTTTTTTTTTTCACTTTCCCTGTCTCTTTCTCTCTCTCACTCTGGTCAAAATTAAAATAAAAATTAAAATAAATTTAAATAATTCATTTTTTAAAAAAGAGGTAATCAGAAGATTGTCTTCTAATTAATTACAACATCTCTAGCATGAGACACTATCATTTCAGAGAACATTGGTAACTTACTATGTAATCATTTACTTAGTGCAGATTTGCTTTGCAGTTTACGACAGTGCAGATCTTGCCAATCTCATCAATCTCCTTTCTATCTTTGTACTCTGAGATCTGCCTGTCACTGGACTTAAGGCTGGTGAGGGAGTGTTTGGACCTAGCTAATTGCCAATGGGCCAGTATCAGTTAAAAATGCCTCTTCTCCCTATAGTGAACCAGAGAAATAAAGGACACCATTATAATGAAGCCACTTGCTCAGTCAAGACACGGAGTACCACTGCCAATTTCACTTTGAAGCCTCTCCAACTACAGAAGCCAGTGGGCCAGTACTGCTTTCATTTTGAGGCAGAAAGAAAACAAAAGTTCTGCTTTCTGGTGATTTACTGCTTCACTCTGGCCTTGATGAACAGAGGAGAGAGAAGCCGAGAATTGTATAGAATAAGGAGAATGGAGGCCATAAGTCAAAGTTTTTTTTTTTAACTTTTCTCATTATACTATGGAAGTTAAAAAAGGAAATTTAATCTTTATTGGCTTCAAAGAAAATATAGTTTAGAAAACATGTCATCAGGGACCAGCAGTTAGTGTAATGTCACTGGACTCCCAC
This sequence comes from Tupaia belangeri chinensis, assembly GCF_000334495.1. Lineage (NCBI taxonomy): Eukaryota > Metazoa > Chordata > Mammalia > Scandentia > Tupaiidae > Tupaia > Tupaia belangeri. The sequence goes on along the minus strand of NW_006159886.1, from coordinate 1,074,452 downwards.
ATAGTTGACCGCGGTTCGAGTCCCGGACCCAGTGGCTTAAACTCATGCCAGGCGCATGTGCATGCATGCCCAGGATCCCGAGAGGAGAATGGAGGAGAAGGGATTGTGGCGTGGCCATCCCCCCTGGGGGGTGATTTCTCACTTTCTCTCTCTCTGTCTCTGCCTGGCAAGCACACGCGCCCTATAGCAAAAACCTCTCAAAAAAAAGAAAAAAGAAAACGTCATCAAAAGATGAAGTTATTGTGATATTCTCACAGCCAACCAAGTCACCTGCCAGAGTGGGGTTTTTACCCTTCCTTACAGTTATCTAGCACCAAAATATAAATCATCTTTCTTATGACCCGCTTAAGTTTAGGAATAGAAGAATACTTTTAACCACAAATCTGCACATTTCCAAATTTAACCCAAGATTATGAAAAACAAAACAAAGCAAAACCAAGCCCCGAGTTAACTGCTGGTACTGCATTAAAGAAATGGACCTGCCATGTGCTTCTACGTGAACAGAAGGAATAATAGACATCTTAATATTTTGATACAGAGGTGATAACACACACATAGCATAGTCCAATTGTCCAAATCCAAGAATAGCCTGCTGAAAACATAAGGTTAAGTCTTCTGTCATGTCAGTAGCCACCACTCCAAAAGCAAACTTATTTAGGGGAGTGCGTATTGAGTGCATCTCTTCAGAGGAGCCAAGAAAATGTTTCATTTAGAATTGAAGACTGCCAAAGAGGCAGAAACAAACATTAAGGGTTGAGCTTCCTTCCACTGAAAAAGGAAAGATGAAGGAACATCAGCTCCTTTTTCTGTTTATAGTTTTTCCTGTTTACTGGAGTTTTACAATTATTATCTTAGAAGCTAATGTAGTTGTGTAAAAGACAATTTAAGATTAATCTAGGGAATGACTGAACTTCTCATTGAGATAGTGACTCAGGACTACACAGTAAGTCCAAAGATAATTTAATTAGTGCACAGAAATGTTTTGTTACCCCACCCATTGAACCTTAAGCCCTCTTAAATATGGAAGAGCAGTACTCCTAAGTTTCAAGCACTGAGTTTATAAAAAATAGCTGATAAAAAGATGACACCTGTTCATGAGAAGTCAGTGTTGCCCTTCTTTTTATTTATATAAAGAACTATTCTATTTATCTTTACTTATTTTTAAAGTTTTGACCAGAAAGGAAAAGAGAGAGCAAGAGAGAGAGGGAGAAAGCAAGCTGCTAGGCCCAGGATTCGAACTGCAGTTGGCCATGTGGGAGTCCAGTGCCCTTAACCACCACACTACTGGCCAGCTCCCTTTTGTTTCTCTGGACCTATTTCACTTAATCCCATATAAAACCGACTGATAACCCAAGTTTTTACTCAGTATTAATTTGGAACTTAAAAAAATATGAGACAAATAGAAAATCTAGTTCCGTTCCAAATATCACAGACTTTTAATGAATGGCAAAAAAAAAAAAGGAGATGAAAAGCTAATGCAGGACGAAGTATACTAAGACTGAAATGTCCTGCTGACTCATCTCACCAACTGTATCAGGGGAGAAAGGCTTTGGCTTCCCTGATCTTCTGCTTCACACCTCTGCAGGACAAAGTCAGCCCAGCGTGATGGCGCTTCAGGGATTCCAGCCGCTGGCGGAGCATTTCATTCTTGGCCACCTGTTCCTCAAAGTCCCTCAGGAGGGATTCTTTGCCCAGAAGCCCACACTTCTGATTCAGTTTGATGTTGTCAAGCCGCAGGCTGTCTCGGGCTTGCTTGGTCTTGGTCAGGATGTCCCTTTTCAGGGCCACCTGAGCCTCAACTTCCAAGAGCTTGGCCTTTTTGTGTGCATTCTCCATATCCATAAAGTGCAACTTCTCCTTCACGTGTGTTACTGTTTGCACATTGTTGGTCACCTTATTGCGCAGCTTTAAAAGTTCCTCGTTTCGTTCCTCGACTTTCTCGTTGAAGGTCTGGTTCTCAATCTTAAGCTGTTCGAAATCGATGAGGAGCAGACCCTCGGTCATGTCCTCCTGGGCCCTCATCCTGGTTTCAAAATGCACCAGGCTCTGCCTCAGTTGCACGTTCTCTAGCCGCACGGCCCTTATCTCCTTCTCCTTTTTGTCCTCCAAAGCCTGGATCTGCTCCACCTCTCGCAGTGCAGCCTGGCGCCCACCCCTCATCCGACAGCTGCCCATAGCTTGCATCACCACCTGCTTCTTGAGGGCCTGGAAGCGTCGCCACTCCTTTTCTACCCTGGAGAGCTTCTCCTGGCACTGCTGCTTCAGGTGGCCCAGCTCCTGGTGGTACCACTCCAGGTCGTCCGCCTCCTGCTTCCTCAGGTCCTCCAGAGTGGCCAGATAGCGTAAGTACTGCTGCTCTTTCTCTGGGGACTCAGTCTCCACGCCCTTGTCGGGCACCTCGGCTGCGTCCAGGCCCTTCTTCTTGCGAATCGCCTCAAAGATCTTGTGCTGCAGGTACAAGTTGTAGCGCTGGTAGCGACTCCGATCTACCAGCAGGGAGCGGTACTGCTCCAGCAGCTCGCTGCGCAGCTGTTGCTCCTGCTGCTTTTGGACCTCTTCGGACCATTCAAACTCCTCGGAGTCGACACCTTCTGGCTTCTGCAATTCCTCACTTTTCACCAGGTGGTCTTCTCCACCCATCCCCTCATGTTCCTCGCTCGCTCTCTTCTCCTTTTCCTCCTCCTCCCCGAGTCTGTCTCTCTCGGCTTCTGGGGCTGAAACAGCCTCTTCCTCGTGGACCGAGGACAGCTCCAGAGAGGCCCGGGACGAGGCTTCCTTCTTCCCCTCCTCTGCCTGCTCCAGATCCTCCTTTTCCTCTTCCAGCTCCTCCAGCGCCTCCTCCTTCTCTTCTGCCTCAGGTTCCTCAGACGCGACTTCGGATCCGGGCTTGGCTGACTCCTCAATTACGGCCTCGGCCGGCCTCTCTGGCTCCCCCCGACCCTCCTCGCCCGCACGTTCTCGGGGGCCGCCGGGCCTTCTAGGTTCTCAGCCTGCTGGCTGGCGGCGCCGGCGCCTCCCTCCGAAGTCACCACTTCCTCTGTCCCCTCCGTCTCTGCCTCCGGCCCGGGTTCAGGAGCTGACCCTGGCTCTGAGGGTTCGGCAGGGGTCTGGGGACCAGAACTGGCCTTGCTCTCGGACAGCCGCGATGCCAGGCTTTCCACATCTCCGCCTTCCTCCACCACGCTCCCACTGTGCTCAGAGTGGCGATCCATCTTCGACCCTCTGGGTCGGAGCCACTGACCAGGGATGCCGGCTGTTTGGTTTCCTGGGGCAACCAGAGGCGCACGCGGTGGGCCAGACGATTGGCTGGGCGTTCGTGGCCCTGCCCCCCTCTCCCTGCAAGAGCAGACCAATGGGAGGCCGCGAGGAGGGGACGGACGGGATTGATTGGAAGCCGGCGTAGGCTCGCGCCGCGAGGGGCGTGGCGCGCCCGTCTGACTTCCTGTCAATCCCTTTCCCACCGCAGGACTGGGGCGGGGCGTCTGGGACGCAGAGGGCCTGGCAGCGGCGGGGCGG
>NW_006159886.1:1068581-1070453 GCF_000334495.1 Tupaia belangeri chinensis | reverse complement strand
GGGGCCGAGTCCCGGGCGTAGGCACCTGCCCCGGGCACAGCGCCCGGCCCCTGGGGCGCTAGGCGAGCTCTGTCCTCTCAGTTAATAAAGTTCATAAGCAGCACTGGACTCGCTTGTTCCATCCACCCCCATGAAGCCAGAGAGGTAGGGAGCGCTAACATCCCAGTGTGTAGACGGAACCCGCAGCTCAGAGAGGTTAAGGAACTCTCCTGAGGACACACAGCCAGGAAGGTGCTAGCCGGGGTTTTGCCCTGTAGCTTCTAAGCACAGAGCCATTCCCTCAGCCTTCGAGAACACCTTCCGTAGATGTTCACTGAGAGCAGACTGTGGACAAGACCCGCCCCGTATCTGAGTTGAGCAAACTTGACAGAGAGCTGCAGAGCGCTAAGGAAGAAGGTAGTGGAAGGCCAGACCGCCCCGCAGTTGCCCTGCGGTTTGTCTCTGCCTCTGACGCTGGTCTTGTTCCCACCGCCCTGTTTGCCTTCTGTGGTCGTCTGCGCATCTGCCAGTGCAAGTTCTTTGTGGGTAGCAGTGTTCTGTCTACCCTGGCGGAACAGAGTGGTAGGTAGGTAACAAAGGAGCTGGGCTAGGAGGCATTGCTCCTGGGCTTTGCCATTCTGCCCGAAGTTTCGTGTAGAGATGCCTGAGAGCAGGGCTGCGTGCCTCCTGGATGCTACCAAGGCAGTGCGGCAGCCCTCCCCGGAGGGAGAGTGAGTGCTGGGTCTCAGGGTGGTCTCTCGAGCTCTCCTGCTCCATTAGAGTTTTCATCTATATTAGAAAAGAAACATTTCTAGCTGAATTCTCATCCCTAACTGTTGCAGATATGTGGCCTTCCTCAGCATTGAGAAGGAGGCTCCATCGTCTTCCAGACTTTTCCCAGGTACTCATGGCCCCCTGCTTCTCTTTGCCAGTATTCTTCTTGCAGTCACTTCCAGCAGTAGTGTTCCCCTGGCCCAAGCACACACTGCTTTTGTTTTCTTTTGCTTCCCTTTGGGTAAGGTGAGCCAGCCTTCAGGGACCCTACTGCATATCCAGTCCACAGCCCCAGAACCTTATTCCCCTCCCAGTTCCTTGGCCAAGACGCTGCCCCGCAGATTCTTGCCTCTTCTCCGGCCCTGTGATCACCACCCTCTAAACCACCTCTCGCTTTGTCTTTATGTGCTCCTCATGGTGGGTGTTGAGCGTCTGTTCTGTGCAGCTCCTGCAGGGTCAAGAACTGAGACGAGAAAAGGTTCTCAGGGGAGCTTAAAGTGTTGTTTTCATTTGGTCCTGGACCAGGAGCTCTCCCCCAGCTCTACGGAGCCTTCGATGTCAAACCGCTTCCAGATGGACGTCCTCGCCTGCTTGTCTCATCGATGTTGCTGCTCTACATGTCCCTGGTCTCACCCCGCCTCACTTGGAATGCAGGCTGCCAACTGGGAGCCATCCTTAGTTCCTTCTCCCAGCCTGGTTATCAGCAGCCCTCTTTCCAAAATGTCCAGAATCCAGCCACTTCTAATGACCTTAGTCCAGGCTGCTTGATCACTCTGGAGCCTCCTAACTGGTCTCCCTGTTTTTCTTGTCCCCTACAGCCCACTGTACGCACCATAATCAGAGTGACCTTTTAAAGCATAGGTCCCAGCACATTGGCTCTCAGTTCTCTTCCAGATCTACTTGTACATAGCCTATGTACAAGGCCTTATGATGTCTGTTGCTTGGGATCTCAGTATTATTTCACTTAATCATTTTCTATTCCTTCTGCCTGGGGGGGCTCTTGCCCCAAATCATGGTTCATGACTGATCTTTCTGCTTAAATATCAATGCCTCAGAGAACCCTTCTCTTCCTCACATCATTCGTAGAGCACTTACCTCTGCAGTAGCAGCTAAGAACAG
>NW_006159886.1:1061350-1068550 GCF_000334495.1 Tupaia belangeri chinensis | reverse complement strand
ATTCCTGAGTGCCTGGCCCTGTGCTGGGCAATCTGCAGCTCTTGGGAGAGTTTCCCAGCAGCCCTAGGCAGTAGGTTTTGAATGGAATAGTTTGACCTCAGAGTCTACAGAATCTGTGCTCCTCAGCTGTACCAGCCACATTGCCTTCTGGGCAACGTGGAAAATATTCAAAAACAAGACCCGGTAAACTAAAACATCAATAATGTATTGGAAGAAACTCAAGGCCAGCAGATAGTGTGGTGGTTGGGGCACTGGACTCCCACACGACTGACTGCAGTTCGAGTCCTGGATCTGGTGGCTTAAGACTCTGGGCGCATGTGTGTAAGTGCCAAAAGTCCCAGGAGGAGAAGATTGTGGTGTGGCCATCCCCTCAGAGGGGTGATTTCTTACTTCCCCTCTCACCATCTCTCCTGTGAGGGCATGTACACCATAGCAAAAACCTTAAAAAAAAAAAAAAAAAAAAAGAAAAGAAAAGAAAAACTTCAGACTGAAAGTAGAGAGGCCTCTTTTCTGAAGCAATACACTAGATTCACCTGAGGAGCTTGTTAAAGTGCAGATTCTGACTCTGCTTCCTAGCCTTAGAAGAGACAGCCTGAGGAGGAAGGGCCCTGGAGCTTGAGTGACCTTAGCACAGGCCTTGGCCTGGCGGCTAAGTCAGGACCTCCCCCTGGCGAACCCAGCCAGGCTTAGGGCAGGCTGAGCTGCACTGCCAACCAAGCCTCAGGGCCACAGAAGGCACTGAGCAGTGGGCCTCTTGCTCTAGCTGTGCTTTCATGGGCTAGTCAGCTTATCCCTCTGGGCTTCAGCTTTCTCTGTCTAAGACTGTCCTGCACTTGAGACGTGTGGTCCTCTCTGAGCACAAATGTGCACAGAAGTAGTAGGTCCCACTTAGGGCATAGTGGCGTGTCTCAGTTCTTGGTTAGGCCCTTTCTAGACGTAATCATCTTTGCAGCAGCCTTGAGGGGTTCTTACTCTTAGGTCACAGTCAAAGACTGGCGACTCTGAGAAGTTATTTGTGCAGGACTGCACAGCTTTTCATGTGCTAGAGCCAGGGTGGAATCAGGCCTAAGTCCGAAGTCTGGGCCAGAAGCGTCAGTGTAAGAGCATTAGGTAATGCGGGTCGGCTGGGAGCTTACTGGTGCAGTGGGAGGTGTGGGTAGACCAGAAGGCTTACAGCAGAGCATCTTGACCTGATCTGGGAAGAGATTAGTATGGGAAAGATGTGCTGGGTGTGGGCAGGGGGCTGGATTCCATGGCTGCGCTGGTGAGTATGGTGTGTTGGTGTGGGGACTGGGACTCTGAGGTGAGGGAAGGTGACACGTGCTCAGTTCTGATTTCAGAGGGCAAATGATCAGTAAGCTGGGGTGGTTCTACTTTGTGTGGAATTCCTGAGGGGGATGATCTAGGGAGACCACAGGGGAAGAGGGTCCTTGCTGAAGTTTGCCAGCATCGCCAGCATCGTGATCACACTCCAGCAGGGCTGAGGCACGGGGCCTAGGGCAAAGGGGCCTAGCCGGGAATGTTGGCAGTGAGGCCAGGGATGGCATCTGACTCAGCGTGCCTGCATGCTTGTTGATAACGACAGGCAGAGAGAAGGGGTGAAGAGACCTTGGCTGCGATGGCGCAGGGTTGGCAAGCAGACAGTGACCCACAGAGGCATAGCAGCGGGGTATTGAGATTCCAGACAGCCAGTTTGTGGTGGGTCCTGCGCGGGATTCAGTTGGAAGACACAGACCCTACTGAGCCACACAGACAAAAGTAAAACTATCTAAGATGTTTGAGACTGGTAGTGTAGATTTGTTGACTGACTGCCAGAGAAATAGAGCTGCCACTGCAGAGACAGTTTGAGGAAGGCCAGCACCCCTCTGTAGGTGGTGGCCAGGAGGGCTTTTGGGCAGAAATGAGTTCAAGCTAGTCTACGTGTTTTACATTGAACACGTATATGAAGTGCTCTCGGAATCGCCACGGGCCTAGCACATGAATCCATGTTTTTTCGGCTCATAATCGGGCAGGTGGAATGCTGTGACTGTGGAGTTCTGCCTGTTTAGCTAAAGGCTGGGTAATGCGGGAATGTTGATGACCATTGCATCATGGATTTGTTCATTCCACTCGTAGTCATGCAGGGCCTGTTGTATGTCAGCCCTGAGGTGAAAGCTCTAGGAGTGAGACGTGCGTCACCACTGTAGGTGCTGTGTGGGTAAGTGGAACTCGGGAAGTCCTTGGTGGAAGGACAAGAGGAGGCCGTCAGGTGGAGGGTGTTGTGGAAGAAGGGTTTTGTGTTGTAGGAGTCTGGTGTATCTCAGGACCAGGTAGAAGCCAGCTTGCCTCACGTTCAGGAGTGGAGTTGGGCCCACCCCAGTGGGAAAGTGAGGAAGGGAGGTGGGCTTGACTGGGGTCACATTCTGTGCAGTAAGAACAAGGGCGTAACAGGGTTTGCTGCTGATTCAGACACTACGTGCTAGGCCCTAAACCAGGCACTCTGACCTGCACACCCTTCCTACCTTCTCTTCTCCCCAACCCCCGAGGTGGATGTTTGTTCCTCTTAGGAATGAAGAAACAACCGTGGGTGATGAAGGAACATGGCAGAGCTGGAATTTAGACCCAGGCCTTTTGACTCCATCCATGTTTCACTGGTTCACTTGGGGATTTCCAGGACCACCGTAGACCTGCTGAATTGGCATCTCTAAGGAGGAGTGATGGAAATCCATATTATTAACAGGAATTCCAGGGATCTCTGAATCCTGGATCCATAGTGCTGTGTTTGAGAACCAGGGGGAGGATCACCTCCCTTCTGTGTGCTGGAAATGGGTAGGTCTCTAGTCCATGTGAATCCTGCTGGTGGGGGCTTCTAGAATGGCCTAGAGGAGGGAGGAACCTCAGCCGTGGAAAACAGCCAGCATCGGTAGGGTTGGGCAGAGCAGAGGCTCTCAAACTTGAGGGTATGCCGGGAACTCTGGCGCCTTGTTACACAGCTTACTGGCTTCTCAGGTTTCCCATCTGTGGGTCCGGGCTGGGGCCCGATGGTGGCATTTCTGACATTACTGCTGCTGCTGCTGACCTGAGCCCCCACTGTAAGAAATACTGAGGCAGAGCAGCAAGAGTGCCACTCTCACCTCAGTGGCATTAAGTCCATGCATGTAGCACGCAGCCATCATCACCATCCACCTCTGAACTTGGCCATCCCCACAGACTGACACTGCCCCCACTCAGCCTCCCCCAGCCCTTGGTAATCTCCCTTCTGCTTTCCGTCTCTATGAATTTGACTACTTAGATCCCTCATATAAGTGGAACTGCACACTGTTCTGTTGTGGCTGGCTCTTCCCCTAACAGGTGTCATCAAGGTTCATCCGCAAGTACAGCAAGAGACAGACGTTCGTTCCTTCCTAGGCCGGTACCATTCCAGTGTGGATGGACTGCGTTTGCTGTCTGCTCACTCACACTTGGGCTGCTCCCTCTTCTGCGATTGGGAATAATGCTGCTGTGAATGTGGGCGTGCAGATTCCTCTTTAAGACCCTGCTTTCTGTCTTTTGGGTAAATCTCTGGCAGTGGAGTTGCTGGGTTGGATCTGGGGTCTAATCTCCAAGGCACTGCCCAGCCGTGGCAGCGAGGTTTGCCACTTGCTCAAATTCTTTTTGGTAGCTTGATCTGACCTGCAGGGTTTGGTTACCTTGCGGGCTAAAGACAGCTCTGAGTCAGGAGTTCAGAGAGGAGGATAGGGAGCCCAGAAACCCCTTTGAAAAGACCAGGAGCAGTGGCCAGGGAAAGTGGGGTGTCTTGGACATCTGATACCGTGGAAGAATGGCTGCAAAGCCTGGGAATCAGTGACCTTCAAATGTGGGAAGCCTGTTCTCAAAGGCTGAGAGGTTGGAGCTGAGGTGTAAAGTGAGGGGGGAAAGCAGAGGGTGGAGAGAGGTACCTGCCAGGTGACTTGTCTCTCCACCTTAACAAACGACAGAATGAGTTTGGAAGCGGGTCCCCCTGTGTAACTATGACCCCACTAGTGGGCCACCCTGGAGGGCTGCTGGGATCCAGGCCTGTCTGTCCTGCCACCATGTGGGGAGGGCCCTGGGAGATGCCGATGGGCAGCCCTTGTCACTGGTTTGCTGGTGGGCTGAGATGTGGTGGTGTTGGAATGGCTTAGCCATGGAGGGCAGCCTTGGGCCAGCTCTGTTTCTAGGGAAACGGAAAAAGAAGGATGTAGAACTGGTCCCAGGGGCACCTTCAGGGGCTGTCAGCTGGCTAACCTTGTGACCATCTTCCTCGCCTTGGTCTCCCCTTGGGCCGCAGCTCCCTAGGGGAGCAGCCTGCAGACCTGTTTCCTGCCCTTACCTTCACACCAGCTCCTGGGGAAGGTGGGCTCCTCAGTGGCTTCTGTCCTTTGTGAAGTGTCTTCATTTGAAGGAAAGGGACTGTAGCTGGCCCTCCCTTTGGGAATCTAGCACCTTCTCTGTCCACCCCCAAGTCCAGCTCCCAGTCACATGGAAAAGAAAACCCAGCCTCAAGGCCATAGGTGAGCCTTGTTCTGTCTCTTGTAGGAGGGGTTTTCAAAATGTTTGTGGAGGATGCATATTATGAAAAAAATACATAGATTATTTTGCACCAAAATAAACTTGTACATTAATTCCATTTTTCCACAAACTTTTAAAAAAAAATTTTGCTTTAGGGTGTGTGTGCTCACCCAAGAGAGATACAGAGGAAGAGAGGGGAGAGGTGGGAGGAAAAGTAAGAAAGCACCTCCCCAGGGGTAAAACGGCCATTCCAGAATCCTTTCTTCCTCATTTACCTCTTAGGATTTGGGGCGCGCGCGTGCACACACACACACACACACACGCGCGCGCGCACAGCTGGCATATTTCAGGCCGCCAGGTCCAGGACTTGAACTGTGTGGTAGTCTGTGTGGAATGCCGCTGCCTTAAATACTATGCTACTGGCTGACCCTTTCCACACACTTTTTGAAGTCTCCTTGTACTTCACAGTATAGATACTAGGTGAGAAAAGGACTGCTGGTGACCCCCCCCCCCGAGTGACAGGAGGTTGGGTGGCATTAAAAGTGCTGCAGAGTGACACCACCCTTGACGGGAAGATACTCTGTGAAACCCACAGAGCACTTGGCCTCACTCACAGTGCTGGAGCACAAGAGCCTGCATTTCCCTCTTGGATGGATGGACGGATGGGGAGCCTCAGGTGCCCCTGCTGTGCATCACAGAGGCCAAGTCCGCCCGAACCCAAGCTGACCTCACTTCCCAAACATGGGGGTCCAGGAAGGAGTGGAGTGCAGTGCTCTGGCCTCACTCTGCCTTTTTCACAGCATCAAGAAGTGTCTGCATGCAGGGACGCCCTCTTGGTGTGCACTGATGTCATGGTGCAGGCTCCAGGACAAACTGCCGCGACTGCCGTAGCTCGGCGGGGACTGGTCTCATGCTCCTGGTGGCTTCTTTTCCACATCTGTGAGGTGTGTGTTGCAATAACACTCCTACCTCATGGGAACGGCCGTGAGGGCTTAGCCACATGATGTGTGTCCGGCTGCACCTACCTGCCACTGTCTGGTTTTAGTTTTATCCCCACAAAACCTGTAAGAGGAATTACAGGTCAGGGAGCAGAAGCCGCGAAGACAGCAAGTACACTTGCTGGAGAGTCAGAGAGACAGAAAGTGAGAAATCACCCTCTGTGGGGATGGCCACGTCACAGTCCCTTCTCCTCCAGTCTTCTCTTGGGATTTTAGGCATGCACACACATGCGCCCAGCATGAGTTTTGAGCCACCAGGTCCGGGACTTGAACCACAGTCAACTACATGGGACTCCAGTGACATGACTATTACTCCATCTGCTGGTGTGAGGACAGCAACTAAACAAGCCAGAATGAGGCGGCTTCCTGGTGGAGATCACCTGGGCCTTGAGGGGTAAATGTGAGTTGTGGGAGAAAGGCAGACAGCTCCAGTAGCAGAAGGTGCGCTGGTGCACACACTGCCCGGCACCAGGCACCAGGCAGCAGGTGTGGCGCTGTGCCCAAGTTCCTGCATCCAGCCCCCTCCACACCCTGAGCAGTGGCCCTGGCTCTGAGCCCATGCACATGGAAGAGACAAGGGCATTTGCCACAGGGCGGGCAGCTGGGCACTGGGAAATTCCTAAGAGGACGAGGCCAGAGCTGAGGCCAGACCTTGTAGCACTTGAAAGGCTCCCTGAGGAGTCTGGCTGACCCTGACACAGTAGTGTGTCCTAGACTTTGAGACTAGGCAAACTGGAAAAAGTATCTTGGAGGCTCATGCTAACTAAAAATTGCAAGTCAGGATATTAAAAAGAAATCTCGGCGAGAGAGAAGACTTGCCAGCTTCTTCCAGGCCCCGATGAGAGCACTGGCACCTCTGAGCTTCGCTTGCTGAGAACCAAGTGCAGTGCCCACTTCTCAAAGGCCCCTGGAAACTGGAGTCTGAATCCACAGAGGTGCCGCGGCCCTTGCTGCTCACCTCAGATAGAAGCCAGTGTAGGGTACTGGAGAAGCGCACAGGCAGAGGCTGGGGCTCCTCTGGCCGTGCAGCTGGGGCATTGGGAGCACAGATGAGAGGTGCTGAGGCTGGGCATCTCTACCCTGCAGACACCCCATGAGGAGATCTGCCTGGGGCTTCCACTCAGCAGAGCCCTTTCCTTCCAAAAGGGTGGTGTCAGGGACTTTCCTCATGAGTTAGACATGGCCGGTGTAGTTCTCTGTGTCCTAGAGGCCAGATCTGACCCCTGAGGCCTCCTGGTCCCAAGGCAGGGACGGGGAAGAGAAGGAGCCCTCGGCCCCTCTCCTTGGCAGTTCTGTTAGTGGGTGCCAATGCCAGGCCCCTCCCCGCGTAGAGCCCATTACGGTATCTGAAGCCCTGCCTCCATGTGTGGTGCGGGGGCTGTGCCTTTACCGACTGGCCTGGGTCACACAGAGCGGTAATAGGTGAGCTGTGCTTTTGTTTTAGACCAGCTAACTTCTGGGAAAATAAAAGGAACAGATTTGATGTTAATGATTTCTTTTTAAAAGTTTCTTTGTTTCATGAAAGAGAGGTGGGAAATTATCATGGCATAATTCCCCTCTCCCCTCCAGCCTTCTAGCCAGCCAGGATCATGGGTACGCCTGGCATTTGGGTACCAGGACCTTCCCATTCGGCTCCACTCTTTGCCCAATGGCATCCTGTCACGTGTACCACTGTGGCTGGGTCAATAATTGC
>NW_006159886.1:1054474-1061319 GCF_000334495.1 Tupaia belangeri chinensis | reverse complement strand
ATGTGCTGTGTTTTTTTCCCCTCTTTTTTTTTTTTTTTTTTTTTTTTTTAAGTTTTTGCTGTAGGGCACATGTGCATGCCAGAGAGAGACAGAGAAGGAAGGTGGGGAATTCAGTCAGGGGGCATGGCCATGCTACAGTCCCTTCTCCATTCTCCTCTCGGGATTTCTGGCATGCACACACATGCCCAGTGTGTTCTCAAACTGTTGGGTCCAGGACTCGAACTGTGCTGTCGGCCATGTGGGATCCGGTTTCCCCAACTTCCACACTACCTGATGGCCCCAAAACAATGTTTTTAAAAGAAGAAATCAAGCAAATAATTTATCTCTACAAGGCTGAGATCTATTTTCAGCTCTACTCTTTACTATCTTATTAACAGTTTTCTTATATTTTACTCATGATAGCAAGCACGTGCGAGAGAGAGAGAGAGAGAGAGAGAGAGAGAGAGAGAGAAGCACCCTTGAAAGGGTCTTGTTTCACTGTGATCCCCATCCTTTAGCCCTCCAGCTTGCCAGGATCTTGGGCATGCACACACATGCCCATTATGTTTCAGGTGGATAGGGCCTGGGATCTGAACCTGAGGTCAGCTGTATGGCTTCCAGCTCACTCCTACTAGACTATTGGCTGTGCCACGGAGGCTGGGCCTGTTTTCCCTTTACAGTGCTCAGAGACCCCACTAGTGCACAAGGTGCCAGTAGTGCCTTCTTTATTCCTGCTCTATTAAGTTGCTCTTAGGACCGGTGGGAAAGACAAGGGTCACAGCACTGTGGCTCCAGGCGTGTGTCCCGGATGAAGCCCAAGGTGTAGGTAGGGTCCATTCATTGAGCCCAGTACACTTCCCTGTCCCCATGGCACCCAGCTTGTAGTCCGCCATCAGCCTGGATGCACTGGCTGCTTCCTTGGATTCCAGCTGGGCTTTCAGGGGTTTATAGGCAGGACAAGTGCCAAAGATAGTGTCTAGCCCTTCCTATTCCTGGGTGCAGAGACCAGGCAGGCTTTGTGGGGGAGCACATGGTGGTTCTGGGATGAGCCGATCTGGGAAGAGAGGAACTGGTTCCACACCCCGGCTGAGGGCCTGCTGTGCAGAGTGAGGTGCCAGTTGGGGCTGGGGCATGTGCTGACAAGTGGTGGCCGGGTGAATGAGTGAGCACTTTGGGCACTTACTTTCTGAAGTGGCTTTAGCGGTTGACTTTAAGGAAGAGGCCTCTTGGCAGAAGGAAAAGATCGAAGGAGTTATACAGTTTCCTCCCATTAATAAGCTCCGTCTTTGTGGGTTACCTTCTTGTAGGAGTGATGAATGCTTTCAACCTATGGCATATTCTTAGCTAGCTTCTTTTTTTAAAAAAAATTATTTATTTATCCACTTATTTATTTTTTAATTTGACCAGAGAGAGACACAGAGAGAGAGAGAAAGAGGGAAAGTGAGAAAGCAAGTCACCAGGTCCGAGACTTGAACCGTGGTCAGCCATGTGGGAGTGTCCAGCACCTTAACACCACGCCATCTGCTGGCCCCTCTTAGCTAGCTTCTTAACTATGGAGAGTTCTATAAATGAAGGCCATGTCCCTGGAAAAGCCACTTCCCAGTCATCTTGTAGGCACCACCTGGGAGAGGGACAGGCTAGCCCTCCTGGAGCTCTGGTGCTGGGGAGGGTCTGAAGCCAGGGTGATTGCTAAAGACCGTGCTTGGCCCTTTCTGTTCCTGGTAGGCAGGCAGCACTGGAGAACAGGTACTCGGGGCCTGGGTCATGGACTCGACCTTGCCTTGCACAGTGGATGAGTCTAGAAATGAGGCGGGCTTAAGAGTTCCCTGCCTCAGTCTACTTGTGACAGTCCCAGAGAGTTCTGGGCTTGTGGTGAGGTGCGAGTACCAGTACTGGGGTGTCTGCTAGCCCCAGTTAAGGAATGAGGAGATCAAAGTAAAGATCTCAGGTGAGTCCCAGCTCTGCCACCAGCTCAGCACATGACCTCGGGCAAGCTGGGGCCCCTCTGGATCTTGACTTTGTCATGGACAACATCAGTGCAGGTCCTTCCAACAGTGACATCTCTGCGATGAGTTCTGCTCAGGAGAGTGTGACTCAGTGTCTTTTAGGAGGGCGGCCACAATGTTAATGGGAAGGATTCCACTGGCCCCTTTGTGAAAAATGTTGGTACGATCTGTTGAAACGTAAGTGTGACACTTTGGCTTTGGAAATAACTTCTGACATTTGCTGTTGTAGGAAGACATGGCTGCTCACGTTGGCGCTTCCCGGACTCCTCAAGAAGTGATGGAGCATTATGTCAGCATGTACATCCATGGGAACCTGGGGAAAGCCTGCATTCCTGACACCATCCCCAACCGGGTGACAGACCACACCTGTCCCAGCGGAGGCCCCCTGTCCCCCAGCCTCACTACCCCTCTGCCTCCCCTGGACATCTCAGTGGCCGAGCAGCAGCAGCTGGGCTACATGCCACTGCGGGACGACTACGAGATCGAGTACGACCAGGACGCCGAGACCCTCATCAGTGGGCTCTCGGTGAACTACGATGACGACGACGTGGAGATCGAGCTTAAGCGGGCCCACGTGGACATGTATGTGAGAAAGCTGAAAGAGCGACAGCGCCGGAAGAACATCGCCCGCGACTATAACCTGGTGCCGGCCTTTCTGGGGAAAGACAAGAAGGATAAGGAAAAGACACTGAAACGCAAGATCACGAAGGAGGAGAAGGAGCTGCGGCTGAAACTGAGGCCTCTGTATCAGTTCATGTCATGTAAGGAGTTTGATGATTTGTTTGAAAACATGCACAAGGAAAAAATGCTCCGGGCCAAAATCAGAGAATTGCAGAGGTATCGGCGAAACGGAATCACTAAGATGGAAGAGTCGGCAGAGTACGAGGCAGCAAGGCATAAACGAGAGAAGAGGAAGGAGAACAAAAACATAGCTGGCTCCAAAAGGGGGAAGGAGGATGGCAAAGACAGTGAGTTTGCGGCCATTGAGAACCTTCCCGGTTTCGAGCTCCTGTCAGATCGCGAGAAGGTGCTCTGTAGCTCATTAAACTTAAGTCCAGCTCGCTATGTGACTGTGAAGACGATTATAATTAAAGACCACCTCCAGAAACGACAAGGGATACCTTCCAAAAGCCGCCTTCCTAGTTACTTGGACAAAGTCCTAAAGAAAAGGATTTTAAACTTCCTTACAGAAAGTGGCTGGATATCCAGGGACGCTTCCTGAAGCTGAGATGCTTTCACAGCCAGAATGATGCTAGAACATAAAATAGCTTGTGAGCCAAAATGACGTGGGGTGAGGGAGGGAGAGAGGAAATGCTTCCCCCCCCATTGTTGCTCTTTTTTAAACAAATTGAATTCCTGAGAAAGCTGAAAGAGCGACAGCGCCGGAAGAACATCGCCCGCGACTATAACCTGGTGCCGGCCTTTCTGGGGAAAGACAAGAAGGATAAGGAAAAGACACTGAAACGCAAGATCACGAAGGAGGAGAAGGAGCTGCGGCTGAAACTGAGGCCTCTGTATCAGTTCATGTCATGTAAGGAGTTTGATGATTTGTTTGAAAACATGCACAAGGAAAAAATGCTCCGGGCCAAAATCAGAGAATTGCAGAGGTATCGGCGAAACGGAATCACTAAGATGGAAGAGTCGGCAGAGTACGAGGCAGCAAGGCATAAACGAGAGAAGAGGAAGGAGAACAAAAACATAGCTGGCTCCAAAAGGGGGAAGGAGGATGGCAAAGACAGTGAGTTTGCGGCCATTGAGAACCTTCCCGGTTTCGAGCTCCTGTCAGATCGCGAGAAGGTGCTCTGTAGCTCATTAAACTTAAGTCCAGCTCGCTATGTGACTGTGAAGACGATTATAATTAAAGACCACCTCCAGAAACGACAAGGGATACCTTCCAAAAGCCGCCTTCCTAGTTACTTGGACAAAGTCCTAAAGAAAAGGATTTTAAACTTCCTTACAGAAAGTGGCTGGATATCCAGGGACGCTTCCTGAAGCTGAGATGCTTTCACAGCCAGAATGATGCTAGAACATAAAATAGCTTGTGAGCCAAAATGACGTGGGGTGAGGGAGGGAGAGAGGAAATGCTTCCCCCCCCATTGTTTCTCTTTTTTAAACAAATTGAATTCCTTTTTTTTTTTTTTTTTAATATACAGATTCTTTTCATGGTCCTCTGAAAGAAGCAATAGTAATCGTCATATATTGGATCATGGGGGAAGCACATGCCTATTTTAACTTAGTCCTAAAAGTATACTTTAAGATGATGATTTGCCTTTATGTGTTTAGTTCGGAGAATATTATGAGATTGGATAATGTCCTTTTATTTTGTGAGCTTTCTTCCCTTTGGGTACAAAAACCATTGTGCTAGGGTAACAGCAGCAGTGTGTCCTGCTGGACTGACATGCCATCAGCCTTTTCCTGGTGACACAGCTCTTTCGGGGTGGGGCTGCCCAGTGGCCCTCCTTTTCTGAGCCCCCTGCTGCCCACAGCTGACCCTGAGCGCAGCCCCGGGCACGTGGCACTTTATGTGGAGGCAGGGCGGTCGGGCAGACTCCTCCACTGTGTAGCAGATGAAGAAAGGGATCCAGAGCGGGACAACGGGATGGTGTTTCCTTAGAAGCTTCAGAAGAACCTGTTGGTTGAATGCAGCGACCAAATGAGCTTCCACTCCACTACTGGCAGCGGCAGAGTCTGAGCTTGCAGTTCCCAAACCCTGAGCCTGACCCTCACCTTACTCTGGGCAGGGCTGCTGGTTTCACCTTGGGAAGAGCAGTGCCCCTGGTGCATCTGGGTCCCCGTGAATGGCAAAGCCCTTCGTGGGCGGGCACAAGGACTAGCGTGGACTGCCAGAACCGCTACACCAGACTCCCCGGGCTGCTTACTGCTGCTGTTAGTACCTGCAGTGCGTTTTACTTAGAAGAATCCATTTTGCAAAGTTCAAGGCTAATAAGCCTTCTGAGTTCTGGCACTCCTCAGGATTTTCATCACAGTTACAAGCACCTTTTTCATTGAAAATATGACCATTAGCCAGGCAATGTAAGAGTGTCACCAGGCCAGGTCTGCGTAAGCAGTCTGATCAGTGGGCATAAGCGGGCTCTGGCGAAGTGAAGAGAGCATCCCGAATGGGGCCTCTGAGCCTGTGTCCTGCTTCTCTGTTGACTCTGACTCAGAAAAGGCTTCTTCCCAGCCCAATTTTTTTCCTGGAGCTTTCTTTCAAGGATGCACACGGTACCTTCCTTCTGAAACTTGAGGAAGTCACTTGCCTTCCGGCTGCTCAGGGTTCTCATGTCCAAGGCCCTGCTTTAACGTGAGTCTGTGGAGTGATAACAGGCTCCAGCACTCCATTCTTCCCAGAGCTTGTCTTGCCTCTCCTGCCCCCAAAGGTACCAAGACTCTTTACCTCTCAGAATGTTTGGGCTTGAAGTTACATTGAAGTTATTTGAACAAAAAACAAAACAAAACAAAAAAAAACCTCATCATTTCCAAGGACAACTTAATTATGGTGCCTTTTCCTTTCTTTTTACATTCTTCTGTCCCCTAGGGTAAATTTTTTTTTTTTTGGCATTAAATAAAATATTCAAATATACCGTATATGGTTTTAGTTGCAAAACACATTGCGTGCTGGCAGAGAAGTGCTATTAGCTAAGCCCAGAACTTCTCTTGAGAATAGAAAATATCAGGCAGCGAGGGCCACCTCCACATTGTCCCCTACAGGATGAGTAGTTGAAAGAAAGCCCATACTGTCCACCGCTGAGTGGTGATGGAGTTGATGCTGTTTTGTTGTCATAGCTGGTGCTTCTCCAAGTGGGGTTCCCAGGCCAGCAACATCACAATTTTCTGGGAGTTTGTTAGTAATGCACATCCTTGGGCCCTGCCCAGTCTTCCTGATCCAGAAACTGGGAGTAGGGTCCCGAGAGCTTTTTACAAGCCCTCTAGGTGGTTGGGATACAAGCTCAAGTTAGAGAACCACTGGCTTTAGCTATTCTGGTGTCTCATTCATTTGATTTTCTACAACACTGGAATCCTAGTTTGGTGAGGTTTTAAATTTAATCTTATTTTTATATAAAATAATTGCCAGACTTATATTAAGCTTGAGAAACATAAGATCCCTGTAAATGTGTATGGCACAGGCTAAGAGCTGTCCAATGAAAAAGTTTGTGCTGAAGCAGGTTTTAGTATGTTTATCTTTTTGATGGTATGAAGAATTTACTTAGGCTTGACTGTTTTAAGACACCATAATGAATGTATAATTAATTTATGTTAAAGTATTAACACTTTGTGACAAGGGAAAAGGGACTCAATGGTTGGCTGCCTCTTGTGCTATCAGCTCCAGCTATTACTGTCACAGTAGTCCTTCCCTCTGCTGTTGGTGCAGAGCCTCTACTTTTTGATATTTGTTATGATAAATCAGCAACCACAATCCTGGCAAATTAGGTCTTTTCAAAATTTAAACAGACTTTGAGTCAAAGTGAAGTATTTCCTCAGCTATTTGAAATACTCCTCTCTGGATGGCCAACATCCCAAGAATGTATTGAATACTGAAACTACCATTTTTATTGTCCTTTTAATTATTAAACAGGTTGAGAACAAAATAAGTGTCACTGTTTGCTTTGTATCACCTGTTTCCTGAACCTCAGCTTAGCTCTCCTCTCAGAGCCACACAGGGCTAGGTGTGAGCCAGCATTCAAACCAGGATGCAGAATTGTATGTGATGTGTTTGCTTTTTTTCCTCCAAAAAATTAGTTGCTGTTCAGCAGAAACCTTTTCATGCTATCCCTCCTCCCTGAAAGTTGCAGTCTGTAGAAAAGTCTTCCTTGGAGCTGGCTGATTGTCAGGTGTCTCCGGTCAGTTGTGAATTCTTCC
>NW_006159886.1:1039330-1054214 GCF_000334495.1 Tupaia belangeri chinensis | reverse complement strand
GAGAGATTTTTGCTATAGGGCACGTGTGCTTGCTGGAGAGACAGAGAGAGACAGAAAGATTGAAAGCAAGAAATCACCCCTACGGAAGGGAAAATGGCCACACTCCAACCCCTTCTCCTCCATTCTCCTCTCGGGATCTTGGGCATGCACACACATGCACCCAGCATGAGTTTTAAGCCACTGGGTCCGGGACGTGAACTGTGGTCGACTACGTGGGAGTCCAGCGACATAGCCATTACACTAACTGCTGGTTCCCTCCCTTTTAGTTTTGATGGTCCACACTATACAGCTTACCTGTGCTGCAATTAGGCAGAATCCAGTACTACTGGACTAGTATGTGATGAAACACATCTTTAATTTCCAATTGAAAGGTGTTTTCCTGTTAGTGGTGATGTGAATGACTGAAACTTACTGTAAAGAAATACGCTCTATTTAAGGCACACTGTCTTTAGGTTACGAGTTGACAGTACATTTTAGCAGGTGTGTCATTAACTGTAAAGGGAAGAGGGCATCACACATTCACAGAAATTAGTTTGAAGTTTCTTATTCCACCCTCACTTTACAGATGTGTTCCAGGGAGGTAACGTGATGCACTCACAGCTGTAAGATACAAAAGTACGCAGAACTGGAATTCCCAGTTTTAAGTTTTCTAATATACTATGATGCCTTTAGTTCTGGTATGTTTCTGACCAAATAATTTAAGGAAAGGTGTAAATCAGAAATCTTAGTTATGGTGGGCCAGCAGTGGTGTGGAGGTTAAGGTGCTAGATCCTGCATGGCTGACGACAAGGGTCGAGTCCCAGACCCATCAGCTTGAAAAATCACACCAGATGCATATGCCTTCCCCAAATCCTGAGACTGGAGAAGGGATTGTGGTGTGGCCATTCCATGGACGTAATACCCGTGTCTTTCGAAATTGCAAGCAAAGTAAATCGGCCCCACATTTTTTAATGTACTAAAGGGACTTACTTGTAATGCCCTTAAGTCCTAGAAGTACCTCTTGGAAGCAAATGTGGTAGAAGATTCTTTCTCGTTATTAACGGATACTCAGCTTGTTTTTTAAAACAAACAAACAAAAAAACAAAACCAAACAAACCCTAGTGGTAATGCATAGAGGGTCCTCTGGCTGAAAGTTAAGTTCTTAGGCCACCTTTTGCAAATCTGGTGTGTTGTGCCTCCTGAACACTTTCGGTCCCAACAGTCTGTGTTCTCAAACAGGCTGCAAGGCCACGTCTACACGTGGCAGAGGCCTGGTGATCCAGTATGCAGCTGCCCTAGAAGAGATCTGCTGCCGTCCCTGTGTTGGAGGCTGTGTGTCAAGACTGGACAGCACAAGAACGCTACCATGCCTGCCTCCAGGCTCTAGGATCTCCCACTGAAGAACACAAAATTATCGGAAAGTAGGAAAATAAACATTAGGTCTTTAATCCTCTTAAATAAAATTTAAAGATTAAACATTAACATTTAAAGTATACCAAGCGTACAGTCTTCATATTTTGAGAAAGTCCATCTCACTAGGTACCTCGGAAGTCGTTAGTAACTAGCTGAATATAGATTTCAGTGTTTCTATACCTAGATGAATAGAACAGGGAAGAAGGAACAGATTCTGTCAAACTCAGTTACTGGGAAGAGTGCCAAGAATTGTTAAAACACGTATGTTCATTTCAGGTTGCTACAGAAAAGCCAGAGGTCAGTTGTCTTCAGCACTATGACTCACATATGTTCTTCATCATAATGACTTTTTGCAAGAAAAATGTTTCAGCTCTTGCCTTTCCCTCAATGAATGTGCTGTGTAGCAGGCTACGTACGCCAGTAACTTGTTACCCTAAGTTGTAGAAGATGCAGTGCAGACTGGCGAACCCACGTAGCCACACAGTGGAATTCCCGAAGACCTTTATTTGTTTAAAATGCTTTGATGTCACCAGAGTTTGGGCAGATACATTATTCATGATACTCTAGCGGTCCCGTAGTGTCATCAGCCCTCCTCTGTAATGGTGTGCAACTATTAAATACGTGATACTAAAAAAATCAGTGAACAGACTCCTGAATTAAGAGTTCATTGACACAATTGCGCAACTGGCTTTTCTGTTTAGCCACTGGTGAAACTTTCCAGAAAGGTTTGGGAAAAGGTCAAACATATTCATAGATGAGAAAAGATGAACCAGCCTTTCCAGTGACAGCAAGTGATTTACAAAATCCAAACCCCTGGAACAGGCAGCTAGGCTTCCTTCACCACCCCCACCAGGGCAGGCCGCAGGGTACGCCCATGCAGCTTATACCCCACTTTGTTAACTAGTGCCACTGTGCCTGGCTCTTTGCCCTCAACTGGTGTGTGGAACAAGGCCTCATGTTCATAAGGGTCGAACTTGGCTCCAACTGGGTTCAACTTGAGTAAGCCGTGCTTCGTGAACACCTTCTGGATCTGGACTTCAGTCATTACGAGCCCCTCATAGAGGTTCTTCAGGTGAGGGTTGTCATCTTTAATTTCTTCTTGTGGAACACACTGTGTTGCCTTCTCCAATATGTCTGCGACCTCCAACAAGTCCTTGCAGAAACTCTGAATGCCTAAATGAAGTTAAAGAAGATGACATTTGCATTCCATATCAACTGCAGGAAGCACTGTTTCATGCATAGGCCAGTTAACATCATTTGTCAAATCTTTTCACTTGTCCTGGAATTACAATGGCCTCCTCATTTAAAACCAACAATCAAAAAAGCCCCAAAACCTTTTCTGGGATGAGACCTGTTAGCATTTAGGAAAACTGAAGAGAAGCACAAGGCGGGAGTGGGGTGGGGTGGGTGGAAATTAGGTTTAAATTGTCCTCAAGACACACAAGTAAGCAAAAGGACATGAGGGTTTCAGTGGAAACACCTGGGGTGGGAGCAGAAATCGGAGCACGAATGCCATTTAAACCCACAAGATTGGACAAGCTCCCAAGGAAAACGGCAAGAGAGAAGAGGCATGGAACTGAATTCCAAAGAACCCAGACATTTACAGGTCAGATAGATAGGAAGTCATAAAGGGTATAACCAGAAAAGGGAGGAATACCAGGAAACTGAAGCAACAGTACCAGGAAGAAAAGTATTTCAAGATGGGATTTGCTCTCTGTGTTGAATGAGGCCACAAACTAATGTCTGAACCTTAGTTTCTATTTGGCCTCTTCCCCTAGCCCCATCTGCCTCTTACTCCTAGCCTAGAAGGGGCTGCTCCACCTCAAGTTCCGACATCTTGGAGGAAAGGTCTAAGAGGATGTACACAGGCTGAAGTTTGGGCCTCCCTCCCGCCAAGTTCCACCATTCAGCCTCTCACTCTGGGCCTGTCCTCATCTATACCGTGGGAGAAACGACACCCGATCCAACTGAAGGTGCATACAGCCTTTTGAGTAAGCACTCAAATGGCAGCCTCCTATTCAGTCGACACCACAGATAAGGAGTTGGGAGCGCTGGACTAAACGCTGGTGCCATTAGCTGTGTCATGTGTGGCAAGTCACTAAGCCTCAACGATTTCAACTGTGGTGGGAAGGACAGCGACAAAAATAAACAAAGGTGACAATGCAAACAGCATGTTTAGGATTTGGTGATGCTCGTACTATCTCTGGAATGGCCAAGAGCATAAGAGAGGCTACCCTGCTAAAATCAGCCACAGGGTCACACCAGTCTATGTGGAAGCGCATAACTGTTTCCTTACTGAACGGGCTGCACTTACAATTCTTTTTTTTTCTTAAGTTCTTCTTTTTTTTTTTTAAATGGGGGCAGGAGTGAGAAATCAGCCCCCAAGTGGGATATGGCCATGCCACAATCCCTTCTCCATTCTCTTCTTGGGATTGTGGGTACACATGCTTATGTGCTAGTATGATTTCCAAGCCACTGGGTATGGGACTCAAATCATAAAGCCAGCCATGTGAGATCTGTTGCCTTAACCTCAGTACTACCTGCTGGCCCCAAACTCAAACCTCCCATGTGGATTAAGCCTGCCGAGTAGCAGCACCTACCAGCACGCCCCATTTGCACTTAAGTTAGAACTGCCTCATTTCTGTTTCTCAATATATTAACACTTTTACTGCTGACCCAGCTTAAAAAACTGGAGGCTATCCAACTGCTGGGCCTCCCACTGCTCACCGTTTAGCTCTGCTCTTAGTATTTCCCTGTGCATGGTCCCTACTCTTCCCTGTCCCGACTACCTTATGTTTAACGTTACCGTATAATTTTGCCTCCTCCACCAATTTTTGGCTTCTCTGCCTCAAGTTCTCAGTATCTGCCAAAGCTCGTTTATATTTTTCCTAAAAAAAGAAAAGGGAAAAAAAGTACATGAATAAAATATAAAAGAAAGCAAGTCTGATTTGAAAATACTTAATAAATGCAAATAACATCTATAATTACTTGAGATTCTGGACTTAAACAGTACAGTTTAGTAAGAATGACTTAAACCTGTGTGCATATTTCCAGTGAGCAGGAAACAAAGTCAGGGTGTCATGTATTCATATAGCCCCAAAGTCCATTCTTATTCAAGTGTACAGATAAACAAGTAAGAAAAAAACTGCTACTTTCTTGTGATTTTGAAGAACATGCCTTTCCTTAAAAAAAGAACCATTATTTTCCCCAGCAGTGTCCAACTTTAGGAGTCTAGAAGCCCAGAAGGGGCTGCTCCATCTCAAGTTCCCATATCTTGGAGGAAAGGTCCAAGAGGATGTACACGGGCTGGAAGTTTGGGCCTCCCTTGCGTCAGGATCCACCAGTGAACTTTTGGTATTCTCCATGTCGACAAGAGATGGCTCGGTTCAGACATTCACCATGTCATAATCACCAGAGTGCTGCTACCTTCCTCATCTTTCAGCACTTTGCCTGTGAGCTCACTCACCTGAGCTTTTCTCTTTTTAACATTTACTAAATTACTCAGTGAGGGTCTCTATGCCACATCTGTTTTTAGTCTTCAGGCAATTCCAGAGCAATGGCGGAGAGCAGGAGTTCCCAGGTTACTGTCCCGATTCAAGCCCTGGCTCTACCACTTGGTAGCCAGGTGACCTTGGAAAATTTCCTTGACCCTCTGTGCTCCAGGTTCCTCAACAATTTCCTCACAGGGCTGCGGTGAGGACTAACATATATAACGAGCTTAGAACAGTGCCCACACAAGTGTTTGATGTCATCATTCCTAAATCCTTAAGGAACTTGTATCACTTATGCTTTGTCACACAGACTAATAATCCATATTACTAACTAGTCCATAAAACACCTACCACCCTGTAAGAGCTCCACATAACTACACTTCTGCCCTCAGTCTCAGAAGTAGAATGTTATGGTTCCTTTCTTCCTAAATTCCAGTTTAAAAGTGATACTGAGTATCTTCATTTATTTTAAATCTTTTTTAGGATGCATGCACTCACTGGAGAGTGACAAGGTAGGGGGTGGGTGAGAAAATACTCCCCAGGGAGAGTGGCCATACCGTAATCCCTTCATTCTTCTCTATGGATTTTTGGTCCACACACATGTACTGTATGTATTTTTCAAGCTGTAAGTCCAGGACTTGAATTGCACAGTTGGCCACAAGGGATCTAGGCACCTTAACTACCATGTCACTACCTGGCCCAGCCATTTTAAGTATTAATTCAATATAATAAATGTAGCATATAGAGATCACTGTCCTGTCAGAACCAGAGCCACATGGGATATAGGTTCTAGTTTCTGCTCTAGCAGTAACTTGCTACCTGAGCCCACCAGAGACTGTAGACAAATGACTGAACTCCTCTCACTTTGATCCGTCCTCAGTGAAACTTGGAGCCTTTAATGTGGGCCACACAAGAAACAGTTCAATAGAGCACGTGTCTCACAAGAGTCCAGGAGTCCGTACCATGGTCTCTTTTAGCTGTTCTTCTAACTTGACCTTCTCTTCGAGGAGGCTTTTCTCTGCAGAGGCAGGATCTGTCTTCTGTTCACTTTGACCCGCGTCCTCTTCCAAGTTCTGGCCATTGTTCTTTTGTTTTGTAGCAGTGCACAGCAACCGGGGAGTGGGCCTAATGAGAAGTCCAAATGTTAGGAATTAAGCCTTTGGGTTTTTAGCTTGTTAAAAAGTCATGTGTGGGAACCAGCAGTTAGCGTAATGGCTATGTCGCTGGACTCCCACGTAGTCGACCACGGTTCGCGTCCCGGACCCAGTGGCTTAAAACCCACGCTAGATGCGTGTGCATGCGTGCCCAAGATCCCGAGAGGAGAATGGAGAAGGGATTGTGGCGTGGTCATCCCTTCTGGGGGGTGATTTCTCGCTTTCTGTCTCTCTCTGTCTGTCTGGCGAGCGCACGCGCCCTATAGTGAAAAACCTCTCTCTCTCTCAAAAAAAAGTCAGGTGTATGATTTTAGAAATTTGGGACAATTTCTAACTATCTGTTAGTGACTTGTAGGGGAGAGAGGATCTGAGTTCTGATAAAAGGCAAATTGAGTATATATAGAAGTTTTTTTTTTTTTAAAGTTATGCTATAGGGTATGTGCGTTCCCAGAGAGAGATTGGGATGGGGGTGGGACAGTGGGACACCACCCCCAGGGGCAATAGCCACACTGCAATCCCTTCTCCCCATTCTTGTCTCAGGATTTTGAACACATGTGCCTGGCATGATTTTCAAGTTGCCAGGTCCGGGACTCAAACTGTGTAGGTGACCATGTGGGATTTAACTACTGCATCACCTGCTGGCCCAGAAGCTTTTTCAAATACAAAGTCTTCTGCAATACACACTCAGACTAATACATCAATATACCGCGTTACAGTACTTGGTACAAGAGAGTACCAATCCCCTCCCCTTCCCATTGTAAGGTGACTTTCGAGTCACAGTCACCCAAACCCTACCCTGTCTGTATTCATGGACTAGCTACTTTTAGAGGTGAGGCCCCCTGCTGCTACTGGTGGAAAAAGATGAAGAGGGCAGAGATCTTGCCCCTGGGGCACTTACTCTTATGAGGTAAGATAACTATATATAAGGAACTATCCTCGGGGTTTAAACGTGTTAAGAGAGGGTTGGCTCCGTAGTACAGTGGTTAAGGGCTGTGCACTGGGAACCTGGGTCCCTTATGATCAACAGAGATTGTAATCCCAGCCCTGGCAGACTGAAAAACATTTTGAGTGCATAGGACGGAGAAATCAAGGAAAGAGACTGCAGCATGACCATGCTCCACTGGCGGGTGTTTTCTCTCTCTGGTAAGCACACATGGCCTGTCAATACAAAAATAATAATAGACTATTTAAAGAAATGATGAAAGGGGAACCAAATGCTTTGGGGAGCTCAGAGTAAGAGGACATAACCTAGAGTGGGGAACTGGAAGATCCTGAAAGACTTATAAGATAGGTGGGAATTATAAAGAGATGGGGGCGGACAAGATAGATGTACTTTATTCAAGACAGAGCTGCTTGAACAGAGGCCTGGAGATAGACAAACATGGGACATGTACTGAAGAAATATAAAGAACTGGACAGAGCGAGAGAGAGTGAGAAAGCAAGCTGCCAGGTCTGGGACTCGAACCAGGGTCAGCCTCGTGGGAGTCCAACACCCTTAACCACCATGCCATCTACTTCCCCAATGACAGAACAGTCTTAAAACCCAGATTTCTTCATCAGGGCCAGTGAAGCTCTTTATTATGCCACAATCTAATATGAGAATAAACTACACTTAATTTTCTTCTCAGATAAAAGAAAATTGCACCAATGAACATGGAAAGATTACATAGGCTATACATACAAGGATGTCTACTACAGCACTGTACCAGTGGCAAGTTGGAAACAGTAAAAAAAAAAAAGGAATAAACAGTTGCTCTCACGATTTGGAATACCAAGGCTAAACTAACATCTTCTGGATGCACTTATGTGTGCTTTGTTAAGAAATGCAACTAAGAAGTGCACAGAACATGACCCCACTTTTGTAAGCATGAACTGTGTGTTTTCATGTTTCCAAGGCTTGTAGAAAAGGGTGGAAGGATCCATTACAGTCTGTTACCATGAAGGTGAAGGGCGATGACCTTTTCACTGTATTCACTTCTGTCATTTAAAAGGCTAAGTGTACTACACGCGGCTGTACTGTTGTGAAGCCTGCTGTCTCTGCTAGCTGCTCAGGCCCCAGTGTGACAGTCACCACCTTTCTGCAGGTCAGCTCTGCTCTACACAGACCCTTTCCTGAAGCACAGTCAACAGAGGGGCTGGCAGCAGTTGGAGGTATGGAAAGGACTGCAGCAGGGCCCAGAATCAGATCCCTTTCTCAGAAAACTGAGTTGCCTTGAGGGCTCGGACTACTATTCAGAGCTCTCACCTCCCACTGGTTGAGCATCTTTCCACAAAACCAGTTTCAGAGACAGTAACCAGGCTGACTTGGTGGTCACCTTCCTAGCAATTCTTAATACAGAACCAAAAACTAATTGAGCAAAAAGCCTTTCTAAATATTTAAGGACTCCAGGCGGGTCACTGCTTTTTGTTGCCATGCTTTTAAAAATGTACCTCATTAAGCTCGGATTCACCCCTTAATCACCTTCACCGTAGGCTATCTTCGCCTCTCCCGCCTACTCTCATCCAAGTGGGTAATCTCCCTGGGAGAGACTAGACTGTACTCTGCTCTCCTGCCCGAAGTCCGGTCCACAGTACTGCCTTTAATCAATAACTTGGTTCCAGGCAGTTTTTCAAACAGAAACGGCGGTAAATTCTCAGCAACTTTTCAGCCCTGATGAAGGGTGGGAGGGGG
Organism: Tupaia belangeri chinensis; assembly: GCF_000334495.1. Classification (NCBI taxonomy): domain Eukaryota; kingdom Metazoa; phylum Chordata; class Mammalia; order Scandentia; family Tupaiidae; genus Tupaia; species Tupaia belangeri. The sequence continues at coordinate 1,045,506 of NW_006159886.1, read as the reverse complement.
AGCGAGGGCACTGACTCTTGTGACCCTCAACCGTGGAGTCCGCTCTTGCCTAAACAAACTCCTTTCCCCCCACAGCAGGAGAGGCTCTGCTGCTCTTTTGATCTCAGACCCCGGGGAAGGAGGAGGTGGTGGGAGACTTAGAGGCAGCGTGAACCAACGACGGGCGACTTGGTTACCCGTAACTTGCCGAGCGGCGCCGCGGTGCGGGCTTGAGCTGCAGGCTGCAGCTACCGAAAGGAATAAGCCACTGCCCTGCCCCGGGCACGGGCCGGCTTCTGCCTAGCCGTGTGACCTTGGGCAAGTCTCAACCGCAGTTCAGGCTGCCCAGGACACGTGCGGCCAGCTGCGTGGGAGTCGCAAACTCGTTTGCGAAGGGTCGCCGCAAGCACTCGGTCACACGCACACGTGTGCTACGGCCACCATGACGGCACACTTCAGCGCCCTAATGCCCCGATTTCCCGGCCCAAGCGGCCTTTCCTGCCCTTTCCCGAGACCCATGAGGACAGCACCGAGTCCCCACCATAGAGCAGGCCACGCGAGGTCTGCGTGTCGCATCGGGAAACCCCGGGCCGGGGAAGCCCTGTTCCAGGCTGAGGCCGGGAAGGTGGCCCAGGGCAAGGAAAGGCTCCAGTAGGAAGGGAGAGCCGCTGCCCCAATAGGGGCTGCGCTGAGGAGATAGCGGATCACTCCTTACCTGAGAGACAACGCCAAAGCCGGGAGACTGCGTCGCGCCAGCCTCACGCACTGAGCCGCCATGACTGCTTGTGCCAGCAGCCCTCTCTGCGCACGCACCGGACATGCGTGGAGGCTGCTGTACCTACTTCCCCGCCCTTCCACTTCGCTTTAGCCAATGCACGACTGGCTCTTCTGTGATGGACAGCAAGTAGTCACCAATAACTGCGGGTCACGGCGGAGCACTATTTTTCACCCTCGCGGAAGGCGGGGCCTGGGCCTTTGGAACCCTGGAGGGTGAGGAGGTGAAAGGTGAAGGGCCAGTGGGAGAGGCTTATTGGTGGGCGGGACGATGAAGAAACCAATGGGGAGGAAGTGCGAGGGGCGCGGCCCGGCGGGCGTTTCCGGGTTCTCCCGTAGGCTGTCGCTCCTCGTCCCAGAACGTGCCGCGGTGGTCAGCGCTTACTACGTGGGAGAGTGCAGTGGAGTTGGAGAGAAAAGAGCAGTGAAAACGGCAGTCACAGGCACCTAAGAAAACGACTGTTAAAACGACAGTTTGGGGGAACCAGCAGTTAGCGTAATGGCTATGTCGCTGGACTCCCACGTAGTTGACCGCGGTTCGTGTCCCGGGTCCGGTGGCTTAATCTCACCCCTGGCGCGGGCGCGTGTGCGTGCATGCCCAAGATCCTCAGAGGAGAATGGAGGAGAAGGGATTTCGGCGTGACCATCCCCCCTGGGGGGTGATTTCTCGCTTTCTGTTTCTATGTCTCTCTCTGGCGAGCGCACTCGCCCTGTAATGAAAATCTCTAGCCCCCCCCAAAAACAAAACAAAAAAACAACTCCAAAAAAACAAAACACGACAGTTTGGAAGGCATCCACTCCTGACGGTGGTTGCTCTTTGTGGTTTAGGTGGAGGGGAACAGAGACAGTCGCCCTCTTTACCGTCAGTATTGTTTTTTTTCTTTTTTCTTTTTGGAGAAGTTTTTTGCTATAGGGCGCGGGGGCTCGCCAGACAGACAGAGAGAGACAGAGAGACAGAAAGCGAGAAATCATCCCCCAGGGTGAATGGCCACGCCGCAATCCCCTCTCCAACATTCTCCTCTCTGGATCTTGGGCACGCGTGCCTCACGTTGAGTTTTAAGGCACCGGGTCCGGACGCGAACCGCATTTGACTACGTGGGAGTCCAGCGACATAGCCATTACCCTAACTACTGGTCCCTACCATCAGTTTTAGTAAAACCAAAACCAAAACCCAGGAAGCCAATGTAACAGAATCTTAGGAGTTTTGATGTTGGATGGTGAGAATGTGGCTACCTGTTTTGTTTCTATTATCTTCAATCTTCTCAAAACACGTAAAAATAACAGCGTATAGGAAAACTTTTAGGACATCACTAAAACTCAAAGTCAAATGTCTTCCTTAGTTTGACCTGTGTATGTGCTGCCATGTCACATTCCTGTGGAGAAGCAGAGGCCCTGGAAAAGGAGGTACTACCTGCTCTTACATTCCTTCTGCTGCCCTCCTGCAGGGGCCCAGAGGAGGCTCTGGCCTGGCTCCTGCAGCAGCACAGCTTCGTTTGCAGTGCAGTCCTGACTACCAGGATCCCAGCATGGAGCTTGTGGCCTTGCAAGTGGAACACTCACTGTGTACACGTGTAAGGACCAGGCCTTCACTGTTTTGCATGTCTCCCACTAAAACCGTTTAACTAATGATAGAAAACCTAGGTACTATGCAACCTGCAGGAGACAAATACAGAATTGGGATATTCCCCACCCCTGGTCTGTGGCCTGTTGTCATCACTCCTCTCATCCCCACCTGACTACAATAGTGGGGGGTGGAGAAGTGAGTAAGGTGAGTGAGGCTTCATCTGTTTGTAGCTGCTCCCCATTGCTTGCATGATTGCCTGGGCTCTGCCTCTTATTGGACCAGCAGAGGTATGAGATGCTCATGGGAGCATCAACCTTAGTGTTGTGGTTGCTTCATTGTATGTTGCAACATGGTAGTGGCAGATATGGGGTGCAAGCTGGACATGGCGTGCTCTAGTCATCCTGGGACTGAACCGCCCCCACCCCCTCTCCATGGAGATACTGTTTTCCATGAGGCTGGTATCTAGACCTGGGAAGGTTGGGAATTACTATTCTACAACAAAAATGTTAATTAGGGCCTGGAAAAAAGGGAAAGAAAAAAGAAGTGGGACTGTTGTAGTTTATGTCCCTCAAAGTTTATGTGTTAGAAATGAAATCTCCAATGCAACAGTGCTGAGAGGTGGGAGCTTTAAGAGGTGAGACTCAGTCATGAGAGTTCTGCCCACAAATGGATTAATGTCATTATCTTGAGAGCTAGCCATCTCAGGAGTGGGTTCCTGATAAAAGGATGAGTTTGGCCTCCTTCCCTTCTCTCTGTTGAGCATACTTTTGTGTCCTTTTGGTTTCTACCATGAGATGACACCACAAGAAAGCCCTCACTGGGTGTGGGCCCTTGACCCTGGACTTCCCAGTATCCAGAACTGTAAGAAAATTCTGTTCTTCATAAATTACCCACTCTCAAGATAATTATCTTATAGCAGCACAAAACATACTAAGACAGACTGTTAGAGAATAAGTGAGTTTAATAGATATACTTGAATTCAAGTGTGGAACTCATTTGTATCATGATAGAACAAGCCAACTGAAAGAAGGCCCTTATGAGGCAGCGGGGGATATTTGAATATATGCTGGCTATTATCTGATGATATGGAGTTAGTGATACTTTTGTTAGAGAGTGATAATGGCCTGCTGCTTATATAAAAATTTTGTCCTAGTTATTAGAGATGCAGGCAGAAGTATTCCAGTAAATTGCCACAATGTCTGAAATTTGCCTTATAAATATTCCATTAAAAAAAAATGAGGGAGCCAGCTGGTGGCATGATGGCTAAGATGTCTGGCTCCCATATGGATGACTGCACTGTTTGAGTCTTGGGCCTGGCTTGAGAAACATGCAAGGCACATGTGCATGCCCAAAGTCAAAACCGGAGAATGTAGGAGAAGAGATTGTGATGTGTCCATCCCGCCTCCCTGGGAGATGGGGGTGCCTTCTCACTTTCCTTCTCTCTCTCTCTCTCTCTCTCTCTCTCCAGTAAGAGCACATGTCATACAGGAAAAAAGAAAAAGGAAAAAGATGAGAATAAGTGAAAGACAAGTGGCAAAATGTTGATAATGATTGAAGCTGGATTATGAATACCGTGGGAGTTATTACTATTTTCTCTTTTTTTGAATGCCTAGAAGTTTCTGGAATAAAACTTGAATCTGAGCAAGTCTGTGGGCCTGTTCCCTGCCCCTGTGGAAGAGCATTTTGCTGGGGTCCCCTGTGGTGTTGGGAAAGATCTTGAGAGGGACTGGCTGGGAAAAGGGTCCATGGCCCCAGAGGACAGTGTCCTAAAGGAGAACTCAGGATGTCAGGATTGCCACACCATCCAAAACGGTTGAGAATGGGGATTTTTTTTCTTTTTTAAGATTTTTTGCCATAGAGTGTGTGTGCTCACTGGAGAGAGGCAGAAGGAAGTTGAGAAATCACTTCCCAGGGAGGATGTGCGTGCCATTATCTCTTCCCCTCCAGTCTCCTCTTGGGATTTTGGGAACACACACATGCCTGGTGTAACTCTCAAGCTACCAGGTCTGGGACTTGAACTTGAACATGTAGCAGTCCAGTGTCTAACCACTACGTCACCTGCTGGCTCTGGGAATGGGGATGTTTAAAGATGAACAAGCAAGTGCATTTCCCTGATGGAACTGCCTTGTCTGTGTTCTGTCCTTTCTGCAATGCTACACGCATGTCCTCACGCACTCCTGAATAGTGAGACAAAACATTTTCCTTGACCAGTTAAAGCTCATGCTTTTAGAGCAGACAGTCGACTACAAGAAAATGCTTTTGAATGTACAAAGTCCCTCAAAATAGTTTGCACGTGATACCGGGGTTACTTGCTCTATGAACTTTTGAATTAGCAAATCTATTTTGCCATGGTTAAGGTACAAGCAGAACAATAAAACTAGTGAGATTTATTTTAAAAATCAAGATCTTAAAATCTTAGAATGGAAATTATTTGCTGACAATAAGATGTATGTTGATGTGCTTGACTGAGGCAATATACAGTGTACTCTGGAAGGAAAATCTCATTTTGTATGCTGTAATGATGTACAGTGAATGAATGCAAATAAATAAATTGAAATAAAAAAAAAGAAAAAAAATCTTAGAATGATTTCTTTTGCATGAAGTCTGAATACAAATAGTACAATTAAGTTCCTGCTTGGGTCTGTCTGTCCAGACAAAGTAAATTGAGTTGAAACTCACGAAGTTCTGAGTGATGTGGAAGATCATTTTTAGCATGTTTTAATTTGCTTGAAAGACATTGAGTCTCGGGCAGCCCTTTCAGGACAGTGTTGGCGTATCCTGTGTAAATATCAGATGGAGACCCAGTGCTGTAACAGTTATGGATCTCAATGCCATTCAGAAGGGCTACTGTCCCAGACCCTGTCCCTTTAGCCTCTCTCTGATCTACTGGAAGTGGATATTTGTAAAGTCTGCCCCGCTGTACTTTTAGTAAGCCTTGCTGAGTTCACGATAAGCTGTTACCCTCTCTGTGTTTTCTAGAATAATTTTGGTCTGCGGCAGAATTTGATTTCTTACACAGCCCTTTCCTTCCACTTGAAATGTAGTTTAAATGGAAGCCCTACGGGGAAAGCTGCATTTTTTTTTAAGTTGCAATATTAAACTTACCTGTAGAATAGTCTTCTCAAATTAGGAACCCTGAAAGAAAAAAGACATTTGAGACTAGTTGAGGGAGTTTTAGAGAGGCAACGCAAGCATTTCTAAGAAGTCCCTAGGTTGAAGGGGTTAAGGTATCTGTTATATGAAGATTTTTCCTGAGGTAACGAACTCCTTTTTTTGTTTGTGGATAACTGTAATAAAGGTCATTTCATAGTGTTGAGTTTTTAAAGACTATCAAAGTGAAACTTAAAATAACTATTTTTGGGCTGTTAATTGAATATATCAGTTGATATCGTGTGCTAAATGACTATGCCATGTACTGTTTAAGTTTTGGGGAAGATGAAAAATAAAATCTGTTCTTTAGCATAAGAAATTACTTATTTTTCGTGGGAAAAAAGTCCAGATATTTCCTTTTCTCGTTGGCTGTACTCAGTCACTTGATCGCTCTCAATCTTGATCTGTTCACCTGTACAACTGGGATCTGGTCATCTGTCCTGGGGGTTCGATAAAAATGTTCCTTTCCTTCTTTTTCAGGACTCAGAGGAGACTGAAGAGTGCACTCGTAGCTGCTGTGCCCGGAGGCAGAGACAGTCTGGGTTGTCTGGTGGCCCTGCCACACTGGGGATCCTAAACCACCTCTCCCTCTAAGCCACAAGCCTCAGGCCTCGCCCTGTGTGCTATCCGCAATGACGGGATTTCCCTGGTCTGAGGTTTGCTCGTGCTGCCACCACGTGGCCATATCGGGAACTACTCCAAAGGGGGG
>NW_006159886.1:1004927-1038876 GCF_000334495.1 Tupaia belangeri chinensis | reverse complement strand
GACGCTCTTGGGAACCCACCTGTTGAGGTAGTGCCCTGAGGCCTGGAACTCCCCACAGTGCAGATAGTCCCAGTGTGGACGTGAAGTTGCTCGTCCAGGAAGACTTCTGGCTCAGCCGTCTGAGCACAGGTCCAGCAGTGGGCATGGGCTGGCCTGGCTGAAGTAGGAATGCAGGAAAACTTAGTTTTTCCAGAAACCAGCATGTGGTGCCTCCAACAAGGAAGGGGTGGCGTTTAAAGAGAACAAGTCCTGCGGAGAAGGTCGCGCAGATGGCTGACAGCACGTCGACCGTGGGCGCGATGCTCCTAACTGCCGAGCACTGGCCGGGTGTCGGGCTTCTCTGGCACTTCGAAGATGTCCTCTTGTGGGTCACTCCACCAATGTGGCAAGGAGGGCACCAGGCTCAGTGGGGCTGGGTGACTTGCACAAGGCCATGCAGGAGGGAAAAGACAGAGCTTTCGCCTATTTCTCCTGACGGAGCCGAGATTCCACGTCCGAGCTGAAGCCAGAACCTGTGTCTGCCTATCCACAACCCGCATTATTACGATCAGCAGGCGGATGGCTCTTCATCCTTTTATTTAACGTTGAAATAAGCAGATTTAAAAAGATACGGGCACGATGGGTGTGGCAGGCAGAAATCTAAAGAGAGACCCCAGGGCCCTCGTCCCCTGGTTACTCCAGCCACTCACCAGGGTGCTGCTGTACCAGGACTTACAGATGGAATTGAAGTCCAGGACAGCTGGCCACCAGAGCAGAGATTATCTGACAGGATTGATCTTATTCGAAAACGGAGTTTCCTTCAGCTGGCAGCAGATGGGGAGGTCAGAGTCAAAGCATGAGGAAGGCTCCAATCCCCATTGCTGGTTTGAAGATGGAAGCAGTTGTGAGAGAAGTTGTGTGGATGACCGCTGGGCGAGAGATGCCCCACCTGACTGTCCACTAGGAAATGGGCCTCAGACCCACGGCCACAAGGAGCTGGACTCTGCTAACCACCTGCAGGAGCCTAGAAGTGAGTTCTCCACAGTTTCCAGTAGGAGCCCGTGGCTGCCACCATCTTAATTTTGACCTTGTGAGACCCAAAGAGGAGAACCCGGTTTGATTCACAAGCCACATGGTCACCCCATGGAACGGGTGTAACTTTTATCACCATTTTATTTTATCTTTATTTTGGAAGTGTGCACCTAGAATGGATACATCATAAACCTTGTTTCCATTCCCATCACCAGGCCTCATTCTTGGCCTGCTTTTGTTTGCTTAATGCTACGGGTCGACATCCCTGGGCCCACTGAGGAAATCAGGTGTCTCAGGTTAAGGGACTTGGCCCGAAGGAGAAACCTCACAGCCTGGCAGCAATTTCACTGCTAACCACCCCACCTCTTCCCCTTCAGGATACTGGCTGCAAACTAAAGAGGATATTCTTGGTAAGAAAAATACCACCAGAAGGGGCCACAGACGTCCAAGTTGAAGTAACTTTCTGCCAAAAAAGCCAGATTTCATGGGAGGAGGTTTAACTGGGATGATCAGTTGCACGGGAATGAGAAAATAATCAACAGCCATCTCCCTAAGAGCATGTGAGCCGTAGGTGTAGGGTCCTGACCTGGTAAAAGCCAGGCATGACTCAGGTGCTTGCCGTGGGCAGCAGCATCCCTTTCCTGACTGCCAGGACAGCCGCAGAGGTGGCAGGATGCAGGAACAGGGTCGGCCCTAAAGACCGGGAAGGAGAGAGGAGTACAAAGCCTGTGGACACAAGAGGCAGTTTCATTCTAAAGCTGATGAAAGTGTCCCTTGCAAGCCCCCGTGATTCGAACCCTCGTGTGTGTTGGCTGGATCAGTCGTCAGGCAGAAGACAGCTGTGAAAAGCGCCCTGGCTGAGGACTGGCAGGACGTCGGTGGGTGCTCATTAAGGAAGTGACGGGCGCTGTAAGAGGTAGGGCCATGCGAGCGTGGGCCCCCACCCCTCCTGCGCTCTCTCTCTCACCCCCACTTAGGAAGCTGGTGCTGGCACTCACTGCCCCGCCGTGATCCTGCCCTTGGATTGGTTGTGAGCCCAGAGCTGGAACCAAAGGCACCCGGAGACGATGGCCCTGGCCTTTGAGTCGTCGGTGAGCAGAGACAAAGTGGGCTTCCCTGGATCGTGGGCTCTTCATCCATAATGGATAAATGACGCGTTATTGTGAAACGGAAGTGGCTCTGTCACACTGTTCCCCAGGTGGTTATCAGCACCACTGACACCCCCACGGTCGGTGAGGGTGTTCGAGACCTGGGCGCCGTGACACAGAGAATGTGTGTGACTCCTTCCCAGGAGCTGTGCTTGAGGGTGAGGGGCTCCCCGTGGATATCGCTGGGGGTGCTCAAGGACCTCCTGACCACCGCCCCGTCCCCTGCCACTTGCAGCTGGTGCTGGCGGGGCCCACACAAGACGACCGACCGTGGAAGCGGTGGGCGTGCCTGCTGCTCGCCTTTGTCTTGAGCCCCTCTGGACGGGGGAACCAAAACAGCAGCAGCTCACACGGCAGTCTGTTTCTTCCACTGAGAAAGCCCAGAAGGCAGTCATGGCTTCCACAGAGTCTGTGACCCCTGGTCCTCTGGTGCATAGACCCCATCACACCAAGAATAAAATCCAAATTCCTTGGTTTGTGTGTGTGTGTGTGTGTGTGTGTGTGTGTAGGGCGCATGAGCTCATTGGCTAGGAGAGAAAGAGGAGAGAGAGAGAGAGAGAGAGAGATCACGTCCCACCCTCAGCCCCCAGAGAGGATGGCCTTGCCACAATCCCTTCCCCTCCATTCTCCTCTCAGGATTCTGGGCACGCACACACATGCGCCCAGTTGGTTTTCGAGCTGAGCTGCTGGGTCTGCATTTCCAACTGTGCGGTCGGCCCTGTGGGATCCCCATTGCCCCCTCACCTCCTGAGTTCCTAGCCTCAATGTCACCTGCTGGCCCAAATCCAAATTCCTTTTACCAGAGACCTCAGAAATGTGCCATAGGGTGGCTCTCTGGAGGTTGACCCTGAGGTGGTACATGCTGTTATTGAGAATTATCCTTTGGGGCCAGCAGGTGATGTAGTGGTTAAGGGTGCTGCACTTCCACATGGTTGACTGTGGTTCAAGTCCCAGACCTGGCGGCTTGCTTTCTCACTTTCTCTCTCTGATCAAATTAAAATAAATAAATAAATAAAAAGTTAAATAAAATATTAAAAAAAAATTATCCTGTGTGCAGCAAGTTTGGGCAGAGAAAGAAATGCCTTACTCAGCCAGCCTGAGGGGTTCTAGAGTGAAGCCCACCATCCGAGTGTCCCCGTCAGCCTAGAGGACCATGCCTCTACCCCTACCTTTTTGTCACCAGAGTCAAGCTGCCTTGGAAAGGGGTGCTGAGCTTGCAGCTGGAGCAATTACATGCTCCCATTGGTCTACACATTTCACTGTTCCCCCCTGGGCCTAATTTCCTTTTCGCGGACATGTAATAGCAATTTTTTCAGTGAGATCTGTGGGTAGTACACCCTTGGGATACCCGAGAATGACTTTCCCTCACCTTTCCTTTTGAATGCTAATCTAGCTGCATAAAACTCTCTAGACCAAGAGATGCAGATACTGTCTATAAAGGGAGAGGGTAAGTAGTTTAGTGTTTGCAGGTCTTACAGTCTCTGACACACCTGCTGTTGGAGCATGAGGACAGTCAGGTGATGCTTAGGTGAGTGGGCGTGCCTGTGTACCAATAAAGTTTTATTTACAAAAACGGTTGGGTCAATTTGCCTGGTCCGTTTACCTAATCTTATCCCCATACATGGACATAAATGTTTCTAGTAGTATGCTCAGGAAATAATAAAGATACATTGACATTACTAAGGCCATACAGGATTGTTGTAAGCATTTCTAACAATCCAGAATATATAGAACGGAAATCAAAGGAAGCCCACCTGGTGCGGGGGAATGGTTTTGTCAACAATGGAGCAGGGCTATGTCTGGCTCCACATTCTTAGTTACTTTTTCTTAGATGCCAGCTTCTAGGCTGAATTCTGGGATCCAGGTGGAACTGCTCCTCCTGTGGACCACTCAGTGTCAGCTTGAGCTCCCTGTTGGGACTGGGTGTCTCCTTGGTCCTGCACCCGGAGACATCCCTGGCTTTGGCTGTGTCTGCAGTATGCACTCGCAGTGACTGCATGGCCCTCCTACGTGTCTGCAGGGCCCTCCTACGTGTCTGCAGGAGGAGGGTGTCTCCCAGGCTGTCTCCTCCAGTGCAGCAGAGGCAGAGAGAACAAGGGGGAGGACCGAGGCTGGAGTGCAAGTGTCCTGATCTGTGATCTGTCCCCTTGTCACCACCTGTGCCACAGATGGCTGCCGCTCCTGCCCAAGCTGCAGGTCACTGTGACCTTTCCGAGGGAAGCTTGCCAATATGCATTGCAGGCCTTAAAACTGTGCGTTTTTACTCCCTGAAATGTACTCTGAGGAAATGTCGAGACACCTGGACAAAAAATCTCCGCAGAACATTCTTAGTTATAGCGAAGAGCTGAAGCCATCACAAAGTACACTGGGGAAGAGTCTCTAATGACACAGAAAGGCCTTAATATGATTTTGTGAAAATTATGGGATAAAATATTGCTCTTACAACATGAAAAAGAGCCTGGGGAAAAACACTGAAAGGTTATCAGTAAGTAGTGGAATCGAGAGTGAATTTTTCTTTTTGTATTTGTTTATTTTGGATTGTCTTAATTTTTATAATGGACACATTTTAATTTTTAAGATTATTGATCTTTTCCATGGGAAAGACAGACAGCACCCCAATAGGGTCTTGACACCATAATCCGCCCCAGCCTGGATCGTGGGGACGCGCACCCCTGCATATTCAGGGAAATCTCTGGGTGTGAACCGGGAACTTTTCTGTGTGGCCTTGCAGCGCGTTGTGCTCTGCTTCTACGCCAAAATTCCTTCCCCCCACAGTAACAGAAAAAGTTTATCTGATTTTACTTTTAAATGAAAACTTATCTTAATGTGTCTAACATCTACTTTTCCCCCACAATGTTGCATTTAATTTACACTCTTCCGGACTCATTTTTTTTCTTTTATGTAATAATGTATCTCAAGACTGTTTATCTCACTACTCACAGATCTACTCAGTTTTTCCTTTGGGTTCATTTGGTATGTTATCTTAATGTGCTAATGTACCTATTCTTATCCCCATACGTGGACGTAAGTGTATCTACTGTTATGCTGTGTTAGTAAGTAAAGACATATACACATCTACATTACTACGACAACACAGGGTTGTTGTATGCAGTTCTAACGATCCGGAGTATATAAAACAGAAATAAAAGGAAGTCCACCTGATGCAGGGGGAATGCTCTTATAAATAAACGATTCTGGGTGAAGGAGTTACCCCAACTAGCTCACACAATATATTTTAAAAAATCCATTCCAGGGGGCCAGCAGATGGCATGGAGGTTCAGGCAGCTGGATCTCACATGGCTGACTTTGTGGTTCGAGTCCTTGACCTGGTGGCTTGAAAGTTGTGTGGGGTGTGTGTGCACGTGTGCCCAAAATCTCAAGAAGAGAATGGAAGAGAAGGGATTGCAGCATGGCCATCAACCCTGGGAATGATTTCTCATTTTCCTTCTCTCTCTCTGGCGAGGACATGCACAAAAAACTAAAAAGGCTAAAAACAAACAAAAACAAACACCCATTCCAAATAACTAGCAGATCTAAGTGTGAACAATGAAAATAATAAAGCTTTTAGAGGAAAACATAGGAAGACATCTTTGTGACCTTGAAGCAAATAAAGATTTCTTAAAATAGTACTCAAAAAGTTGATAAACTGGACTGAAATGAAAATAAGAACTTCTGTTTATCAAAGACACCATCAAGAAAGTACGAAGGGAATCCTCAGAGTGGGAGGGACAGAGAACGAGAACTCCTAAAGGAAAGACAGGTAACTGCATGCGAAGAGCGGGATACTTCACAGAAGCTAGCCAAATTGCCAGTGAAGGTGGGACAAGTGTTCAGTTTCATTGGTCTTTGGGAAAACCATGACGTGAAACCATTACTGAAATGAAAGGCAGCAAATATCCAAGGTTGGTGAGGTGTTGTTTTGCGTTGCTTGGCTTTGGGGTAATTTGTTACACAGCGATAGCTAGTTAATACATTCAGTCATTTGGAAAGAGTTTTAGGAGTGGTTCAAAATGAAATGGGTACATTCTGTGAGTCAGGTTTTTGGAGTCTTCTCTATCAAGATGCAGTGAAAAATGAAAGCAATTATCTGAGCAATCCCACTGGGGTGATAATAACTCTATTTGGGACTTTTCAGTTTACGATGTGTCTTTGTTTCAATGTAATTTCCTCATAATGGTCCTGATTCCCATTTCATTTGACTGAGGCGAATTGGCCTCGATCTCCTAATTTCTTTTCATCTCTGGAAAACTCTTGACAGTTCTGGATAATCACCTCTCTGACATTGCTGCATTCAGTTTCTAAGACAGGAAAGACAATTCCTCTGAGAAAAAGCTTGCACACAAGAGAATGTAATGCTAGCATGTCATAAAGACTCAGGGCTGACCTTTAAAGCCAATTACCAGGGTATATACACCAAGCTAAACTAAACAACACTTAGGGGACATGGCCAAGCAGACTTCGGGGACCCCACGCCTAGTTGTTTCTTTCAACTCTGCCCTTCAGATAAGATGGTTTCTCCTTAATAAGGTGCATAATGTCCCAGGGAGACTTTCACCTGCAAAAATCACCCTTGCCTAAAACTTGTCCACATAAAAACACAGGCAGCCTTCAGAGGAGAGCTCCAACAGCCGGGGCAGAAGCTTGCCCTTGAGCTCGGCTTCTTACAGCGTGCCCTTCTCATCAGCAGCCACCGGGCACACAGTCCTGGAGAGTGCAAACCCGCCCCGCTCACAATGACAGCACCCCCAGGCCCATGAAAGGGGCAGTTCTTACCAGCCTTAAAAGAGTTCCTAGGAGGGAGTTTCTAACTTCCAAACACTGTGGGGCCTCAGGAGGCGATGGGCAGTTGTCAGGGGGACGTAGTTGGCACAGGCCTGCCACCTGCCAGCTACTGACCGTGTGCCACCTCCTCTGTCTCCAAGGCCGGTGAGGATTATCAGCCTCATTTTCAAACAAGGAAGAGTGGAAGGGCACGTCCAGTACCCTGGTGAGGGTTACCCATACTCGCTGTCACGTCAGACAAGCCATAAAGTCCCTGGGTTTACTGCCACAGAGGCTTATTTCTTGCCCATGTTCTTCTCTGGAGGGTCAGGCTCTGCTCTGCACAGTCACCCAGGGGCCCAGGCAAAGGGTCTTCCGTCTTCTAGCAGTGCCCTCTTGTAATGGTGCCCTCTGGACTTCATAGAGAAGGAGTCCTGTCGGGAGGAGACGTGTCACTGCTGCTCGCAGCTCGCTGACAGCACGGGCCACAGTCCCTCACTGAGGGTCCTGGCCACACTCAGGTGTACTGGGGGCCTCAGCACCGTGTGGTGTCCCCTGCTCCCAGAGGGCAGAGAACGACAGGCTCTGCGTGTTCTCTCCTCAGCAGCTGGGACGGGGCCTGGCCTGTGAAGATGCTCAGAGACATATGGGATAGTTGCGAGTGGAAAGGAGAAAGTGGCGGGTGCATGATGAATTTAGGGCCTCTGGTGGTTTGTGGAGGGCAGGATTGGGGCTCCTTCCTGCCACATGGAAGTTTAGGCCCTCCACCCTCACCCCAGGAGCAGATGCCCACCGTTCCTCCCAGCCTGTCACCAGCCATGGCCCCTCATGAGCCACAGGAGAAACTCTGGTTCCTTTCACTCTCTATGGCTGGGCCACTCGCCTCCACTCCGCCGCTGCAGAGCCTTCCGTATGGGCCAGCGCATCTGTGTGTGTCGGTCTCTGTTCTCTGCCTCTTTACGTGAGTGTGCTCTGGCACTGGGAGCTTCAAACCAGTTACTTCATTTTTCAAGTGTAATCAACATCTGATCTCCTCTTTACATATATATTTTTTTGAGAGATTTTTTGCTATAGGATGTGTGTGTTCGCCAGAGAGAGAGAGAGAAAGTGAGAAAGCACCCCCAAGAGGGGATGGCATGCCGCAATTCCTGCTCCTCCATACTCCTCTCAGAGATCTTGGGCACGCACACACATGCCTGGAGTGAATTTCAAGCTGCCGGGTCCAGAACTCGACCACTATGCCACCAGCTGGCCCCAGATATTTTGAAGTTAAACATTCCTTTTCTATTTTGATGAACAACCCTGCTCTTATATTTATATTCCTTGAAAGGAGGGATTCAGACAGACACTTGCACAACGATGTTCCCAGCAGCGAGGTGGAAGCAAGCCAAGTATCTTTTATGGATGAGTGAATGGAGAAATGACAGGTGATCTCCCTATAATGGAATGTTATTCAGCTTTAAAAAAAGGAAGGACAGGAGCCAACAGGGGTTGTGGTGGTGAAGGTGCTAGACTCCCATATGGCTGACCACAGTTTGAGTCCTGGACCCAGCAGTTTGAAAATCACTCTGAGGATACCAGCAGGTGACCTTCTAGGTATGTCACTGGAGCCACATAGTCAACTGCAGTTCAAGTCCTGGACTCAGCAGCTTAAAACTCATGCTGGGTGCATGTACACGTGTGCCCTAAACCCCAAGACGAGACTGGAGGAGAAAGGATTGTGGTGTGGCCATCCCCCTGGGGTGGTGAGATCTTACTTTCTATTTCTCTGGTGAGCATAAGTGCCCTATAGCAAAAGTCTTAAAAAAAAAAAAAAAAGAAAAAAAGAAAAATCACACTGCGTGCATGCTCAAAATCCTTGGAGGAGAAGGGATTGCTGTGTGGTCATTCCTCTGGGGGTGATTCCTCACTTTCCCTCACTCTGCTCTGTCTCTCTCCAGTGAGCACACTCACCCTATGGCAAAAACCTTAAAGAAGAAGGAGAAGGAGAAGGAGAAGGAGGAGAAGGAGGAAAGGAGAAGGAGAAGAAGAAGAAGAAGAAGAAAGAAGAAGAAGAAGGCTATTCGGACACATGCTACAACAAGGATGAACCTTGAGGATGTCTTGTTGAATGAAATAAGCCAGACACAAATGACTATTTCGTGATGTCACGTGTGTGAAATGTTTGGCATGGGCAACTTAACAGAGACAGCAGAATGGTGGGGACCAGGGGCAGGGGCAGGGGCAGGGGCAGGTCACAGAGCAGGAAGACAAAGCGTTCAGAGGATGGGTGGTGGCAACAGTTGTACAATAATGTAAATTAATGCCACTTACCTGGACTCTGGAGGATGATTAAAATGGCAAATTTTACGTTTTATATATATTTTGCCACCATTAAAAATGAATAATATAAAGAAAATACCGATGGGTTTGAAGAAGTCCTGCCAGAAGCAACACAGGATGGCAGAGGCTGGAGACAGAAGTAGATTAAGCCTCTGGAGGACCCTTCCTTGGGCAGTACTAATGTCTTCTGTGTGGGAAGATACATAAGACCAGTGAATTAACTCTTCTCACAGGAACAAGGCTGCTACTGTGGCTCATTTACATTGCAAGCCTACAATTAACATGAGAAATAAGCCAATTCTGGAACCACGAACTGGTGTCCTGTGTTGAATTGTTTCCCCCAAATTCATACTTTGACGTCCAGCCCCGAGTTCACCAGAATGTAACTGTGTGGAGATGGGGTCTTTATGAAGGTTAGCAAATTCAAAGCAAAACAGAGCAGGCCTGATCTGATATGGCTGGTGTCCTGGCTGGTGGTCTGGAGACAGACCCGCACACGTGTAGGAGAAGACCCGGAGGCTGAAGGCGGAGGGCGAGGTGACTGCTTCTTCAGGTCACAGAAAGCCAGAGACAGCCAGCAATCCTTAGAAGCTGGGAGACAGGCCTGGCAGGTTCTCGCTCACAGTTCCCAGTGAACCCAATCCGCCAGCATTTGGCTTTGGACTTCTGGTCTCCAGAGCTGTGAGAGGGTACGTTTCTACTGATGAAGCCATCCAGCTTGTGGTACAACCCTAAGAAGCTAAAACAGGAAACTTAAAACGGAGACATTTCTTTTTTCTTCTGTGTCAGTGTTCAAATTTCCCTCTTCTCTCTTTTTTATTGCTATAGCATGTGCACTCACCAGAGGAAGGCAGAGAGAAAGAAATTGAGAAATCACCCATCAAGGGGAGGGCCATGCCACAATCTTTTCTCCTCCATTCTCCTTTCAGGATTCTGGGCGTGCATGCACATACATCCACGCACATACATTCAAGCCACTGAGTCTGAGACTTGAACCGGGCAGTTGGCCTTATAGGAACCAGGGCCTTAACTTCCATGCCACCTGCTGGCCTGAAAATTCCCACCTCGTACAAGGACGTGCATCATATTAGATTAGTGTCCATTATACTCCAGCGTGACCTCATTTTTACTTAGCTAATTACATCTGCAAAGAGTCTATTCGCAAATAAGATCACACCGACAGGTACCGAAGGTAGGGACTTTAACACATCTTTTTGGGAGACACTATTCATTAATTGATTTACGTATTTATTGCCAGAGAGCACAGGTGCTTGCCAGAGAGAGAGGAAAAAAAGATTCCCTTCAATGAGGCGAGGTCGTGACACAATTCCTTCTCCTCTGTCAGGATTTCTGGCATGCCGGCTCCTCACCCAGTTTGTTTGTTTTGGAGAGGTTTTTGCTATAGGGCTTGCCAGACAGAGAGAGAGAGAGACAGAGCGACAGAAAGTGAGTAATCACCCCACAGGGGGAATGGACACGCTGCAATCCCTTCTCCTCCATTCTCCTCGGGATCTTGGGCATGTACGCACACACGCCCAGTATGAGTTTAAGCCACCGGGTCTGGGACTCGAACCACTGTTGACTACATGGGAGTTCAGCAACATTAGCCGTTACGCCAACTGCTGGTCGCTCGCCCAGTTTGTTCTTCAATTCATCCAGGCTGGGACTTGAACTACGGTTGATCAGGGAGGATCTGGCATCCTTAACCACTAGACCACTGGGCCATCCCTGGGGAAACGCTATTTAGCCTATTATAGTCCATCCTCTGGTTTCCCAAATTTCACATTCTCCCCACATGCAGGATACGTTCCACCCATCCCAATGTCCCCCAAAGTCCTAAACCTTCCCTCATCAATTTTAAGTCTAAATTCTCATCTAAGTACCACTGGCTCGAAGTCCTGAGTCTCCATTTTTCTGTGTGTGCCAGGCCCTGTGGAGAGAAGGAGGTGTACCGTGAACCATTGGTGAAGCACATGGAAACCCACACCAATTCCTGGTGGTGACTTCTGTGTCATAGCAGAGGCTTCAAAAAGTTCATGACGGAAAAATGGAACAATAGCCTGAGTTGATCTTGGTGCAAAAAATTTTAAACTCTGCATAGAATTTTCATAGTATAGATTTCCCATAAACCTTTTGAACCCCCCCTCCGTCCCCCAACTTATTCTCTTCTCTTAGTGTCAATTGGAGCAATAGTCACTACCACAACCTTTTATTCACTTAATAAATATTTATGTCACATGTAAGGTGGGCAGGTCCCAGGGATCCTGCAATAAATCAATTAGATGGAAACTTTGAGCCTGTTAGGAAGCTTAAAACATAAACACATGGGACCAGCAGATGATGTAATGGTTACTTAACTGGACTCCCACATAGTTGAATGTGGTTTGAGTCTTGGACCCGGCGAGTTAAAACTCATGCCAGGTGCATGCGCCTGCGTGCCCAAAATCTTGAGAGGAGAATGGAAGAGAAGGGATTGCAGTGTGGCCATCCCCCGGGAGGTGATTTCTCACTTTCTGTCTTTCTGATGCATGCACGCACCCTATTAGGAAAAATTTCTCAAAAAACCCTCCCCCAAACAAAAAGCAAACCATAAACACACAATCAGAATAATGTGTAATACTTGATTTCCTTTATTAAAAATCTTATCATCCTATTTTATAATTATTACATAAAGCATCCTGAAAAATGCACAAGATTTGTTTATAATTTTTTTTTGGAGAGGTTTTTTTCTATAGGGTGCATGTACTCGCCAGACAGACAGAGAGAGACATAGAGACAGAAAGCGAGAAATCACCCCCCAGGGGGGACGGCCACGCCACAATCCCTTCTCCTCCATTCTCCTCTTGGGATCTTGGGCACGCACACACACACACACACACACACACACGCCCCGCCCTGCGTGAGTTTTAAGCCACCGGGTCCGGGACGCGAACCGCGGCCGACTACATGGGAGTCTGGAGACCTGCACAAGAGAGAGAGGACCCAGCGACATAGCCATTACGCTAACTGCTGGTTCCCTTCCCTTGTATAATTTTGTGAAACTTTTTCTCCTGACTTTATTTCTTCTTCCTGAAGCGTCACTTGCTAGATGGAAGGGAAAAGTGCTTTCATGGGGCCTGCAGGCAGGCTTTCAGTAACACCTGTCGGGCAGACAACGGTCTCTCCCGTCCTGCTAGTGCTGATTGTCGGTTCCCTTTTCTTCCTCCGTCTACCTAGGGTTTATACGCTTCATCAGCCTCAAGAACCAGCTTTCTATTTTATTGATTTTCTCTATTTTCTGTTTTCTTTTCCACTGATTTCCACTCTGATTTTATGATCTCTTTTGCTTATTTTGGGCTTCATTGGTATTATTTTTCAAGTTTCTTTTATTCCTTTCGTTTTTGTTTTTGATACAGGGCATGTGCGCTCATCAGAGAGAGAAAGTGAAAAGTCACCCCAGGGAGGATGGCCTGCCGTAATCCTTCTTCTGTTCTCTGGGATCTTGGGCATGCACGCACACATGCCTGGCATGATGTTTAAGCTGCTGAGCCTGGGACTCGAACCATGAAGTTGGCTGTTTAGGATTCAATGCCTTAACCTCCATGCCACCTGCTGGCCCCATATTTTTCTAGTTTCTTAAGGTAAAAGCTGAGTTCAATGATTTTACCTTCCTTCTTTGCTTAAAAAAACAAAACAAAACAAAATAAAAAACCCAAAAACTTAAAAAATATCTTTATCGAGATATAATTCAATATGAGTCACCTTTTTTTTTTTTTTGAGAGGTTTTTGCTATAGGGCATGTGTGCTTACCAGAAAGACAGAGAGAGAGACCGAGAGATAGAAAGCAAGAAATCACCCCCAGGGGGGATGGCCATGCTGCTATCCCTTCTCTTCTGTTCTCCTCTTGGGATCTTGGGCACACATGCACATGTGCCCAGTGTGAGTTTAAGCCACTGGGTCTGGGACTCGAACTGTGGTCGACTACCTGGGAGTCCAGCGACACAGGCATTACGCTAACTGCTAGTCCCTGGAAAAAATTCTATTCAGGTCATTTACTCATTGTTTTTAATTTTATATTTTCAATGAGCATGTATGCGTATGCATGCATGTATAAGTGCACACACATGTGCACAAGAGAGAGAGGACCCCAAACAGGTCACACATAGCATGATCCCTCCCTGCCTGCTCCAGCCAGCCCCAGGCCTGTGCATGCCTCGTGTCCTTAGGCAGGTCTCCAGACACGAGCTCAGAACTGCACTCAGCAATGTGAGTCCGCCCCGTTGACTCCTGGGTACTGCTGCGCCACGGCCCACTGCCTGCTCACCTTACATCGGGTCCTCTGCCTGTCTCTTACTGAACTCTATGAACGCTTTCTGTATTCTGGATACAAACCCCTTAACAGATGTATGATTTGAAAATATCCTCTCCCGCTCTGTGGGTTGTCTTTTTACTTCGTTGTTGATGTTATAGGGTGTGTGTGGAGAGAGACAGAGAGAGATGGAAAAAGAGAAAGGAAGAAAGTGAGAAATCACTGCTTGGGGAGATGGCTATGCCATAATTCACAATCCCTTCTCCATTCTCCTTCTAAGATTTTGGACAAGCATGCATATGTACCTGGCATGATTTTCTCTTTATATTTTATATTTTATTTTAAGATTTTTGCCATAGGGTGCGTGCACTCACCAGAAAGATAGAGAGGGAAAGAAACCCCCCCCACCCCCCAGGGGAGATGGCCATGTCACAATCTCTTCTTCATTCTCCTTCTGGGATTTTGGGTACCCATGCACAATCACAGGCCCAGCATGGTTTTTAAGCCACTAGGTCTGGGACTCAAACTGCGATTGGCCATGTGGGAGTCCAGTGCCTTAACCACCATGCCACCTGCTCACCCTCTTTTCACTTTCCTGAGAGTGTCCTCTGAAGCACAAACATCTTGAATTGGATGAAATCCAATTTATCTTTTTTGTTGTTGTTCAAGCTGAAACTATTCTAAATCTGAGGTCATGAAGATGTTCATCTACGTTTTCTTCAAAGAGTTTTAAAGTTCTAGCTCTTACATTTAATTCTTTAATCCTTTTTGAGGGACCAGAAGCAGTTCAGCCTGGTGGAGGGTTAGGGAGGGGTATTGCCGTTGCAAGTGGACCCTGGGGGGCCACCTGGACGGGAGGTTAGAGTGCGCTGGTGCCCAGAAAGCAGAACTGGGGCCAGTGTGTATGTGTGTGTGGAGGGGTGGGGGGGGGAGCTTCAGCAGGGCAGCCCCGTTATCAGTTCTATTAAATAAGAAACTTAGGAAGCCATTCTTTTGGACTAGCTTTTTCTAGACCCCAACAGACCAGACAAAAATGGAGTCACTCATGCTAAAATACCACATCAACGGAACCTGTAAGGAAGCTGATAGATCACAAAGCAGGCTGGTGTTTTCCCTGAAAAACAAATGAACAAACCAGCCACTCCCTCCCACCCGCAAACCCAAACCCAAACCCAAACCAAACCAGAACACAGGGGATCCCAGTCACCGGCGTCAGTGTAGTAAGAAATACAGCTGGGGCCAGCAGATGGCATGGTGGTTGCAGTGCTGGAATTCCCACATGGCCGGCCACGGTTTGAGTCCCGGACCTGGTGGCTTGCTTTCTCACTCTCCCTCTGTCTTTCTCTGGCAAAACTCATGTGAAAAATACTATTAACAATAATGATAATAAATAATTCTTTTTAAAAAAAGAAATGCAGCTTTCGTACATCTGTGGCTTCCTCGGGAGTCTGCACTCCACGGAGCGGGAGGTGCTCGCTGGACTTGGCGTTTTAGGAACATCTTTATCGTCCATGTACATTCTTCCTGGACCTGCAGAGTCACCGTCTCTACGCTTTGCTTAAGATTCAGCAAAGTGACCCCAGGCGACCATGGTGTCACCCTGCTGCCCTCGCCGCACAAGTCAGTCCCTCACTGCTGGGCAAGGCTTCTTGCCCTCGCCCTCCCATCGCAACTTCTGCCGCTAAGATCCCCCTGAGATCTACGAGGCCTTGCACGTGTTATCTAGGGCGGCTTGGATTTTGTGGTGTCCAGGTGTTCATCCTAACCTCGGCCTAGACAAAATCTTCCGCTTTGCCTCAGCCTTGTTTTTGTTGTTGACAGTTCTGACAATCGGGAGATGAAACAGGCTTCAAGGGGCAGCTGAATGATCAACCATGTGCACACCGCCCAGGGGCCTGTGGTGGGATGGAGGAGGGAGGCAGGTCTTGTAGCAGGTGGAGGTTCGTTGTTCGAGGAGGTTTCACGCTGCGGCCGGGAGGGGAGGACTCCTGTACCCTCGCCTTTCAGGAAGACAAATCTAAACCAGGTCCCCAGCCCCCCAGCGGGCAGGATGGTGTGGGCTGGGACAGGGGAGGACTGAGATGGTTGGAGAGGAAGAGAGGAGCCCAAGCTGATGACTGCACGGGCAGGCGACGTGCGAGGAGTGCAGTGCCGTCCCTGGGCTCCAGCGAGGGCTCCACTGTGCCCAGGAAGACTCCCACACGGAGCCCGCCTTCCCACTCTGCAGGGCACTGCTCAGGGCTGCTCAAGGAGCAGCAGTGTTGACGGGGACAGGTGTGTCCCCTGCCACTCACAGCACTGTCCTGACAGCTGGGCCCTTTTCCTCTTCTCTCTGTGGACAGCTGGTCCTCACCTCTGGACACTGCACCCCAAAGTCACCCCAAATCTCTTCCCCCCTACCATGCACTGCAGAGGCACAATGTGGTGAGGCCCCTGTCTCTGGGAGCATCGGGGCAGCGGGCAGCCCAGGTGAAGACTGAGTGCGGGAAGGGAAGGTTCAGGAAGGAAAGTGTGTGGGACGTGCAACCCCACTGTGGAGAGAGCTGGCGAGGAGACTGGCTCGGAGAGGGCGGACAGGCTTGGTGGAAGGAAGTGCGGCTTCCAGTGTCCCCTCAGTCACTGGCTGGCACCCTCTTGCTCTCTGAACTCAGTTTCCCCATCCATGAAATGGGGGAAACACTGCCGTGCCCTGACACGGGTGCTGCGGCTGGTTCATCAGCCAGCCCCGAGCACTTCTAGAGGCCAGGGCCCACGTGGGTGCCAGGCACAGGGAGCCTGCCTGGCAGCAGGAAGGATGGGGGCCCTCAAGCCACAGTGAAGGCCTGGAGCTACAGGTCACAGAACAAATAATAATAGAAGGGCCCGTGGGTAGGAGGAGGGACTTGGTGCCAACATGAGGAGAGCTTTACAGTCGTGAGTACTGGGCCTGCCATCGGGGGTGGGGGGGGGGTCAGGTGACTGCTGGCCATCAGCAACTTATAACTTATAGTCAAGGGTGGGGACAGCACATGATGCAGGAAGGGCCCAGAGTGAGGGCAACGTGACACAGGGTCACCCGGGCCAGCGTCACCCCTGCCCACCTGGAATGGGGATCCTGGCACCCTGTGTGTGTGTAGAGTTGGGCAGGCTGCAGGCCGTCGGGGTGCAGCAGGTTCTGTGTGGGCCCCGCTCTGGATTAACCGGTGGCTGCCTGGGGGGCCCCGCTGTGGCGGAGGCTGGGGGCTGTGAAGGCTTGGCTGTCTGCTGTGGGGGTGGGGAGTGATAGCCTGGGAGCCCTGGACGGGTGCCAGTATCCCAGACTGGGGGCACTGGCCCACGGAAGGGATGGCACTAACCACCGTGCCTGCTGGGCTGAGCTCCAAGGAGCAGGGTGGAGCTGTCTCGTGCGCTCTCATTTCTCTGTCCCCCGCACGAGCGAAGGCCGGGCACACGTGAGGTCCTCAGGAGGGGCCAGCTGCCTCGGCTGCAGCGTCTGGCAGGATGAGAGAGCACGGAGCGCCCTGTTGCCCCTGTGCCCGGCTCTGCGTGGGGGTGGGGCCTGGGAGTCCCGGCTGGCCGGGGTCCTCTTTGTGCTGAGGGCTCTGCTCAGGCTGCCTGGACTCTTTATTTTTTATGTTTTTTGATCCCATCTGCATGGTGGGCTCCGGTCTGATGGTCATGGCATTTCGTCCTTGGAGGTCCGAGGATTTGTGTCACGACATTCTCCCCGTGTGCAGCAGCCGGGCTTGTGGACGATGTGGATGCAGCGCCGAGAGCACCAGTGTGCACCCAACTAGCGCACGCAGACCCTCGGGCGCAGCGGCCGTGGGAACGTGTCGGAGCAGAGCCGTGTGACATCGGAGACCCGGACTCCGTCCAGCCCCCTCCCTAACGCGCTGCGACAAGGCCAAGGCCTTTCTCCGTGCCCAGGTTTCTGCGCCTGGATCACGTGGGGGCTCTCAAGAAGGCTGAGTCCAAAGCACTCGGGACAGACATCAGAAACTACCCGTGGTCCTTACAGAGGAGCCGTCCCCAGGGCTGCTAGGCTCTGGGTCCTGCCCTCCCAGACTGTCTCAGCCTGGCCTGTGACCTCTGGCCAGACCTAGCTCCAGACGCCCCACTCCTGGCCGTCCTTCCAGTGGGAGGGGGCCCCCCAGTGTGTACCCCCGGCCTCTCTCCTGCTCCAAGGAGGGGGCTGATACAGTGCTGTGCCAGCCGGGAGCCTGGGGGAGGTGCCCGCCCACGCCGGGTGGGCCTGGCGCAGTCTCGATTGCCTGGGGGCCCCCGGCGGGGGGGGCCTGGCGCAGTCTCGATTGCCTGGGGGTTCGTGGTCGGGGACTGGCTGCCGGCAGGTGGAAGCCACAGTCTCTGAAAGGAGCTCCTCAGCAAGAAAGCGGCTACTGGCTGCTCGTCTGCTGGGCTGTCTGCCTGATGCCCCCTGGAACATGGAGAGGTGCCAACGGCTGGGCCCTTACTGGTAGTCCTTCCACCGCCTGGGGTAGCTCCCCACTTCTCACACTCCCAGGGCAGCTGGCCCCGTGTACCTCTAATCTCTGGCCTCACTCTCCTGCCCTCCCACCCCAGATCATCAGCCATATTGACCCCCTGCAGACTGCTCTCAACTGCACTGGCCTTCGAAGCTGCCAACTCCTCTACTCCTGAGTCTGCCCCAAGCTCCCTTTGCTTGGCTACAGCTATCTCTCAACTTCAATCTTAATGTGGTTGTCACCTCCTCCAGGAAGCATTCCTAGCTTGCCCACACTGCTTTTGGTGTCTTCTCTGGGCCTTCTTCCATCAGGGCCCTGGTCACACTGGGACATCTTTGCTTTCGCCTGAGCTGTATCTCAGCTTGTCCCACAGTTGAGCAGGACTGTGGTGACCTGGAGCCGCAGCTGCCCTGGGAGGCCCAAGGAACTGTCCCCCCCCTGACCCCCCGGCTCACCATGCCCTGCTGTCCCTTTGCTCCTTGCCAGTCCATTCGTTCTCCATCACCCTGTCGATTCCCTGTGTGCTCAGATGACCACGAGCCGCCGAGGGGCCTCCTAGAGCCCTGACACCCCTCCCTTGGAGGCCGGCCTCCTCTCGGGCCCTCCCTGCCCGCAGTTCCTGTGCACCAGCCGTGACTTAATGGACACGCTGGGCCCATTAGCCAGGTGTCTGGCCCCATCTGGCGTGAGCGGCCGCTAGAGGTGACAAGCGCGGCTCAGTGGGGCTCGGCCCTGACCCAGCCCCTGCAGTCCAGAGCCACCTTGCTGTCTCCCTGACTCTGCAGAGTTCAGCCAAGAGAGATGATCTGAGTAAGCTCCCCCCGATTTTTCTCTGTTCCTGGAAATATCTTGCACGTACTATTTATGTTTTGAAAAATCAATGCAACAAATTGCGTTCGCTATGCTCCTTAGCTGGGAAAGACGGGATTCTTTCTGTCCCTGCATTTGTATTCCTACCGGCAGGGGAAGCACCTTGTGGGCGATTACCACCGCGAGGAGGACTGCTGGCGTTCCGGAAGGTGTCTTCTGAAAGCTGAGGGAACAGGAGTTCTGGCAGATTCGTGCTACTGGGGGATATATTTGTACCCCTTGACTTTTGAGTGTTTTGAGTGAGAAATGTGATTAAAAATTTCTTTTTTTTGCCTGAGGTCATGTGCACTTGCCAAAGAGAGACACAGAGAAAGAGAGAGAGTGAGAAATCACCTCCCCAATAGGGGAATGCCATGCCACAGATCCTTCTCCAGTTCTCCTTTCAGGGTTTTGGGCACACATGTACATGCACCTGCTCGCTTTTCAAGTCACCAGGTCCAGGACTCAAACCGTGGTCAGCCATATGGGATCCTGCAGCCTTGACCACCAAGCCACCCGCTGACCAGAAAAGAGGATCATCCAGTCCCAGAACAGCCGCTCCCTGGGCTCTGTGTTCAGGCGGGGCTGGCAGATCCCGCAGTCTCTGTCTGAGGCTGGTGGGGCAGCAGTGGGCAGGGCAGATGCAGAAACCCCACTTCCCGCCCTGCACATGCCCAGGGGAACGCTCTGGCCCTCGGTAAGTGGCAGCACAGGGCAGGTGCCCTGCTGCTGGGGAAGCAGCAGCCTGCGTTCGCCCTGTTGCTCAGAGTGGCTTTCCTTTGCTCTGGGGTCCCCTCTAGTCCCCAGATCACCTCCTCTCGTGTGCACCGGCTGGCCCAGCTCTCTGATGCCCAGTGGTGCAGTGGGTGTGGTGTGGCCTCTGGCGACCTCCTGGGGACAGTGGGGTGCCCTGAGAGGGGAGCCTGAGGGGGCTGTGTGGGGGCTGAAGGAGCAGGGCGGGCTTGCTGTCCAGCGTGGGCAGGCGCCCCGTGGAGCTCGCTGCGGCACTCCTGGGGCTGGGGTCCCAAACGGAGGCCGTTCCCTTCACTCGCTCCCTTTCCAGCCCATCTCCTCCTGGTCTCGGCCCTTTGGTCCGCAGGGAAGTCAGAGGACAACGCAGATGGCTCTGAACGAACAGTTCGGTGGCGGCTTGGCGGGCCGAAGCTATTGCTCCTCTGGTCGGGGTCTGTGTTGGAGGTGTGTGTATGTGTGTGCATATATGTGTGTGGCACGCACGCTCGCGTGATGAGCGCATGCATGTGTATCTGTGTGTACACACAGTGGTGTGTGGGTGCGTGCACTCGAGTGCGCAGTCTCCTGTGGAGCCCCCACGGACGGGCCTGGGTTTCACCCGTGACCTGCTCTTCAGGTGAGCCGTGGGCTTCTCCCACTAGGCAGAGACAGCTGGGCACAGGCCAAGTGGCGTCCGCTTGCTGAGCACAGAGGACCATGGACCGAAGGCCTGCTGTCCTCCCGGATGGTGAGGCTAGGACCAGCTGCCTTCCCAGCTGTGCCCTCCTCCTCGTCTGCAGGTGCTCGGTCCCCTGGCTGTGCCCCAGCTGTGAAGCCACCCTGGCAATGCCTTCTGGTGCAGGCTAGTGGGCTGAAGCTGCAGGGGCTCAGTGGCCATCCCCGGGATTCCCACACTGCCACAGCGTCACCGAGGGCAGTCAGGATGCAGGAGTGGCGGAGGGGACACCTGGCCTTCTGGTTAGTGTCTCTGGGGACTAGGAGAGGCTTCGCTCTGGCTGCCCCACCCTGAGCTGGGCCTCAGGGAAAAGGGTAGACACTCACTTTTCTGGCTTCCACGGACCCTGACCAAAGTCCAGAGCGAATGGGAAGGCTGGAGGCCCACAGAAACAGAGACTCAGCCAGGCACCAAAGCAAGGACAGAGAGGCTGGGACAGCGACCCAGGACACTGGACCCCGGGGCACAGAGGAGAGTGACCTAGCTTCAAGGCCCCTCTACCCCGGTAGTCACCCAGTCCCGCTGATGGTCCCCCTGACCCACCTCTCTGTGGCCTGTACCCCGCAGTCACCCAGTCCCACTCATGGTCCCCCTGACCCACCTCTCTGTGGCCTGTACCCCGCAGTCACCCAGTCCCACTCATGGTCCCCCTGACCCACCTCTCTGTGGCCTGTACCCCGCAGTCACCCAGTCCCACTCATGGTCCCCCTGACCCACCTCTCTGTGGCCTGTACCCCGCAGTCACCCAGTCCCACTCATGGTCCCCCTGACCCACCTCTCTGTGGCCTGTACCCCGCAGTCACCCAGTCCCACTCATGGTCCCCCTGACCCACCTCTCTGTGGCCTGTACCCCGCAGTCACCCAGTCCCACTCATGGTCCCCCTGACCCACCTCTCTGTGGCCTGTACCCCGCAGTCACCCAGTCCCACTCATGGTCCCCCTGACCCACCTCTCTGTGGCCTGTACCCCGCAGTCACCCAGTCCCACTCATGGTCCCCCTGACCCACCTCTCTGTGGCCTGTGTTATGAGCCAAACTGTCCCCCTCTCCCCAAACTCACAGACTGAAGCCTACCCCAGGACCTCGGAATCCGACTGGATTGGAGACAGGGCCTTTAAGGAGGTGATAGAGCTTAAAGAGGCCATTGGAGTGGGCCCTAATCCAGTCTGGCTGGGTCCTTAGGAAAACAGAGTGGGACACAGACCCGCGCTGAGGGAGGATGCGGGGGCATGGGAGAACATGCAGCTGTGGGCCAAGGAGGGAGGCCTCGGGGGGAGCCGGCCCTGCCAGCCCTTGATCTGAGACTCAGCCTCCGGGACCGCGGGGACGATTCCCGGCATTGAGGCCTCCAGTGTTCGGTCCTCGGTGGTGGCAGCCCGGGGGGACTGGCAGCCCTCCATCTCGGTTGGCTTACCCTGGGGCGGGGGTCCTCTGTGACGAGGAAGCATTGCTGGGAAGCCCGGAGAGCTCGCTCTTTCTGGACTGAGCCATTTTCCCCCAGCCCTGGCCACTGGCTCCCATTCTGGTGACGTCACCTGAGTGGGGCGTGTCCTGCCGGGGTCCGGGATGAGCGCGAGTCCTGCGTGTGCACAGCCCGGCTGGACCACACCGCAGAGGCTGGGCAGCACGGGCGGAGGGAGAATTTTGACGGGGGATGTGTCACAGAGGGCTACCCCAGGGAGGTGCCATTAGATCTGGGCCTGGAATAGGGTTCGGTAGAGAATGAAAAGACTGGGCTGGCTGGTGGTGTGGTGGTTAATGTGACTGGATCCCACATGGCCAACGGCGCTGTTCAAATCCCGGAACTAGCAGCTTGAAAACATGCCGATGTGCAGGCCCAGAATCCCAGAAGGAAGGAGAGATGGAGGAGAGGGGCTTGCGGGTGACCATTCCCCATGGGGAGTGCTTTCTCTCTCTCTCTCTCTCCTCTCTCTCTGTCTTACCAGTGGGCATATGAGCCCTCTGGAAAATTAAAAAAAAAAAAAAAAAGAAAGAGTCATACGATTGGAAAGAACCCTCCACGGGGAAGCAAAGAGCTCCTTTTCAAGGTGTGCCAGCGCAGAGAGAGGACTGCTCCTCCCGTCCCTCCAGGTGTAGGGGGGCAGCCTGGGGTCTCCGCCCTCCCCAGCTGTCCGGAGAGGTCCTGGAGACGGGCCAGTTGCCACTGTGAGCATGGGCGTCTGTTACCGAGCACAGCGACTGCACATTGGATCGGAGCTGGAGGCCCCGTGTGCTCTCCGGCCCTGAGCTCCTGGAAGCCAGATGAGGCAACTCTGGGGGCAAGGCACTGGGGGACCCCTGCGAGGGAGGAGCTTGGGGAGGAAGGCCTCGGTGCTTGCCAACATTCTGAGGAGTGGCAATAACACCGGGGAGATGTTTAACTCTGTCGTGTTGCTAATAACAGAAATCCTGGAGTCTGAGTACTTCGTAAAGAATAGAGGTTTGGGGCTGGCAGGTGGCGTGGTTGTTATGGGAGCAGGGCTCCCATGTGGCTGACTGTGGTTCAAGTCCTGGACCTAGCAGCTTACTTTCTCACTTTCTCTCTCTCTCTCTGGCTGTCCCTTTCTGGTCAAATTTAAAAAAGAAAGAAGAAAGAGAGAAAGAAAGAAAGAAGAAGGAAAGTTTAATAAAATAATTCTTTAAAAAATAGTTTTAATGGAATAGCAGGTGGTGTGGTTAAGGCACTAGATTCTACATGGCTGAATATGTGGTTGGAGTCCCAGACCCAGTAGCTTGAAAAACACACCAGGTTCATGTGCGTGTGTGCCCAAAATCCTGAGAGGAGGATGGAGGAGAAGGGACTGTGGCATGGCCATCCTCCCTGGGTGATTTCTCAATTTCCCTCTCTCTGTCTATGGTGAATGCATGTGCCCTCTAGCATTAAAAGAAGAAGGAGGAGGAGGAGAAGAAGGAGAAGGAGGAGGAGGAGAAGGAGGAAAAGGAGGAGGAGGAGAAGGAGGGGGAAGGTTTATTTAGCTCGTGGGTTTAGAGGCCCAAGGCTGAGGCATCGCCTGTGGTTGGGGTCTTGTTGGCAGAGGGCACCGCGAGGTGAGAAAGCATGGCATGTTTATGCCTTGTTCTGCCCATAAACCCACCAGGAGCCAGCCGTGTGGGCCCCACCATGACGGACGTGATCCTAATCACCTCCCAAAGGCTCCACTTAAACAATTATTTTTAAAGATTATTTTTGATTTTTTCTTCCACGAGAGGGAAACACACACACACACATGCACACACACACAGAGAAGAGAGAGAGAGAGACATCCCAGTAGGATCTTTTAGCCAAGACCCACCCGTCTCAGCCAGCCGAGGGAGCGCGTGGGTCACGGCGTGGCTGTCGGCCCAACCACTCAGTCTCGCAGCCTAAACTTTCACCCTCTTGATCCCACCATGACCGAGTTGCACCTCGGGGATCTTGAGGGGCACATTCAGGCCGTAGCAGGGACGTAGATGAGCTCAGGAGAAATGAAGTCAGAGACATGACAGCATCGGGCCTATGTCCAACCGACGGGCGTCTTTGGGACGCTTGCTGCCTAGTGATTAGCTGAACGACTCTCCCCAGCCAAACACGCGGCCCTCCTCTCCGCGGGGGGATGCCCACATCAGCTTGCAGGGTCGGGAGGAGGAGGCCTCTCGCCAGCCCAACATTGGCCACACCAGGGAGGCTGGGTGGAGGGAGGGAGGGCGACTGGGCTGGGAGGAGGGCTGGCTCTGCCTCACGCATCTTCATATCATTTTCAGTCAGTGTCAGTGAGGCATGTTTTCAACTGTTATAAATTAAAATCATCAAATAAAAATATTAAACATTTAGGGCCAGCAGATGACATAATGGTTATGTCAGCAGACTCCCATGTAGTCAACCGTGGTTCGAGTCCTGGGCCAGGTGGCCTAAAACTCATGCTGGGTGCGTGTGCACGCGTGCCCCAAATCTTCAGAGGAGGACAGAGGAGAAGGGATTGCGGTGTGGCCATTCCCCTGTGGGGTGACTTCTTGCTCTCTGTCTCTCTGTCTCTCCAGTGAGTGCAAGTGCCCTATAGCAAAAACTTCTCTCTAAAATATAAATACAACAAAAATTTAGCATTTAAAGCAAAAAGAAAGATGGAAAGAAGACCTAAACCAGAGAGGAAACGTTAGGGCAGTGTGGAGGCTTCGTGAGGTGGGCGGGAAGGGACATGGAGGTGACGTGCAGGTGATGTGGAGGGCGAGGCTCAGGCGATGTGGAGGGGTGGCGGAGGTGATGAGGAGTGTGGGCCGAGGTGACGCGCGGGTGCTGTGGGGTGTGCAGAGCTGCGTGGAGGTCGTGTGGAGGTGGTACAGAGGCGAGGCGGTGTCACCGGATGGCATGGAGACGGCTGTGGAGGTGACATGAGGACAGCTCAGCGGTGATGAGGTGGTGCCGTGCAGGTCCGTGACAGCGTGTGGAGGGATGTGGAGATGAGGAGGGGCTGTGGTGCCCAGGGCGTACGTGGGCTCCGGCCCTCCTCCCGCACCTCCGCTGGGTGACCTGGGCCAACAGCCCACCTCTGGGTGAATGGGGGTGACACGTGAGAACTCCAGGAGGGATATGTGGGGCTCCAGGGGTGGTGCTGCCGGGTTAAGGTGGAGCTCTTCCTCCGAGAGGAAAGTGGCTTGGAGGAAGTGACCGGGGCACCCCCCAGGCCTGCCCTTCCTCCCCTCCCATCCTGCTCCCTCTCCTGGCACACTCACCCCATAGGCCCTGGCCCCACTGTGGGCTTTGTTACCCGCAGGGTCCTCTGGGGTCCTGAGAGAGACCTAGGGCCTGGTGTCGGAGTCTGAGGGGTCCACCTCTGTTCCCTGGCTGTGTGCCTAGGGCAGCCCACTCCTCCCACCCACCAGCCTCCACTTCCTCACCGAAAAGCCGCAAAGAGACACACCAGCCCAGCGGGATGCTGCGTGGGGTCAGTCGGGGAGAGTACAGCTCGGCGTTGTCAGCTCTGCAGGGGCTCAGAGGTGACGCCCAGGGGAGCAGGCATTTTTATGGTGTTGCTCCTGCAGGTGCAGCTTGCTGGGGTGAAGGTGCAGGCGCACAGCTCCAGACCGCACACCCGTGCCAAGGACATGCACGTTCGCTGACGTTCAGCCGTCCTCTGACCTGGACCCCGCAGCCCGTGGGGGGGGACCCTGGCCACGGCTCTTGGTTTCTCTGGGCTCTGTAAGATGAAGTGTTGTGAACGCTAAGACGTCATCTGCAAGGGGAGAGACTGTAGGGCAGGGTGGGGACTGTGGCCACCTGTCCCCAAACGAGACCGAGGAGCAGCCTGTTTGCACACACGGCCATGGCGGTTGAATGATCAGGTTAGATCGGCACTAACCTGACTGGTTGGTGAGAGGCTGCCGTCCTGAGCCCTGGCTGCACCTCTGCTGCCTTGACCCTGAGGAAGGGTCTTGACCCAGGACTCAACAGCTAAAGGCCCAGCCCAGGCCAGTCCAGAGGACGTACTCAGTAGTAAATTCTTTTTTTGAAAAAATTCTTTTAAAAACGTATTCATTCTTTTATTTTAATTTGACTAGAGAGAGAGAGAGAAAGTGAGAAAGCAAGCCACCAGCTCTTGGACTCGAACCATGGTTGGCCATGTGGGAGTGTCCAGCGTCTTAGCCACCACGCCACCTGCTGGCTCCAGTAGTACATTGTTGTTGAGAGAAAGATGAGGAGGGACAGAAGGATGGAGGGACAGACGACAGATGAATGGAAGGATGGATAATGGGTAGGAGGACTTCAAAAAGTTCGTGGAAAGTGGAATTAAAGTATGAGTTTATTTTGGCACAAAATAGTTTTGAAATCTCCACATAGCTTTCATAACATGATTTTTCTGTGAACTCTTCCAAGGCCCCGTGAGTGTAAGCATGAGTGCACGGAGGCGTGGGTGAAGGGGTAGATGCAGGATGGAGGCGTGGGTGGGTAGGTAGTGGCCGGAGGGAGGGAGGCATGGCCGTGTGGACGGATGGATGGAAGGGCGCCCTGTGGGCAGGTGTAGGTCGGCACTAACCTGACTGGTTGGTGAGAGGCTGCCGTCCTGAGCCCTGGCTGCACCTCTGCTGCCTTGACCCTGAGGAAGGGTCTTGACCCAGGACTCAACAGCTAAAGGCCCAGCCCAGGCCAGTCCAGAGGACGTACTCAGTAGTAAATTCTTTTTTTGAAAAAATTCTTTTAAAAACGTATTCATTCTTTTATTTTAATTTGACTAGAGAGAGAGAGAGAAAGTGAGAAAGCAAGCCACCAGCTCTTGGACTCGAACCATGGTTGGCCATGTGGGAGTGTCCAGCGTCTTAGCCACCACGCCACCTGCTGGCTCCAGTAGTACATTGTTGTTGAGAGAAAGATGAGGAGGGACAGAAGGATGGAGGGACAGACGACAGATGAATGGAAGGATGGATAATGGGTAGGAGGACTTCAAAAAGTTCGTGGAAAGTGGAATTAAAGTATGAGTTTATTTTGGCACAAAATAGTTTTGAAATCTCCACATAGCTTTCATAACATGATTTTTCTGTGAACTCTTCCAAGGCCCCGTGAGTGTAAGCATGAGTGCACGGAGGCGTGGGTGAAGGGGTAGATGCAGGATGGAGGCGTGGGTGGGTAGGTAGTGGCCGGAGGGAGGGAGGCATGGCCGTGTGGACGGATGGATGGAAGGGCGCCCTGTGGGCAGGTGTCGGACTCTCAGGCTTCCACTTTATCTAGCTGAGCCCTCCTACCCTTCCCTTGTTCTACTCCCTTTCTTTGGAGGCCTAGGTCAGTCCCTCGGGTTCCTGGCTGCCCCAGGTCCTCTCCCACCCTCCTCAGGAGGCGTTAGGACGTTCATGCTAAAGTGGGCCCTCCGCAGTCCCAAGCTCTCGCGTGAGCGTCTTCCTACCAGACTCCCGCTGCACTCCCCCTCCTGTCCTAGGTGACTTACTGCTGGGAGAGGCGGTGTGGACGGCAGGGGAAGGCTGCCTTGGTTACTTTGCCTGAAACAGACTCTGCTCCTTTCCGGCTGTGTGGCCTAGACAGATTGCTTAACTGCTCTGAGCCTCACTTGCTGGAAAATCGGGTGGCCTTCTTGTTTATCCCATGTGAGAAATATGTGTGTGGTCTTGTGTGGTCATGTGAGGAGGCTTTTCCTCTAAAAGTTATTTTTTTTAAAGAATAATTTAATCTTATATATCATTATTACTATTTTTTAATTTGCTATAGGGGCATGTGCACTCACCAGAGAGAGACAGAAAGAGAGAGAGGGAAAGTGAGGAAGCAAGCTGCTAGGTCCGGGACTCAAACTGCGGTTGGCCATGTGGGAGTCCAGCACCGTTTTTGTTTTTTAGAGAGATTTTTGCTATAGGGCACATGTACTTGCCAGAGAGTCAGAGAGACAGAAAGCCAGAAATCACTTCCTGGGGGAATGGCCACAGCACAATCCCTTCTTCTCCATTCTCCTCTTGGGATCTTGGGCATCACGCACACTCACCCAGCATGAGTTTGAAACCACCAAGTCTGGGACTCGAACCCCAATCAACTCTGTGGGAGGCCAGTGACGTAACCATTATGCCATCTGCTGGTCCCAAGGGAGGTCAGCACCTTAATCACCATGCCACCTGCTGGCCCCAAGCCAGGGCTTTTGGAAAGCTGGGGTCCCTTTGGAAAGTCCCGTCCCCACTGTCTCAGGGCAGCGGCTGCTTGGTCTTCAGGAAGCGGAGCAGTCAGGCTTTTTGCCCGGCTAATGGAGAGGAAAATTGCGGCAATGATCATCTGAGCTGTGCCATGGCTTCTCCTTTGTACCCTGAGGTTTGGCTGTTTTTGAGGGCTCGTTTTGTAAATCAGAATAATCAGAGCTCAGGCGGGGCTGCAGCCCCAGGAAGGCAGGACGTGGGCTCACCGGGATCGGGGCTCCATAGAGCTGAGGCCGTGCCCAGAACTCCAGGGAAGGCTCCTGCCCTCCCGGGAGATGCCCAGGGACCAGCCAGGCCCCGTGTCCAAGCTGCTGACAGCCGGCTGGCTCGTCTTGAGCAGAACGACCTTAGTGACCCCCTGGAGTCTTCCAGTTTGGCTGTGAGGAATGAATCCGATCCCAGGGATTTTTAGGTCTCTCTCTCCACACACACATACAAAGGGACTTCAAAAGAAAAAACAGAATTAAAGTACAAGTTCATTTTGGCGAAAAAATGTTAAGATTTGTGCATAGCTTTTTCACAGCATGCCCTTTCCATGAACTTTTGGAGACCCCCTCCCCACATAGCTCCCTGTCCCCACCTTGTTTCTCCCTCTCCTCTTTCCTTCACGCTCCTGTCTTTTCTTTAGTCTCTCTTCTACACCTCCTTCAAGGCTGATGGAGTCCCCTTCCTCCCCCTCGCCCTATTCTCGCCTTCACCCGCCCCCTGAAGTGGGACTGCTCTGAGGGCCCACCCCAGGCGGCCTCTCCTGGGTACTGGCTGCCGCCTTGGCTCCTCTCTGGCTGGGACTCAGAGAACCAGCTGGGCCGAGTTATGCTGCTATGACAAAAGCCTCCCCATCCTCCACGGCTTGAAGCAAAGGCTAACTTTTGTGTCAAATTTTATGCCCCTCGGGACCAGCTGAGGGCCTTCTCCCTGTCTTCTCGTTTGGGATCTGGAGACAAAGCTTTGTGTGCAAGTGGCTGATCTGGGAGACGACCCAGCAGTGGGAGCCGGGAGGTGAGGAAATGGGAGAGGAAGGGGAAGGAGGCCATCTGGGTGCCTCTCATTGGGCAGGTGACCTCTGTGGGTAATGGGCTCGGTCCCTCTGGGGGCGCCGGGAGATGATACAGAACTCACCTCAGGGCTGTCCCCCGAGGGCAGGAGAGCTGGGACAGTCCTGGGCATCACTCGATGGAGCCAGACCCTGAAGTCAGCCTCTTCCCCACGCTAACTTCCAGGCTGCCCTGCACAGAGATCAGGTGAGACAGGCAGAGGCAGGCAGAGGCAGGCAGAGGCAGGCAGAGAGAGGCAGAGGCAGGCAGAGGCAGGCAGAGGCAGGCAGGGGCAGGCAGTGAGAGCACTACTTGATCCATGGCCATTTTAGGTATTTTGTCACCCACAGTTATTGCGAGTCATGGGAAGGATGGACAGATTCCAGTTTCTGATAACATTTTTGTTTATGAAAGAGAGAGTGTGTGTGGGAGGGTCAAGAAGAGAAAGATGAGGTGGGGGAGAGAGAGTGTTTTTGAGAGGTCTTGTAAATACAACCCTCTGCCTCAGCCTCCCAGTTAGCTAGAACCACAGGCACATGCTACCTCACCTGGCCTGTTCGAGTTGGCCCTGGGTCCACACCTGGGGCTCCCACGTGGCCCTAGCCTTGCGCAGTGGTGCTTTTCCACTTGTGCCACCACAGGGGACCGGGTTTCTGATTCCCTACTCACAGCCCTACAGGCGGAAGCCGGATGACTTCGAATCAACTCCAGAGACATCACACAACAGCTGATGTGTGCGGAATTTTGTGCCTATCGCTCTGTGGGCTGGAGGGAAAGTTCACCAGAACATCTGATGGTGTCCCCCAAGACTTCCAACTGTAAACTGGGGAAGTCCATTAGATTGAAGCTGCCATATTGGAAATAAAAATGCTGTTTCTATGTCAGTAAGTCAGAACTTGTGACCCCAAATCTCAGAGGCTGGGAAGTCATGTCCAGATATTCTACCAGCTCAGGGAAGTAACTGAATCCATCCATTTAGTTGGCTAAATCTTTTCAGCCCCCTGTATTATCCTCCTGATGGTCATACCGATAATCTCCCTGGAACATGGCATGTTCTCAAGAGTTTTAAATGTCAGCAGCTTCCAACTTGCATATAATCTCTGCAAACATTTCCAATGCATCATTGAGGGGCTGGCAGGTGGCATGGTGGTTAAGGGTGCTGAACTCCCATGTGGCCGACCACGATTTGAATCCTGGGTTTGGTGGCTTGCTTTCTTACTTTCCCCTTCTCTCTTTTGCTCTCACTCTGTCCCTCTCTGGTCAAATTAAAATAAATAAATAAAGTTAAATAAAATAATTCTTAAAAAAAACCCCACCAATGTATGATTGAAAGAACTCCGTAAGGTTCTAGTTTGGACCAGTGGAAGTCCATGAGAAACAATGGATGGTGACCAAGAGTATTGCTAAACACTTGGTCACGCTCTCAGCTCAACTGAGAGAATGACCAAAACAGGGAAGTTGTAAAAGAAAAATAAAAACCAAGGCCACAGTTTAGATATGCCCTAAGGCCAGCTCTGGGTCTGTAGACATGAAGCCAAAACTGAAGTCCCCCTGATTTCTTTAAAATGCTAGCACTAGTCATAAACACAATGCAGTGTGGAAGCTTTATATATTACTTATCACCATGATTCAATGAAATTCAACCAACCATCAATAGAGAATCAGCTTTAACAACTCTGCTTGCCTTATAAAGAATACTAACGTATAACAATCACAAAAGAGGTCAAAATATTTCCTTCTTAGGTTTATAAACTTTGTTGTAACTTAAAAAATTAAAGACTTTTTTTTTTTTTGCCATAGGGCACATATGCTCATCAGAGAGAGACAGAGAAAGGGAAATCAACCCCTGGGGGGAAGGCTGTGCCATGGTCCCTTCTCCATTCTCCTCCCAGGATTTTGGGCATGCACACAAGTGTGCCTGGCATGCTGCTGGATCTGGGACTCGTACAGTGGTCAGCCATGTGGGAGTCCAGCATCCCAACCATCGTGCCATGAGAAGGGCTTCTTACCACTTGATTTTGAAGCCTCCTGATTTAAAAAACTGTATTTTTATGCACAGCACATGTCTATAGTTTTAAAATCTGATCTGATTTCATTTTGATATACAAAGAGCTGAGTACCGAGCTCCTGTCCTTGCCTGCAGCCTTTGTTGGTTTACCTGAACCACATGTCATTTCTGTTTTCTCTCCTGGTGGGAAACAACATACTTTTTTCTTGATTGGTGATGGGTTAAAAGCACAGAACAGAAGCCAAGAGCCTGTTGCAGGGACATAGGGAATTACATGAAGTGGAGCTTTTAAGGTCACCAGGAAGTCTCCAGAGCGATCTACCTGAATCTGCCCACTTCTGTCCAACTTCTCAGCCACCATCCTGGCTCAGGCTGCTGTAATGGCTCCCTGGTAATTTAGGACTGTTTATGCCAGCCTCCCTGCCTCAGTCTCTCTCCTGTAGTAGCCAGAGTGTCTTTCTAAAGGGCCAATCTGTCCTAGGCAGTCACTTGCTTAAATTGTCAATGCCTCTCTGTTGCCTTTAGGATGAAACATCTCTATTTAGTGTAAATTATAAGGCGTTGCAGAATCTGATCCTTATTTTCCTCTCTGGGCTCACCTCTTCCCTGTCCTACTCCCTAAATACCAAACAGATGGAATTGATTTTGACTCTGGACAGTGCGCATACTCCTGAAAACTTGTATTCTTCCTTTCCTGACCCTTTCCTCTGTCTCCGGCTCCAACTGGTGTCTCCCCCATCTCTCCCTGTCCAGGCTGCCTGAGGCCCCTCTGCATGTGTGGATCTTGTGTGATCTTCATTGTTAGGAGAGGTGTACGGCATTGAGGCTGAGAAGGAGGCTTCTGGAGCTAGGCTACTTGTGTTCAAATCTCATCTCTGCCACAAACTAGCCAAGGTATCTCAGCAAGTCCTTAATGTCTCTGTTCCTCAGTGTCTTCTAAAACAGAGATTGTTTTAGCCTCCATGTGATGGGAAGGGTGTAGGGATTCAGTGGGTTTGTGGTGCATGTGAAAGGCTTCAACCTTGTGCCTACAATTGCTTTGTGAGGGTTCATTGGCCCTGAGAAGCGGCTAGCCTGGAGCTGGAGACCAGGAATAGTGCAGTCACTCAGCGTTGTTGGTCTTCAAGGCCACGAGCTCCCGGAAGCAAGGGCTGCTGGGGCCTAGAGCCAGGGCCCAGCGTGTGCTGCTACATGTGCTCTCCGCACTGGGGCTTCCTCGCACAGCTGTGTCAGAGGACGGAGTTCCCTGGTGGGAAATGGTCTGGCTGTTTCCATTATCCTGCTGATGGCCAAATACTTCTGATGATTGCTCTATTGTGCCTAAAAGACTAGTAATTAGGGATTTGGGTGCAAAACCCCTCTGGGGTTCTCCAGTTCAGGAGTTTCTCATTGGTCAGTACTATGCTATTGTCCTCCTAACTCTTTTCTCCCCCACCTCCCCTCCAATTGCCCCCCCCTACAGTTAAGCCCCCTGGTTTTGGCATCAGGTGCTCAGAGTTCAGAGGTAAATGAGCTGCAACCTTGCCCTTAAACTAGGGTCTTACAGGGGAATGAGACGTAAGGATGTAACTCCAATTCGCCTCCCAAGCAGGGCACCAGAGGTGGCACGGGGGCCGGGCGTGGAAGGGCACCAGAGGTGGCACGGGGGCCGGGTGTGGAAGGGCACTAGAGGTGGTGTGGGGACCGGGCGTGGAAGGGCACTAGAGGTGGTGTGGGGAGTGGGCGTGGAAGGGCACTAGAGGTGGTGCGGGGACTGGGAGTGGAAGGAGCATGGATTTAGGAATTGCAGTTGCTGAGCTAGCACTGGGCTCTGCTGAACGTGGAGGCAGAGGTCAGGGCCCACATCAAGTGATTAGTCTCACATGGACGACAGCCTGCATCCCACCCACGCTGTGCCCCATTTCTCACGGGGGCCAGTGGGTACCTTCTAGGGACATTTTAAAGACCAAATGAGTGGATGGTACAGAGTGGGTGGTGGGGAGTGGGTGTGGGGTGCCAGGGGAGGAAATATTTGACAGATGGAGAAACGTAAGTTCTCCACTGGGGTATACTATATAGTGTGTGTGTGTGTGTGTGTGTATAGTACATAAAAAAAAAGATCAAATGAAACTGTGGCTGTGTGAGATCTTTGTAAATAACACAGACTTGGAGAGAGATTTGCTTTATTGAATTCTACCTTCTCACATAAATGAAGTGCTCCCATTTAAACATTTATTCAAATT
The DNA here is from genome assembly GCF_000334495.1 of Tupaia belangeri chinensis. Lineage (NCBI taxonomy): Eukaryota > Metazoa > Chordata > Mammalia > Scandentia > Tupaiidae > Tupaia > Tupaia belangeri. The sequence continues at coordinate 1,005,641 of NW_006159886.1, read as the reverse complement.
ACAGAATGAAAACACACGCGCTGGAACACGTTGGAGCACACGTAGGTTAACTGAGTAAACGTGAAATGGCTTTGGCATCTCCAGGATGGCTGCCGTGAGCACTGTCCTCGCTGGAAACGCAGGAACATGTAGAGGTGAGGAGGCCCAGCTGGGGTGAGGGTGTCAGCACAGTCACCCTGTGGCCGTGCACCAGTTGCCACAGGGTAAGTCACAGAAGCTCCCGGCCCCTTGGTTTCCTCGGGCTGAGGCTGGGGAGGAGAACGGCCCCCTCACTGGCCTTGCCAAGGCTGAATGATCTAATCGCCGGGCAGTGCAGCCTGTGGGCTGTTTCCATGCATGGCTTCAAAAGCAGGGAGGGATTTCTCTGGGCAGCTTGAGTCCTGACCAGTACTTTGCAAGGACCGAGTAACTCCTGTCACGATTCCCAGAGAGTTCCATGGCAAACAAGCTGTGCGCGTCGGGCTTCTCCGTCTGCTTTGATGAAGTCACCTGGCGAGAGCCATCTGATACGTTTCAAGTCATGCTTCCTAGGTTTTCTTCATAAACTGGCAAAGTAAACATGATGTAAAATGGACCTTTTGACCAGTTTTACGTGTGCAGTTCTTGGAATGAAATACATTCTCTGTGTGTGCAGCTGGTGCACCGTCCAGTTCCAGAACTCTCTTCATCTTGCAAAACTGAAACTCCCCATGAAACGATCCCCCAGTTCTCCTC
>NW_006159886.1:1004303-1004908 GCF_000334495.1 Tupaia belangeri chinensis | reverse complement strand
GCATTCCTCTTTCAGTCTTTATGAATTGGACTACACTAGTGACCTCATTTACATGAAATTATATAGTATGTGTCTTTTTGTGATGGGCTTACTTCATTTACCATGTTATTTTAATTAATTGATTTTTAAAATGATTTTTTTGAGATGTTTTTGCTATAGGGCACGTGCACTCACCAGACAGACAGAGAGAGACAGAGAGACAGAAAGCGAGAAGTCACCCCCCCCCCCCAGGGGAGATGGCTACACCGCAATTCCTTCTCCTCCATTCTCCTCTCGGGATCTTGGGCACGCACACACACGCGCCTAGCCTGAGTTTAGCCACCAGGTCCAGGATGCGAACCGTGGTCGACTACATGGGAGTCCAGCAACATAGCCATTACGCTAACTGCTGGTCCCTTTAAAATGATTTTTTGCCATATGGTGCCCATGCTTGCCAGAGAGAGATAGACAGGGAAAGTGAGAGATCACCCTCCAGGGAGGATGGCCATGCTGCAATCCCTTCTCCTCCATTCTCCTCTCTGGATTTTGGGCACATACACACACACGTATGTGCACCTGGGGTGAGTTTTTTTTTTTTTGGAGAGGTTTTTGCTAAAGGGCGCGTG
>NW_006159886.1:998756-1004234 GCF_000334495.1 Tupaia belangeri chinensis | reverse complement strand
GGGGGATGGCCACACCGCAATCCCTTCTCCTCTCGGGATTTTGGGCACGCACGCACATGTGCCCGGGGTGAGTTTTAAGCCACCCGGTTCGGGACTCGAACCACGGTCGACTACGTGGGAGTCCAGCGACATAGCCATTATGCTAACTGCTGGTCCCCTGAGGTGAGTTTTTTAAGTCACCGGGTCTGGGACTCGAACTGCAGTCAACTATGTGGGAGTCTAACGATGTAACCATTATTCCATTTACTGGTCCCAATTTGCCTCAGTGTGAGTGTGTTTGCAGGAGAGAGACAGAGAGGGGAGAGACACAAAGTGAGAAAGTATTCCCCATGGGGAATGGTCACACTGCAATCCCTTCTCTTCCAATTCTCCCTCTTATCAGGATTTTGGGCATGCATGCGCACATGCCTGGCATGTTTTCTAAGCCACTGGGTCTGGGACTCGAACCACATAGTCAGCATGTGGGCTCTAGCCTCCTTCATCACCACGTAACTGACTGGCCCTAGCATAGTGTGTTGAAGGGTCACTCAGTTGTAGTACTTGTCAGAACTACCTTGTTTTAAGGTAGCATACTCTCCTATCATATATGGATATGGGAGTATTCTAGGGGATTTGAGAAAATTTGTAGGAAAATAGAATTAAAGTATGAGCTTATTTTGATGCAAAACAATTTTAAATTAATGCATAAGTTTTTTCCATGAACTTTTTGAATACCCCCTCATGTGTATCCACATGCACCTATCATGTTCTGTTTATTCCTTCATTTGTCAGTGGACACTTGGGTCACGTCAACCTTTTCTCTATTGTGACTAATGCCACAATGAATGCAGGTGTGCAAATAGCCCTTTGAGATGCTGCTTTCAATTCTTTCAGGTCTACGCCTACCCAGGTTTTTGAAAAGCACCTTTTAGGAGCCAGGCCTGGCACTAAGCGATGGGTAAAGAGGTGAAGAGGATGGGGTTTCTGTTCTTAGGAGCTGTGGTCTGGAGGGGCAGACATCTCCATGCCAACGGCTCCTCTGAAGGGTGAATGCGCTCGTTTGTTACTTAATCGCTTACCCACGGGGGTGAGGAGCTGCTATGCCTATCGGCTCCATTTTGCAGGCAAACCAAGCCACGGGCAGGTATGACGCCCTGACTAGCACCACCTGGGTGGTGAGCTGTGCGCTGGTACCAGAAATCAGATCTGCGGCGCCCAATCCGCTCAACTGTGCTCCAAGAATTCCCCGTGCAGCTAGTTCTCAACACTTTGGCAGTGGCTGTATTCCTGGTGACAGAAAGCCAGCTCACACCAGCTCCAGCTAAGAGCGAGTCGACGGCTCATGTAATTAGGAAGCCCAGGTGTGGGGCTGGCTCTGGGCTCTGCAGAATCTGGGGACTCAGGGTGTTATTTCTGTCTCTCTCCCCACCTCCTGGGTCCACTTTCCTCTCTGCCTCAGCTTCATTTTTCAATTCTTCCATGCAGCTGGGGCAGCTGGCCGCTAGAACTCAGATTCCAGAGCGAGAGAGCGCTCCTCCACTGTCTCCTGGGTCCACGCAGCAAACTCGGAGAGACATCGCCCGGCGGCCGCGGTGTGCCAGCGCGGCCCGGAGCCAGTCAAGCAGCCAAGAAAACGGCAGGCTAGGTTGGGAGGGGGCACCGTGGCAGCCTTTGAAGAGCAGCCCGTGAGGGTCCTGCAGGACCCAGGGGCAAGGGTGAAGAAGCAGGCTGGGCAGGAAAGGCACAGATGTCCCCAAGGGGCAGGGAGAGCAGGGACCGTGGAGCCCAGGCAAGAACGAACAGACATGCAAAGTCGATCGTGGGCAGCAGAGGCCCCAGACACTTTCCATCTTCCTGGTGCGTGAACCCACGCTGAACATTGATTGAAGTAAAAATAGCTGCTTTTTCAAGTACTTCGTGGAAGTTTATCATCCAAAGGGATTTCTGTATGGAAACCTTTCATGTTCACGGTACAATATTTAACTTGGGCTTTTTGGCACGTAGATTCAGCTCTCTGCCGACCTTTTGGAGCACAGGGGCCCTCCCACTGCTGCTCTGGCCACGTTCACCTTGCAGACTTGCTGCCGGGGCTGGGAGAGTGCAAGTGACCTGCAGCCAGGTGTCGGCTGGCTCCATGCCTGGCTGCCACCTTGCAGTTTGAGTAGCCTCTCTGCCCCAGCTGACTTCGCCACCTCGTCCCTCGCTTCTGCTGGGACCCTCACAGGCCTGACTTCAAAGACCTGCTGCAGTGCAGCCTACCAGCCCCATCTGCCATCTTCCTGACTCCTTGCCTGGCTCTAGCCTGCCCTGAACACTCCCAAGACTCGCTGCCCAGACCCAGGAGGTGGGGAGGCACTCGCTTTTGCTCTGGAATTACGCAGTGAGGCAGTTCACCGTGGGAAGGCTTACCAGAAAACAAGGTCGTCTGGGCACTTTACAGCCCAGGTATGGGGAATCCACATTGATTTTCTGCCCTCTGCTTTTCCAGTCTGCATTTGGGATCCCAGTGGCCCTTCTTTTTTTTTTTTTTTTTGAGAGGTTTTTGCTATAGGGCGTGTGCACTTGCTAGACAGACAGAGAGAGACAGAGAAACAGAAAGCAGTAAATCACCCTCCAGGGGGTTGGCCATGCCGCAATCCCTTCTCCTCCATTCTCCTCTCGGGATCTTGGGCACACACGCACACGCGCCCTGCGTGAGTTTAAGCCACCGGGTCCGGGACTCGAACCGTGGTTGACTACGTGGGAGTCCAGAGACATAGCCATTACTCCAACTGCGGGTCCCCCAGTGGCCCTTCTCACAGAGATGACTGTGGAGCTGTTGCGGGTGGGGACCTTCCTTGGCTTGTGCAAAACTCTGAACGCCCTGAAGCGTGGACACCTGTGTGGGCTGGGCGGTGGCAGGTGATGCAGTGGTGGCTGGAGGGCGTCTAGCTGGAGATAGGATGTCAAGGCTTCTTCGTGGCCGCTTGGACATGGGGGTCAGGTGGAGGTGCTGGAAGGACACAGGGTCACAGGGGCTCTGCCTGAGAACTTGGGGGGGACCACTCACGAGGCAGGTGGAGGAGGGCGGGATGCAGAGCGCAGAAGGGAGTAGACTTCCATTTGGGACGTGTGCACGCCAAGCTGAGTGTCTGTTGGGGGAAATAGTCACCCCAACAGCCACAGCCCCTCTGCCTCCTCCCTGTGCTCCGAGTCCTCGCTGGCCGCCCTGTTCCTTTCCTGCTGCCCACTCCAAGCAGCTCCGTTTCCCAAACAGGCCTTATGCCCTGACTAGGTGCGGGCCTTGTGAGAGGCGCGGGGGACAATCTGTACACAAAGCGAACACAGAGTCCTGCCCTGGTGGCACTGTCAGTCGGAGCTGGGGTGGGTGGAGGTGAACAGTAAAAGAAACGAGCCAATCACTTTGCGTGGTTGCCGGAGGATGAGGACGAGGTGCTGGGGAGGGAGAACAGGAAAGGGAGGGGCCTCAAGGTGCGGGCTGGGCACAGCAAGAGGAAGGTTAGGGGCCATAGGGTACAGACTGGGGCCAGGAGAAGAAGCCGAGGGGCCATAGAGTGTGGGCTGGGGAGGTGGGCACGCAGGGCTGGGGCAGGCTTCACTGAGGGGAGCTTCTGAGCGAGTTGGGGAGGGGCCACCAGGGCGTGCCTAGCTGGGCTGGAGGGCGTGGGAGAGGGTGATCCAGCCCATGCCAGCAGGCCTCGTTCAGGGTTTAGTCTTCCGTACATGGCGAAGGAGAAATAGGAAGCATTGGCCGAAGTTGGAAAACGGAACGCAGGCAGCCTGAAGTGGTCGGAGGAATGTGCCTTTGAGCTCTGCGCTCCTGTGGGAAGCTCTTTTTAAAGGTTAACTTTGTAATAGTTTTTGAAGAACCGAACAACAGCGTCTCCTGATGTCCACAGTCTTATTTTTAGAATACCCATTCAAGGGGCCAGCAGGTGGCGTGGTGGTTAAGGTGCTAGAATTCCCGCATGGCCGACTGTGGTTGGAGTCCTGGACCTGGCGGCTTGCTTTCTCTCTCTCTCTCTTTCTCTGGCAAAACTCATGTGAAAAAAATAATATGTAATAATAAATAAAATAAAATAAAATAAATAATTCTAAAAAAAAACTTAGTCAAAAGTTAAATAGGTAATGTATGTGCACGGTCAAAATCCACAATGCGCAGAAATGTGAACTCGGAAGTGTGTCTCCCCCGAGGGTGCTCCCAGCCGTGACCGTCTCCTCCTGGGAGGCAGCCCTGATTACAGAGGTGAGACTTCGTCTAGTTCTGCCGTTGCCAGTCCAGTATGTCCTGATCTAGTCAGGTAAAACGCAGGACACCAGTTACATTTGAATTTCATATAAACAATACGTTTTTAAAAATATAAGTATATCGGGAACCAGCAGTTAACGTAATGGCTATGTCGCTGGACTCCCACGTAGTCAACCGTGGTTCGTGTCCCGGACCCGGTGGCTTAAAACTCACGCCGGGCACGTGTGCGTGCGTGCCCAAGATCCTGAGAGGAGAATGGAGGAGAAGGGATTGCGGCGTGACCATCCCCCCTGGGGGGTGATTTCTCGCTTTCTGTCTCTATGTCTCTCTCTGTCTGTCTGGCGAGCGCACGCGCCCTACAGTGAAAATCTCTCCAAGGGAAAAAAATATATATAAGTATATCAGGACCAGCAGGTGGCGTGGTGGTTAAGGGTGCTGGACTCCCACATGGCTGACCACGGTTCAAGTCCCAGACCTGGTGGCTTGCTTTCTCACTTTCTCTCTCTCTTTCACTCTGTCCCTCTCTGATGAAATAAATAAATACATAAAGTTAAATAACATAATAATTCTTTAAAAAAAAAAAGAAAAAATATATAAGTATACCCAGTGACCGGCAGGTGGTGTGATGGTTATGTTGCTGGACTCCCATGAGGTCGTGATTCAGTTAACTGTGATCGAGTCCCAGACTCAGAGGTTTAAAACTCATGCTGGGCACATGTATGCGTGCCCAAGATCCCCAGAGGAGAATGGAGGAGAAGGGATTGTGGCATGGCCATCCCCCCTGGGGGTTGATTTCTTGCTTTTTGTCTCTCTCTGTCTCTCCGGCAAGTGAATGCATCCTATAGTAAAAAATCTCTCTTAAAATATACACACATGTATATGTATATGTGTGTGTGTGTGTGTGTGTGTGTGTGTGTATATATCATCTCCTAAATAATGCGTGGAGCATACTTATGCTAAATAATTGCTTATTTGAAATACAAATTATATATATAATTTTTAAACATAGTTTTGCTGTAGGACATGTGCCCTTGCTGGAGAGACAGAGACAGAAAGTGAGAAGTCACCCACCGGGAGGACAGCCATGCTGCAACCCCTTCTCCTCTCTCCTCTCGGGATCTTGGGCACGCATACACACACACCTGGCATGGGTTTTAGGTTGCCGGGTCCAGGACTTTGAACCGTGGTTGACTACGTGAGAGTCCAGTGGCATAGCCATTATGGCATCTGCTGGCCCCCAGATTTCACAT
>NW_006159886.1:981962-998677 GCF_000334495.1 Tupaia belangeri chinensis | reverse complement strand
GGTGGTTTCCTGTGGACGCGTGCTGAGGCCATTGTGCTCGACGCTTGCGGATCGTCTCTGCAGCGCTCGTCTTCTTTTCCATTTGCCCATTTATTTAGTCAAACCAAAGCACCTACTCTGTGCTGGCCACAGCAGGAGCAGAGGGGGAGCTCCGAAGCTGCTCTCGCCCAGCTGCGGAGAGAACATGGGAAACAGCGCACGTCCCCCACGTCCTCCACGTGTCTCCTCCGACAGCCCCCGAGACCGGGGCCCCGCGCGTCTCAGCTGCTGCTGTGCATCAGTGTCTGGAGCAGGGCTTTGGGCTTGCAGGCCCTCAGTAAGTATCTGTTACGAGAGTGACTGAAAGTGCACCAGGCATTAGCGATTTCATGTGAGCGCCAGTGCGGGGAGGGGATGGCATCACATTCAGAGCGTCTTTTTCTTGGGTAATTTCACAGGAAATGGTTGCAGGGAAACATGTGCATGCTAGATTGTAGCTATCAGGGATTGCCCAGGATGGCAGCTTGGGTCCCTCGTCATTTTACCAGTGAACACTGTTGTGCCCTGGGGGTCCTGGGAGCGCTTCCTGGCAAATGTGCTACCTGGTGGCTTCCGTAAGGTCCTCCGCTCTCTGCCTTTTCTCCCTCGATCCGGTGTTCTCAAAGTGGGATCAGAAAGGTCCGTCGGCCTCTGTACACGTGTCCTGCCCCCGGGTCCTAAAGGAGAGCCTTGGCGTGAACTTAGCAAAGTGCACAGATTTCTGCAGAGAGGTATGGTGTGTGTGGGGGTGCCAGAATGACCTTTCTCCATGTGTGTGTGGGGTGTGTGACTTCCGGCAGGACAGGGACCCACTTCCATGCGGTGCAGAGGGAGGGAGAGAACAGGCCAAACATCCCACTGAGAGCCACGTGGGATCGCCCGATTCTCACTGAAAAGCACCCCGTCTGCCAGCGCTCCTTCCCCAGCTGTTCTCGCCAAGACCTGGCAACGAGAACTCCAACCTCGCCGCTTCAGGGCTCGTTGCTGTTGAAGTGTGTGTGTGCATGTGTGTGTGTGTGTGAAACAGAGCATCTGGAGGGAGTGCAAACTTGGCAGTAACACTGAGTGGGAATTTTATGGGGTGTCTTTTGCTTTGGGGCCCCTGCCTGCCCCTTCTGCAGAGCAGCAAGACCCAACCCAGGCTCATTTCCTGCATCTGGTCCACACCTCCCTCCAGACCTGGGTCCAGAAATCTGCTTCTCTGAGGTGAGAGTAAACCCCGGCAGGCAGCCAGCGTCACGCCCGTAGTCAGGGCTTTACTGAGGGCGGGTAGCTGCTCCTCTCCCAGACAAGTGAAGGGGCTAAAGGGGAAGTTTGCTTTAGAGGCAGAAAGTCCTCCTGGATGTGAACCCGCAGACACTCCGGTCTGCACGCCAGGCAGACAAGGGCACATCCACTTCTTCCTCATCTGCCTGGCATCCTGAGGCTTCAGGACAGCCCCCCTCCATGCAGAGCGTGGGCGTGGTATGTGAGTGTGTGAGCACGTGTGAGTGTGGTGTGCGTGTGTACTATGCGTGAGTGTGTGGCGGAAGAGTCCAGGCAATGGAAGTGCCCTGTCTTTCTGGCCTGGGCATAGGCATTCTGCTCTGGCCTCTTCCTGCCTGGCCCCTGCTATGCCGGTGGAGCACCTCGGATGCTCAGGTGAGACCAGGCTTGCCTCCTGGTGGTCCCAGCGTCAGCCTCCGCCTCCAGCCCCTCTGTGGCCCTGAGGGTCCTCTCTGCCCTCCACAGTGATCCGGAAGACCCTGTCTGACTTCTCTCTGCTTCCTGTCACCCTTGGCTGTTATCAGAGCATGCTGGGCTTGCGTTTCCAGAGCACAGGCTCCCCGGCCTCGGGCACACGGTAGCTGCATAGAGTAGGAGGGTGGGAATTTATGACTTGGCAGCAGGGTTCCCAGTTCCCAGAGACTGCCCTGGGCCTCCCACCAGCCAGGAGCACTGGTCCAGCAGGGAGGATGGTGGTTTGCAAAGTCTCTCCAGACTGCATGGCTGATCAACATCCAAGACTGAAATGTGCCCTCTGACAGATGGCTCCAGCATTGCCCCTGTCTCCAAGGCTTCCCCCCACAGGGACAAGATTGTCCCAGGGTTGGAGGGACAGGCACAGCAGCCCCAGGTGAACACACAGCTGTCAGGTCTGTGAACAAGGCTAGGGCTGTCAGGTTGCCCCTGCCTCCCTGCCCTTCCTTCCTCCATGGCCTGGACCACGGAGCTCATGCACAGCTCGATCACACCCTCAGCTCTGAGGCCTGTCCTCCCTGGGCCTAGGGGAGGCTTCTGCAGCTCTGAACCCACATGCAGCCCTCGTGATTCCTCCTGGGTCTACTGTCTGCAGCCAGCCTCTGTCCTTCAGTGTCACAGCTGAGAGCTTCACCACGTCGCTCAGAATAACGCCACACCTCAGTGTCCCAGGCTGGGCTTTCTGGGACTCTGCAATTGGAGTTTGCTGTTCAAGGTCTTTATTAGGGGTGCCCTTGTGGAGCAGCTGCTGGGAATGGGGAGGGAGGCAGCCGGCTCCCAGCAGGAAAAAGCTGAGCTAAGACGCAGGTCCAAGGACAGCCCCGGCCAGCTCTTCAGCCCTTCTGAAGCGCTATAAGGCCTTTCAGAGTTGTGATGTGTTGGGGCCCCTGCCTGGATCGATCCCTGAATGTGGGCTGCATTGGAAACGCGTGGCCTTGGGTTAAGCAGCTTTCTGCAGCTCAGATCATCCCGGAAGGGGATGAGAATGGGAGGCCGTCTGCTCCCTTCCTTGACAGGTGGTCTGGGAGGTAACAAAAAGCCCACATGTCCCCTCAGTGGTCTCCCAAGGGCCCACCCTCCTCCCACTATGGTCCCGAGTGTCCACGGCAGTTGGCGGGAAGTGCCCAGCCCAGCAGAGTCTTGGGGCTCCGACTGCGAACAGCAAGGTTGTGGCCACACGCCGCTGAGTGAAGTCGGCCTGAAGCAGATTCGGGTACCAGCAGCACACCACGAGTCACGCCACCACAAGTGTGGGCTGGGCTGAGTGGGACGGGAGGGCGGTGTGCAGCCCAGAGTCGTCCGGGTTGGACAGCCGGGACCCGGGTTATGCAGTAGTGGAGTATTTTATCTGCGTGTCCCTGGTGAGCCTTGAGCCAGTGGCCATGTGCTGCCTCGGGTGGCAGAGGGAGGGGAACAGAGGCAAAGGCAGGTGCTGGTCCCTGGGGCTGCTCTAGACAAGTCCTGGAAGAACGAGCGTGGAGACTGGTGTGCAGGAGATGGGAGCGGAGGCCGCGCCGGCCCTCTGTGCTCACGGCGGTCCTACAGGGTAGGGCCTTCCGGTGCTTTCGCCCTGAGCTGATGCCGACGCCTGCAGCACTGAGGGGTCATAGACAGCAGGGAGAGGGCCGATGCGTCTGGCCTTCTCCAGGCACGTGCTCTCAAGACAGCCCTCCAGTGACCTGACTGCGGAAGGTATGGCCCTCTGGAACTTGGTGCCGTGGTTTGCATGTGTGCCCCCCAAATTTATGGGATGAAATTTGGCTGTGGCAGAATGAAGAGGGTGGAACCTAATCTGCCTATGGGATTAAGATGTAGGGCCTTTGGGAGGTGATTAGAATGAAAGTCATTAGGATGGGGTCCCACGATTGACTCCTGGAGGGTCAGCAAGGAGCTGGAGTGAGGCAGATGTGGACAGACTGCTCTAACTCTACCTGCTCTGTTGGCCATGTGACACCTGCACCAGGTGTGGTCCCTTGACCTGAGACATCCCAACCACGAGCTGAACAAAACTCTTCTCTCTCTCTCACTCTCTTTTTAAGTTTGCTATAGGGTATATGCACTCACGAGAGAGAGAGAGAGAGAGAGAGAGAGAGAGAGAGAGAGGAAAATGAGAAAGCACCCTCTAGGGGGATGACTACATGCAACCCCTTTCCTCTCCTCTCCTCTCCTCTCCTCTCCTCTCCTCTCCTCTTGGGACTTGGGCACACACGCACACATGCTTGGCATGTTTTTCAAGCCACCAGGTCCGGGACTCAGACTGCATTCTCTGCCATGTGGAATCCAACTGCTTTAGCCTCCATCCCACCTGCTGGCCCCATACCTCTATTCTCTGTAAGTCACATGGACTCTGATATTTCTCTATTAGTAACACAACAGATAAAAACTTCTGGTGTTCTGAATTTCTCCAAGACAAAGACCACTGGGTTAGGGCCAAGGGGGTGGGCCGAGCATGGAATACCCTCAGACTCTTGGGACTAGAGCCTGAGTTCAGGCCAGAGTGCCAGCTCTGAGCACACACACGTGGGGTTTGCCTGGGAGGCCTGCATCTGCCTCAGCTCAGGACTCTCTGACCCCGAGACTGTCCCCAGCCTCCCCAAGCTGCACAGATGGGGTGGGTTGTGAAGATTCCGTGGCCTCAGGATGGCATTCTCTCTATGGTCCAGCTCCGAGGTGGCTGTGGAGCTCTGTGGACACTGCTCTCCCACACAGAGTGCAAAGTCGGGGCCTGTGGAGGACGCCGGGCAGTAAAATGTCTCCAGGGTGAATGAGGGCAGGGCCGGCTCGCCAAGGAGGTGTTACTGCTATTGCTCAAGATGATGGTCACCACGAAGTATGTGGGTTCCTGCGCTGTTGCGTTCTGGCTGGGCTGTCACTGTGGTTGTCACATCCCACGATAGGCTCTGGTGATCCTGAGCATCCTAGAGTGCATCTGCCCTACCGCACGTGGACTCTGCCCTGCCCTGTTCCTTTCCTGTGCTTACTCTGTCTGCTAGAACTTCTTCTGACTCTACTCATACTCATCCTGCAAGGCTCAGTTCAGATGTTCCCCCAACTAGAAGCTTCTCTCATTCCTTAAGGACATCCTCACCCCCGTGTATCACCAGTGAAGCAATTACTGTGCCAGGTTGTCACCATGTATCAGTTAGCAACTGCTGCAGTAATGCTGCTTAACAAATTGCTCCAAAAACGTGGTGGCTTACAATAGGAAGGGGGCTTATTTTCTCACTCATGGGTCTTCAGAGTGGATGCAGCAAACCTGGCTCAGGCTGCAGGTCAGCAGGATTTGGCTCCAGGCCTTGGGTTTATTCCAGGTCTCCACCACTTGTCTCATTCTGGATCCCAGGCTCATGGCACATCACCAGAGCACGCAAGACCAAGTGTATTTAAGGCCTCAACTCACATTGCATTATCTAACCATCTATAAGCTACACAAGTCACAAGGCCAAGCCAAGGTGGTGGGGCAGAAAGGTGTCCTTTGTGACACAGTTTATATGTGGTCTTCTCTAGACTGGGAGCTTCTTTATTCTTTTTGGAGAGGTTTTTACTATAGGGTGCATATGCTCGCCAGAAAGAGAGAGACTGACAGAAAGTGAGAAATCACCCCCAGAGGGGATGGCCACGCTGCAATTGCTTCACCTCCATTCTCCTCTCGGGATCTTGGGCGCACACACACACACACACACACACACACACACACACACACTCGGTGTGAGTTTAAGTGTTTAAGCCACTGGGTCCAGGACTTGAACCGCGGTTGACTATTTGGGAGTCCAGTGACATAGCCATTACGCCAACTGCTGGTCCCAAGACTGAGAGTTTCTTAAGGCTCATGTCTGAGTCTCCTGCATGGTCCCAATGCCAGTGAAGTGTGGGTACTGGTCTCTGGAGAACGGAATTAAACCTCTCAGCCCCTGGAGCCTCTTGCTTGCCCTTTACTGCCCTCACCAGTGGAGTGTCTGTCTCCACGAGCCCTCCTTCCATCTGCAGGTCTCAGTCAGGCGATGGTCTCTCTTCTACGCTTCTTGTCTGGATTACTGCTGGTCCCTTGGAGCTAACTATTCTTCCATGTAGGAAGCAAATTGATTTTCCTGCTGGGAGAAATAAATCGCAGACATCCTGAGATACAGCATGGCACCATGCACACTGTAGGTGCCTTATCAATGTTGGCTAGCTGAAAGGCAGAGCTGAGATTCGAAGCATCACATGATTCAGGAAGTTTTGTGTTCAGGCCACAAGTGAGCATGTGTTGAAGTGACTGAGTGGTGCTTGAACATAGTAGGTGCATTATTAATGCCAATTAGGTAAAAAGCAGAGCTGGGGTTTGAAATATCATCACACCCAATTAAAATAATGTCCAATGCATGGATGAAGGGCCCGGGGAGTGATCACATGTAGTAGGTTCTTTATGTAGACTAGCTGAGTGACCGAGATGGGATGCATGAAGTGCCTGGGGAGTGACTGCACGCAGTAGGTGCTTTACATAGACTAGCTGAGAGACGGAGCTTGGATTCGAAGTATCATCTGGTGAAAAGAAAGCATCGAGTGCAGGTCACCAAGGAGGTCCATGCGGAAGAGCCCAAGTGGGCTTTGGCACATAGTAGGACTGAGTGGGTGTTGTTTTCCTTCCCCACAGCCTCCATAGCTTTCAGCCTTTGCTCTGTCACTTCATCCTCCTCCTTGGCTCGTCTCCTTTTGGACGAGATGTACCTCTTCTGAGGATGGGATGGGGTTGCCAAATATGCAGGCTTGAAACCAGAGATGTTTTTTCAAGCAGAAAAGGAATGTAAGGATCTCAATCTAAGAGTCTTCTTCCAAGGAGAAAGCGAATGCCATGGCGTCTCTAGCTCTTCTCCACCTCCCCCTTTTGCAGTGTGTCAGAGAGCTTAGTCTGGGACTGCAAAGTGACTCCATCTGCAGCTTTGCCCCCGGCTGCCACGTCTGAGCTTCAGGACTTGCCCCCTTTCTAGCGTGGCCTTTCCTGCTCTAAAATACTCCAGCTCCTACTCACCTTGCAGGCTTAGGGCAAGAGCTTCCTCTTCCATGAAGCCCCCCGATGACTTTCGTGTCTGCCCACACTCTGTGCTCATCTCGTGAGGGGCAGTTAAGTGAACTGGACTGAGAATGGGACAGCTCTGGGTTCAAGTCCGGCTTTGCCAAGAGCTTGAATAAGTCCTTAACATCCCTGGGGCTGTTTCGTAACTGTACAATAGGGTGACAAAGCCTGCACTTAGGTCAATGGGTTGCTGGAGGACAGGACAAACCTGCCCCTGATTGTGTGGGGCTCCTGCAGGCAGGCGGTAGGACGTTGCTTCCCTGTTGTTGACGATGGGGTGCTTGAAAGCCTTACCCAAGTCTCCACCTTTCCTGGGGCTTGAGAGGGGCTTGTAGTGAGCTCAGCTCTGGGGTTTCCGGGCAGGCTCCTCTCACTTAGCTTCTGCAGAGTATGCCAGTGTCTGCACTCAGCCTCTCAGGCCCTCATGCCAGGGCCTGAGATCTACCAGGGTGTCTCCTGAGACTGACTGTTCGCGGCTCCTGTGTGCACCTGGTGCCTCCGATGGCTGTTACACAGAGACACTCGTCTGCCGGCAGAGCTTTATTTAAGTCAGTGCAGCACAGAAATATGGAATGGCACTTACCAGTCCCAGCTGTGAGACGAGACAGCCCTAAACTAGTCGGAATAAAGTCCAAGCTCCTCTGTCTGGTACCTATATCCTTCCACGGTGCAGCCTTGCTGTCTCCTCGCACTGCATCCTCGGGTCTCCCCACTTCACACTGTAGGTCCCTGGTCTGGCTCCTGGAGAAGGCAGACTAGCTTTTTGGGCTGCCTGGCATCTCCCCAGCCATGGCTCTCCTGGTGTGGGCTCTGGGGATCCAGTATAAATAGGGCTGGGTTCTTGCTCCTGGGACCACCAGCCTGGCAGGAGAAGCCCATGCCATGCTCCACTGGGTCGGTCACCCGCAGGCTGTGTGCCACCCTCCCCCCCCCCAAGCAGGTGGCCTGGCCCTGTCTCTGCACCTCCATGCCCTTCACGTAAAAGGGGGCTGATGGTGGGTCATACCTCATATGATTGTCTTGGGTTGCTGGTGTTACTCTGCGTGGTGGTGGAAGGACATGGAAGGTTCTGGAATACCTAGAAGAGGGTATGGTGAGAGGGCCTTGAAGTCTGCCAAGTAGGTAAGATCAGGAAGGAAGGTGAAGGGTCATTAGGCTTAGAGTGAGTGTGTGGTCACTGAGGGCAGGGACAGGAGAGGGCCGGGGTGGGAGATAATGCTGGAGAGGGGCATGGCCTAAGCACCTGCCAGGTCATGATGGCCAGGCCTGGAACTTCACCTCCTAACTGGACAGTCTGTGCTCACCTCGGCAGCCAAAGGACCCTTAGCAACTCGCAGTTTGCTCAGATGGCGATGACAGTGCACCCTTTGAGCTGGGCCTCCCAGTGAGAGGAGTGTGTCAGATAAGGAGGGGTCCTCAGGTAGAGGAACATGCCTATCTCGGTCCCAGACCCTCTGCACCCTTGTCTGGATGTGCTGGGCTCCTTGGAGAAAGCTGCTTGGCTGTGAGGGGCTGGTGGGGGTCTGGCATTGATTGACGGGCCTGGGAGACAGGCTGCAGTCAATCTGGATCAACCTGGGCCTGATTTGAAATTCAAATTCTGACTAAACAGAAAATTAATATGAATTTCACATTCTGTGATTTTCGCAGATCCAGCTGCACCTCTGCAAGGTGGAGTGGGTGTGGCCGCTTTCAGCTCAGAAAGCTCCCCTGTGACCCCACCCCACTGCACCCTGCGCGGCAGTTGGATGCTCACGAGCCTGGGCCAGTCTGCCCCGTATGGGCAAAGTGGGTGCCTCTGAAAAGGCGTGTTCCAGGTGACAGCATCATTCTGGCCTGCACTTCAGAGCAGCCTCCAGGCTTAGCCATTGGGCTTGGGGAGAGCTCTGCGGGCAGAGGGGCCAGTGTGAGGCTGGGGGGGTCCCTGGTGAGCCGAGAGGCAGAGCCAGGCAGTCTGTGCTTGTGGGCTCCCTGGTCCCCTGAGGAGGTGTGGGGAAAGCCCGTTGGTGGAGGCTCAGACTGTCCCCTCAGCATTAGTGCATCGTCCCCATCGCTGCAGGCCCTCAGTGTCACCCTGACTCGGTTGTCCCTGCCCTGCTCCTGACTTCAGCGGACAGGTGTGACCAGCCTCCAGCTCCATCATCGCTCACTGTCTCTTCCCGACCCAGTGTGACCAGGCCACTCTGACATTGTCACTTGCAGTAGCTCCTTACTCCCCAGGAGGCAGTGAGGCACGGTCATTAAGAACCTGGGCTTCGGGGTCAAATCTTCGCTCCATCAGTTTGTTAGCTAAGTGACCTTAGACGGGTGTCTTAGCCCACTTGTACCTCCTCTGTAAAGTGGGGCGGAGCCCGGCCCTCACAGGGTGGTCAGGAGCACCAGTATATTGCAGAGTGTGTGAGGCCCTGGGTGCTGCCCGGCCTTAGGGAGGGCTGAGCTTCGCACTCACTGACGCCTGGCCCTGTCCCTTACTTGGCCTTATCTCCCACCCCACCCCTCCCGACCTGGATGACCCAGGCCCTGCCGCTCCCTCTGCCTGGTTGGCTGGGCTCCCCTTCCCCTGGCTTGCCTGAGCCAACGCACCAGGCAGGGTTTGCTTGGGAGTTCTCTCACTCTGCGGGTGGCCGTCCATCCCAGTCCTGGGCCCAGTGACCGTGACACCAGGGTCCCACTGAGCAGTGCTGTCCACTTGTCTATGCATCACAGGTCGGGAGTTCCCATCCTCTGGAGGCACGGGGGCACATTCGTCTTTACCATCTCTGGCTCTAGCTGAGTCAGCCCGAGTTGGGTCATTTGGTGGCTGAATGGCCCACTGATGTTAGTCTTCTTGGAGAGTCTCCATACTTGTCTCCCCCAGCCTGGCTCAACCCTGGCGGGATCTCTGGGGCACCACTGAGGCTGGGATGTCTCTGAACCTCCTTTAGCCTCTGGTGCTCCCAGCCCCTGAGGCTGAAGGGGTTTCGCTGGGCATCTGGGAGTACGGTCTCTTGTCATCAGCCTTGTTTCTGGGCTCACTGTCTGGAGGGCTGAACATTCTCTTGGCTGGGGGCCCCAAGGCTTCCCCGGGCTCCATGGTCAGAGCATTTCTTAGGGCCACATGACTCGGGGTGTGTTGACAGGCCTCGCAGGGCTCCCTGTGAAGGCCCGCAGCGGAGTGAGCATTTGTCTGTGTGTCGTGGGCTCCACGGAGCAGGGACGAGGACCAGTGTGCATCTGCTTCCTTGTGCTGTCCCCAGCGTCTGTCTGGCACCTGGCACTGAACAGGTGCTTCTTGAATAGGTCAATGGGTTTTCCCTGACGTTGCCCTTGCTATGACTTAACCTGCCCAAGGGCGGGTCAGGACCCAGCTGTGTGTCCCCCTGCCCCCCCCAGCCCCACTCCATGGTCCCGGGCCCAGGGCAGGCGCAGCTGGTACCTGACTGCCTTTGGAGCCAAGATGCCTGGATTAAAAGGACATGGGCATCAAGCTGGCTCCCGCCTGGTGCATGTCCCCCCTCCTCTCAGATGCCACCCACCGGATGCTGCTTTTAGGGCAGTTCCTGGATCTGCCCCCACCTCCCTGCTTTTCCCAGGGCTGACAGGCCCACAGCTATGTCCATCAAAGACACACACCCCCCCAGGGCTCAGGTGGGACTCTTCGGACCTGGGTCCAGTCTCTGGTGTCCCCTCCAGGCCTGGCTACTTGGTGGCCTGAGCACTGCCATGGGAAGGGGCGGGTGACTGGTCATCTGTCTGTCACTCCTCTCCACGTGGCTCCTTCCTGGGCTTCGGCTTGGTGTTTACGGTGTTTACAGCCGGCTTGAGGGCCTTGCTAAATCCTTTCTCGATGTGGCCCCATTCATCAGCCGTGTCTGCCAGGGCCAATCATGGCCTCATCACTCTCCTGCCCTCCTGGCTTCTGCGTGTGGCTTCATCTTCTGCCTCCCTTTTCCAGCCTTCAGAGTGAGCAAGGGAGACGCAGGAGGCAAGGAAAATTATTTTTAGTAAAAACTTACTATGTGCCAGGAATGATGATAACAGTGACTTCTCAAGGGCTCATGGTGCACCTTGGAGGCATCGTCTGTCTCATCCCCAGCAGCTCTGCCAGGCATGAGCATGACCATCCTCATTTATGGTGCAGGAACAGAGAGGTTGAGGGAGTCACCTGGTGTCACACAGCGCGGAGTCGGGGAGGCCTGGCTTCAGAGGCTCTGCCCTAGGGCCTGCATCTCTGCTCAGCAAGGTGAGCAGTGTGATTCCAGGGAGAGTACGCAGTGAGGGACCAGCGGGGCGGGTGGGACAAGGGCCTTTGTCCAGGTAGTCATTCTTTTAACAAGCTTCCTGAGACTGGGCACTGGGGAGCAGAGAGGATAGCGGCAGTAATGACTGTTAGAAACATTTTATTTGCATTTATTCACTTAATCCTTCATGTGAAATGCATATAAATGAGGTCTTTTATTAACTCCATTTACAAATGAACCAGATGCAGCCGCGTTAAAGCGCTTGCTTAGTCTCACAGTGAGTGCGGAAGCCGGACCTGGTACCTTGGAGGCGGTCAGTCTAGAGGGGACACAAGAGGAGCTGGCTGTCATCACACAGTGCCTGAGGCCCTGAAGGAGCACGAGGTGTCTGGAGAGGCAGGCCACTGAGTGGGGGGCCGTCCCCGGAGGCCGAGCAGGGAGGCTGTGTGTACGAAGGCCCGAGGGGCCCCTCTGCCCAGTCACCCTCTCCTCTTCCCCTGCCTGTACCGGGCAGTCTGTAGGGCACTGGGGGCACAGTGTGGATGGGCATGGCTCCTGCCCTCTGGGGTGCTTCAAGGGCCAGGGAGTGGGCAGGAGGCCCAGCTGCCAACCACCTGGTACCAAAGCTGCGAGGAGCGCTGGGCACAGTCCCCCACCCCTCTCAGAGCCACCTGGACCCAGATGGGCGGGTTGGGAGCCAGGTATCCCTTCTGGTGAGGACAAGATGCATTATTGGTGGGCCCTAGCCACAAGGGTACAGGTGACCGTTCCTCCTCCAGCCTGGGGCGTGCGGGCCGTTTCTTTCCCACTCACTCCATCACCGATTGTTACCACCCATTGCCGTAGTCAAAGGCCTTGTTCCCTGAACCATTCAAAGTCCCTAAAGTTGGGTCAGCAGAGGACCAGCAGTTAGTGTAATGGCTATGTGGCTGAACTCCCATGTAGCTGACCATGGTTTGAGTCCCGGATCTGGTGACTAAAACTCACACCTGGCACGGGTGCGTGCGTGCCCAAGATCCCAAGAGGAGAATGGAGGAGAAGGAATTGCGGTGTGGCCATCCCCCCTGGCGGGGAGTGATTTCTTGCTTTCTATCTCTCTGTCTCTTTCTGTCTCTCTGGCTAGTGCACGCACCCTATAGCAAAAACCTCTCCAAAAGTAAAAGTTAGGTCAGCAGGTGGTATGGTGGTTAAGGCACTGGACTCCCATTTAGCTGACTATGGCTCAAATCCTAGACCTGCAGCTTGAAACTCATGCTGGGCACATGTGTGTATGTGCCCAAAATCCTGAGAGGAGAATGGATGAAAAAGGATTGCGGCATGGCCGCCCCCGACCGGTGATTTCTCACTTTCCCTCTCACTGTCTCTTTCTCTGTCTTTCTCTGGTGAGCCCAGGTGACCTATGGCAAAAACCTACAATAAATAAGTAAAAAAAAAAGTCCCCAATATACTCAGATAATATTGACTCTTGTCTGTCTTTATTATTCTCTTCATATTTCAGGGGCTCTTGAAAGAGACTGGGAAGACATGTCCATGGTAGGAAGGAAATGCTGAGGAAGGGAGAGCACTTGGGACTTCTGCCACTCATGTGCTGTGTGACTCTGGGCACGTAACCTCACCTCTCTGTGCATCAAGGTTCAGGGTTGGAGAAGGAGGGACCTTGTTCCACTGTATAAAAGTACCCAACTCCTCTTTATCTGGATACCTGTTTTGTCTGTAGTATTATGCTAGGGGAACATCTTCATCTGTCCTGTCCCCTGTCACCACTACCCTGTCCTGCTTCAGCTCATTGGTATTTTCCTAAGTATTTTATACATTCTACTGGGTACACAGGATGCTGGGCTCCAGACGATAGTTTCAGGGACACAGGCAACCTTTGGGGGTGATGCTGCTCTTTATCTAGATTGTGGTATGTTTGGTTAAATCTCATAGAACTATACATTGAAAAGGGTGCAGTTAACTGGCTATAGATTATGCCTACAATGAAAAACATTTCTCCATAAAAAGTCTCATATATAATGTATCTATTTTTAGTTTTTTATTTTTTGCTGATATTACATGTAATAGCTCTTTGTTAAATTCTATTTTCTGTTTGTTGTGGGTGTACAGAAAAATAATTGGGGCCAACGAGTGGCATGGTGGTTAAGGTGACTGGATCCCACATGGCTGACTGTGTGGTTTGAGTCCCAGACCTGGTGATGTGAAAATCACACTGTGTGTGTGCGTGTGTGCCCAAATCCTGAGAGGAGAATGGAGGAGAAGGGACTGTGGCATGGCCATCCCTCCTGAGGGGTGCTTTCTCTTTCCCCTCCCCCAATTCTCTGTCCCTCTCTGGTGAGCACAGGCAGCCTACAGCAAATTAAAAAAGAAAAAAAAAAGGAAATATATTTGACTTTTCTATATAGGATGTAAGTTGAAGAACACTTCTAAAGTATCCTAGTATTTCTAATAATTTTATCATAGATTTACTTGGTTTTCTATGTAGGTGTGTTATTTATGGATAATGAGAATTTGTTTATTACTTGGCTTATATGCTTATTTCTTTTTCTTGCTTTATTGCACTGGCTAGGACCTTCCCGTACAATGGCGGAATTCTTATCTTGATCTTTGTTAGAGGGAATGCCTCTAAAGTTTTCAATAGGAACAATTATATTGGTTGAAGTTTTTTGGTAAATACATACCATTTCAGGTTAGGACAACATTCTTTCACTCTTAGTTTGCCACATGTTTTCTGATTTGTTCTAAATCATGGTTGTTGAGTCTTATCAACATCTTTCTTTTCCTTTCCTGCATTGCTATGATAATCATGTTTCCGTTCGTCTGATAATATGAAGATTGATGAATCACATTTATATATTTCTCTTCAAATTTTTAACTTCTACCTGAGTCAGTTCAATTATCATAATTAGTTTATATCTATTTCATTTTAAATTTAAAATATATTATTTATTAAGATGTGCATCACATTATTTTCTCAGTATTTGAATCTCTAGTATATAGGTACTCACGCTCATTTTTTATTCCATGTTGTTTTATTTTGTAATTTCTCCCCTTTTTTTTTTGACGGTTCTTCTCAGAGAGTAGTGGAAGTGTTTTGTTAGTCTCCCACATCAAAAACCTAAATAACAGCACCCAGTAGTAGGTGCCCCCGGTGGTGTGCAGCCCCGCAGTGCTGGAGCCACGTAGCTGACCTGACCGCTGGCCTGGATCCAGATCGACACATTGTTTTTCTTTGTCGTTTCTTTTTCTAGTATTACTTTACGTGTCTTTGTTTTGTTTTATTCATTAATCCTCCTCTTTCTACACTGAGTTTATTCAGTTATTTTAAAATATCTTAGGTTGAATGCTTATATCTCATTAGTTTTCAGACTTTTTTTTTTTTTGGTCTATCTATCTATCTATCTATCTATCTATCTACCTACTTATTTATTTATTTTGTTGTAGGGCATGCACATTCACCGGAGAGAGACAGAGAGAGTGAGAGCAAGAGATCGAGAGAGAGACGGGAAAAGTGAGAAACCAACTCTGATGGCCACGCCACAAAACCTTCTCCTTCATTCTCCTTTCAGGCTCTGGGCACATGTATATCTGAGCCCTGGTGTTCTTCAGGCTGCTGGACTAGGACTCGCCCCTGTGGGGTTCAGCTGCCTTAACCCCACGCCACCTGCTGGTCCCCAGTCTTTCTTCTGTAATGTAAAATACTAAAGCTACATTTGGCACATTAAGAACAACCTTCACTGCACTCTGTCAGTTTTTATTGTTTTTAGAGAGATTTTTGCTATGGGGCACACATGCTCACCAGAGAGACAGAGAGAGACAGAGAGACAGAAAGAAATCACTCCCTGTGGGGAATGACCGGGTTGCAATCCCTTCTCTGTTTTTCTCTTGGGGTTTCGGGCACTCATGCACACATCCCCAGCGTGTTTCAAGCCACCAGGTCCAGGACTTGAACCGTGGTCAGCCACATAGGAGTCCAGCCACGTAACCATTATGCCCTCTGCTGCTTCTGCGCTGCACTCTGTAAGCTTTGATGTGGGGCCTTTTCATTACCATACAATTCCAAGAATTAAAAAAAATTGCACGTTTTTCCTTGGGTCATAGGTATTTGTTTTCTGGAAGAGGGAAACAAGGGGAAAATAACGCTACCAGTGCAGGTAACACAGGTCCAGCCAGGGCCTCTATGAGACCTCTAAAAGAGGTGATTTCTTGTTGTGTTTTATTTGTTATTTGGGACTAACACAGTGTTGGGAGAAGGAGCAAATTGCAGAATTTTGCTTTATTGTTTACATACATTTTAAAAAACACAGACCACTCTGTTATCTGAATAACCATAGTGGTGACAGTAAGAGCCCTGCTTAGTTATGTGCTAATTTCACCGGAATTGCTGCTCTGGGGAGAGCGGGAGGGCAGTGTTTATGGAAGAGCAAGAAGGAGGCCGGGCCCTGCAGTATTTGGCTCCTCGCCACACTGAGTCCTCAGATCACCACAGGGAAGGTTGCCACCTGCTCCTGGGGAATGGGGCGCGCCCAGGTCTGCACTCTGCCCTGCTGGGCGGTTCTCACAACTACAGCTGCCCAGGAATCTGAGCAAGGGGGCAGCAAGAGAGACGGAAGCCAGGGCTGAGAGTGGTCCCCTGGAATGCACACCGTGGGGTCCCAGAGAGCTGCAGAGGGATGGCTCCCTCCCTGGCTTTTAGGTGGTAAAATCAAAACAAGCTCTCAGAAGGCGATTCATCCTCACTGCTTCTCAAGGGCTTCCCTATTTGGCTTAGAAATGCCACTTTGGGGAATTAAGGGAAGAAAAGAATTTGGACAAAGAAACAGGTGGAAAGGTACTTAACAGAATTAATTTAATAATAGTAAAATTTGAAAACAATAGACTATAAAATTATTATATATATACTTTTTTCTTTTTTTGGAGAGAGATTTTTTGCTATAGAGCGTGTGTACTTGCTGAGAGACAGAGAGACAGTAAATAAGAAATCACCCCCTGGGAGGATGGTCACACCGCAATTCCTTCTCCTCTACTCTCCTCTCAGGATCCTGGGCACACACGCACACGTGCCTGGTGTGAGGTTTAAGCCACTGTGTCTGGGACTCGAACCCAGTCGACTACGTGGGAGTCCATTGACGTAACCATTACACCATCTCCTGGTCCTATGAATTATATTTTTTATATGCCAGAAGATTTTATATCATTTTTAAAAAGAGGTTTTTGGCTTAGGGTACGCACACTTACCAGAGAGAGACAGACAGTGAGAGGGAAAGTGAGAAATCGCCCCCAGGGGGGAGGGCCACCGCACAATACCTTGGCCTCCATTCTCCTCCTGGGGTCCAGGCACGCATGCACATGCACCTGGCATGACTTTCAAGCCACTGCGGCTGGGACTGGAACTGCTGTCGGCTATGTGGGAGTCCAGCGACGTAACTGCCACGCCAACTGCTGGCCCCGATTTTGTATCATTTTAATAAAGATGACAGGGGTGGAAATTTTTAATAACATTGGAAAACACATATATTTATTTAAGTGAAAAAAAGGAAAAACACAATTACACCTGCCACCTAAAACACGTGTGAGTAAAAATCTAGAAGGAATTGATCAAGATGTTATCAAGGCTTCCACCTGGTAATAGTCACTTCCTTGTAGACCCTGAATGGAATGTGTAGGATCTGATTTAAGGAAAGAGT
>NW_006159886.1:968506-981950 GCF_000334495.1 Tupaia belangeri chinensis | reverse complement strand
AAAGAGTGTGCCATGAGGTACCCTAGTGAGGCTGCAGCAGGAGGGGGCTCCTTCCAGCCAGGCGGATTTCACGTGCTTTCTGCATTGTGGTCCCGTGTGGACACAGGGCACCCCTGCTGGGAAGTGCTGTTATTACCCTCACTTAGGGACAGAGACGGGGACCCGAGTGCAGTGACTCACCCAGAGTCGCACAGCTGGAGGGGCAGAGACAGGAACTGGCTGAGGATTGAGAGTTGCCTGATGACTTGCTCCCACCTTGAGCCGGACTCCGCTCCCTGCTGGTGCCATGGTCTGCCTGCTGGGTGAGACTGTCCCATGTCCCCAGATCCTGCCCATCCCCACTGGTCTCTCGTCCCCTCTTCCTGTCTTTGCTGTGCTCTGAGCACTGGCTTCCCTCGGGAGATCCTGCTCCCTCCCCGCATGGGCTGTCAGGGCTCCCACCTCCCCCCAGCCCAGTCCACAGTCCCAGAGGGAGGGTTCGGGCCTTCCCCCTCGCCCCCGGCAGTCTCGTCTCTCCTGGAAAACCCTGTGTGTCCATGTCGATGGGCCACGGGGAGTCGCTTGTCTCTGCTTCTCGGTGTTTCTCCGCTACCTGGCTTCAGATCTCTTCTCGATATTGCAAAGTCGTTTGTTATGTTCAAGCTACTTGTTCATTTGTCAGCTTGCCTTGGCCGGCCCGCAATGGGATCCCTCAGGCCTGGCATTCCTCCTCGCCTCGTACCTCCGCTCTGTCACCATTTCCCCCCGGCCATTCGGATTTGTTTTTTCTAATGTCCCCTCATAAATCACAAGCCCTGGCTATTAATCATATCTGTCTCTCAGAGAGGTCTTTCCTCCTCTCTCCTGTGGGTAACAATGCTTATCCCCTTTTCCTACCCAAAATGGAGATTGATGATCTCCCTCTGGGAGCGAGATGAGCCATGCGAGGATCGGGAGCCGGGCAGGTGTGGAGTCTGCCTCCCAGCGCCCTCCTCCACGCAGCCCCCTTGGCCGCTCTGTGACCTCGTGCATCAGGGGCTCATGTGCTCTGCTCGGCCCAGGCCAGACCTCCAGGTGGCCACAGTCACGGAGGTGGCTCCACATTTCCACTTGGCCCTCAGCCTCACCTCGGCCGCCCTAACAGGTGCCAGTTCTTGCTGTCACTCTCCTCATAGCTGCTTCTGTGGCGTCCACTCCTTGTCCGTGCCCAGGTTCAGGCCCCACCACCTCACACCTAATTCCCGGAGTCCCCGGCTCCTTGTCTGCCTCTCATGCCCTGCACATCGGTCTCACTTTAGTGAGAACAATTCCACTCCAAGTCACCTCTGATCTGCCATGGAATAGGAGGGGTCTTCAAATAACTCATGGAAAAATGGAATTAAAAGTATTAGTTTATGGAACCAACAGTGAGTGTATTGGCTATGTTGCTGGACTCCCATGTAGTTGACCGCAGTTTGAGTCCCAGACCCGGCGGCTTGAACTCACACCGGGTGCGTGCGCGTGCATGTCCAAGATCCCGAGAGGAGAATGGAGGAGAAGGGACTGCGGTGTGGCCATCCTCCCTAGGGGGGTGATTTCTCGCTTTCTGTCTCTCTGTCTCTCTCTCTTTTTTTTTTTTTGAGAGGTTTTTCACTATAGGGCGCGTGCGCTCGCCAGACAGACAGAAAGAGACATAGAGACAGAAAGCTAGAAATCACCCCCCAGGGGGGATGGTCACGCCACAATCCCTTCTCCTCCATTCTCCTCTCGGGATCTTGGGCACGCACGCACACATGCCCAGCGTGAGTTTTAAGCTACTGGGTCTGGGATGCGAACCGCGGTCGACTACGTGGGAGTCCAGCGACATAGCCATTACGCTAACTCCTGGTTCCCTCTCTCTGTCTTTCTGAAGAGTGCATGCGCCCTATAGCAAAAGCCTCTCAAAAAAAAAAGTATTCGTTTATTTCGGTCCAGGCATTTTTCTTTCTCTCTTTCCTTCTTTCTCTCTTTCCTTCTTTCTTTTTCTTTCTTTCTTTCTTTGGAGAGGTTTGTGCTATAGGTTGTGTGTGCTTACCAGACAGAGAGAGACAGAGACAGAGACAGAAAGTGAGAAATCATCCCCCAGGGGGGATGGCCATGCCGCAATCTCTTCTCCTCCATTCTCCTCTTGGGATCTTGGGCATGCACACACACGCGCCCAGCGTGAGTCTTAAGCCCCTCGTCTGGGACTTAAATCGCAGTTGACTACATGGGAGTCCAGCGACATAGCCATTACGCTAACTGCTGATCCTGGTCCAGGCACTTTTGAAATCATGCATAGTTTCTTCATAATACGTACCTTCCACGTGTTTTTTGAAGAGTCCTTGTATAACCCCATTGTGCTCAGGAGGGCCTGGGGCATCAGCCAGGCTCTGGGGGACTGTCGGCCCGGTTCACCCACATCCCGTGCCGCCGGCCCTAGTCCTGAGGTTCCGAGAGTGCGGCCCATCTCTTGCCCCTGGGCCCGTGCACACGATGCTCCTTTCCTGGGTCAGGGTTCGGCTGACTATCCGATCACATAAATGACAACACTGAGCGCTCAGTTCACGCCCTCTGTGGCCGAAGGAGAACGGTGCTGCGGGAATTTGACGTGAGTCATCTCGTTGCCCCCTTGCACCACCCCATGGGACCGGTGTGACCCCTGGTTCCATCTCACAGCTAGAGAGGCCGAGGCGCAAATGTGTTCAGTGAGCCAGCCTCGGTCTTGTCCTGGTGAAAGGGGAGCGAGGCTGTAAGCCAGGCGTGTCCAAGTTCGGCGTCTGCCTTCCTTACTGGGGTAGTCGGGGGTTTCTCTGATTCCCAGGGCCTGGTCAGTCACCCTTGCAGGCTTCCTGTGGTCACGGGCCCAATGGCAGCTGCCTCCTGTCCGTCCATGCCTCCTGCTTGCTAATCTGCGAGCTCCTGAGCTCCAGTGGCTGGTGCAGACCTGGCGTGTCGCTGGTGCACCGACGGCCGGGGAATGCAGGCCTGTGCCCAGTTGGTGGGGGCTGTTGCGGGCAGCCTGTAGGGCTGGCACTGCTGAGAGGACCTCTCCTGGGCAAGGGGCTGGTCCGTGGGAGTGCAGCGGGACCTGAGTGTGAGCCACATAAGGGTATGCTGTCATAGCAGTAGACCCTGGGTGCTCAGTGGGCTCGGTAGAGTGAACGCATGTGGGAGCTCCAGGCTGTGTGGCCCCCCAGGTCAGTCTCTCCAACAGTGTCCTAGTCTCGGGACTCCGCCTCACGAAATCCCACCATTTTCCACAGGACAAGGGAAGGAGGCAGATGGAGAACATGGATGACACTGGGAAATTTTTTTCCCCCACCCCAAGTGCTCAGAGAGGCTGAGCAACCCACGTGGGACGCACAGCTGTGTGGGCAGAGCCCGGGGTTGAAGCCCCCAGACCCCAGACAGTGCCTGAAACACACCCAGCAGCTTGGGGATGCAGGCCCAGGGCTGGATGTGGAAGCGCGCCCCCTCGCCAGTTCCAGGCTCCTGCGCGTGGCTGCGGCTGTGCCCGCATTGTCACTCGGACTCTGCAGCCCACGAGAGGCCTGGTGGCGGACGAGCACTTGCCTCTTGAAAAAGCTGCCGTGTCTATGGGCGAGGTCTGCTCAGGGGTGTGCTGCGGCCCTCCGGGGCATTTCCGGACCGTCCTGGACCTGGAAGATTCCTGGCTGTGGAGTGGGGTAGAGCTTCTCTAGTGAGGGGTTAACTTCACAGGAACATGGCCAGCGTCGGTGAGGGGCATGGCTCAGTTGGAACGGGGAGACTTGGTGCGTGAGCACAGGGCCCTCCAAGCCGCCGTCCCCCCTGCCAAAGGGCACCCTTAATCTGGCCCTCTGTGCCTCTGGGACCCCCGTGCCTTACGTGTAAACTGGTCAGTTCATGTTCATGTCCACTCTCTGTCAGCACAGGGCGGGAGCACACGCAATTAAAGGAACGCGTGAATGAGCAACTCTCTGCGCTGGGCTGCTGCTTTGTTCTTTCTAAAGAAATTCTATTCATTATTTCTTCCATGGGAGAGAAAGTCGCGTGGTGGGGGAACGCCCAGCAAGGTGTCCACACTGCGATCCACCCCCAGCCTCAGCTGGCCTGGATCACAGGTAGGTGCACACGCACATGGCGTGCTCAGGGATAGCCAGCGCAGGAACCCGGGCCTGCCCGTGAGGCCTCGCTGAGGGCCGTGCCACCAGCCGGCTCCTGAGCTGTGCTGTCCCGATGCTCTGGGCTGCTCTGGGCCTTGAGCTGAGTGGGAAAGGCACGGACATCCGGTTACCTGCAGAGACCTGGCGTGCTGGTCCAGTGGCAGCCAGACCAGGCCCTGGGATTCTCCCCGAGGGGAGTCTGGGCTGAGGAGGGAGGTGTGCTTGGCAGGGCCCTGCTGAGCACTCAAGCAAAAGTGCAGGGAAGATGAAACCTCCAGGACCCTAGGATTAACTGAACGCAGAGGACAGAGGAGGCTGAAGAGCACACACTGGGAAGGGGAGGAAAGAAGAGACTGAAGTTGGCCAAGTCTAAGAAGCATCTGCTGCATTTTCTCCTGATGAGGGAGACCCCTGGAGAACATTTGCTTCTGCCAAGTACATGCGTGTCTCCAGAGGCAGCTCTGTGCTGCTCTGAGCCGCTGCACGGTCGGAGGTAAGCTGGAGACACCGAGGTTTATACCTTGGCTCAAGGCCATGGATCTGTCCTGCCCGTTGGGTTCTGGCCATGTCAATTGTCCCCAAGACACAAGGAGAAGCTGCTTGGAACCCTCTGCTTCATGGGGCCAGAGCCTCCCGGGACTTCTGCTGCAGACACCGGGTTGGTCTTGACTCGCCCCTGGCCTTGGCTGCGTGATTCCGTGGCCTCCCCGAAAGGTGGCTTCACTGGGGACGTGGACAGTGAGGCGATGGTCTCATTACACCCCGTGTGAAGCGTGGGGTAACCAGAGACAAATCTGCAGGTCCTCTCCCCCTCTGCAGGCGCTGCGGCCTCGCCCTTTATCTGAGCCTGTCACCTGCTGCTCCGGGGGCTGCTGCTCTGGGAGGCCGAGCAGGCTGTCGAATGCTGCAGTGACTCCTCCAGGGACAAGGGCCGTGCAGAGGCCCTTTGCCCTGGTCGCCAGGGTCCCAGCAGGAAGCAGATCACCTGCCAGAGGGGGCAGTAACTTCCTGAAGTAGGAGGAAAGTTCCCCAAACTGCTTTAAACCCGAGGAAATGTGCTCCTTCCCCAGTTCAGGGGGTCGGAAGTGCAGAGTCAGGCCGGGGCAGGACTGGTTCCTTCCAGGGGCTGGGGTGGGGTGGGGATCTGTCTTGTGCCATTTTCCCCTGCTGGTGCTCACAGGCCCTCTTGGTTGTGTAACTCGTCTCTGGCTCCACCTTCACAGGATCCCCTCTCTGTCTCAAATCTCCCTGTCCTCTCTCTTATAAGATCACCAGTTGCTGGATTTAGGACTCATCTAAATCTCAAAATCTCTAGCTCTGAGATCCATAATTATTTCTACAAAGACCCTATTTCCACATAGGGTTCTGATCGCAGATTCCAGGGATTAGGATTTAGGAATATTTTTTGGGGGCCACCATTTAATCCACAGCAGGGGGAGATCTCACTGAGGGGGAGGCTAACAAAAGCCCCATCCATGTAGAGATGGGGGGGTACCCATAGACAGGGGAGGCACCAGCCTTCAGGGGCCGGGCAGGAGGCTGTGACCAGCACAGGTAAGGTGTGGACAGGAGCCGAGAGCCCAGAGCACAGTCCTGAGCAGGAGGACTGGTGAGAGGGATGGAACCCATCCTCATCCCTGCTTCTCTGTCTCCCATTGGCTGAGCCCATCTGGAAGTCAGAGGGCAGAGGAGGAGGGGGATGGGTCCTTGGACATGGGGGAGGGTGTCCAGAGGACAAACGGGGCTAAGGAACAGAGGCACTGAGAGAAAGGGGACCCTGGGGAGAGTGCACTAGCCCAGAAAGGGACCAGGGGCTGACCTTGCCCATTGAGTCACGGGACCCCCGCCCTCTCTTCTTTGCCCCTGTAGCCACGTCTGGATCCCACGGATGTAGCGCTGCCTTGACACCTCTGCTAACCTCGGCAGCCTCAGCAGTGCAGGCGCAACCCGCAGGTAACTCCTCACTGACGGGGCAGGACTAAAGGCCCGAGGCATGGTCTGGTGTGAAGGGCTCCCATCCAGCACTGTGGGTCTGAGCTCAGTTCCAAAGGGTGACGGGGAGTCAGCCAGACAAGGGGGCAGCAGGCAGGGCGAGCGTGCACTTCGTATCCAGAGAGGACGGCCCAGCAGTGGCCAGAGCTGGACCCCAAGGAGCCCAGCTCAGCACAGGCAGTGGTAGCCAGCCCTGGGATGTGAGGACGTGTCCTCGCTGTGTGCTCAGGGTCACTGCTGGGCCCTCAGGTGGCTGGACTGCAGCTGGCAAGGAAAGACAGTGGGCTGAAGTTGAGGTGGCCTGGAGGAAGGGGGGCTGTTGCAGAAGATTCTGGAAGGGAAGTTGGAAATGATCTTGTCTAGCTCCTCTGACTGCCATCTGCCAGCAAACCTGAGTTCTGGAGACAAGGGGCGGGGATGTGTTCGAACTTGTGGGACTGGAAACTCCCTTCCCACTCCCAGCCAGTGTCTTTTCCCAGCATAGGAACAGAACCGAAGGTTGCAGTGTTTTGGTTCTGTTGCTTTTCATGATAAGGAATTGAAATATTGCATTTAACTACCCCTGTGCCAACAGATGTTAGCCATATGGGGAATATTTTATACCCAGATTTCATTAGCAAAGTTGCAAAAGTGGTGCATGCCTTTCTGAGGGAATGTAAACGTTAGATGGGTATAAAAAGAAAACTCTGGCTGCCTAATTCCATCCAGCAGTAACCACTCTTAGTGTGGTGGAGTCTTTCAGGGTTGTTGGGAATGCATAAATATGTTAAAATATGGATGTGTTCCAGGCACAAGAGCGCGCAAGACTTGCTGTTTTGCACCTGGCTTTTCTTGCTTGTTCTGTCAACGGGGCTTTGACCTTGTAAGTTTGTGCAAAGCTGCCTTGTTCTTTGTGGCCATGGGGTCTGCCTCCACCTGACTGTCTTTCCCTTTATTTTACAAGTCTGATGTTGAGAGACGTTTTAGTGCTTTCAGGTTTTCGGCTAGTACAAACAATGCTGCAGAAACATCTTGTACATACGTACTTGTGCATGCCCGCGAGACTCAAAGCAAGTATTTTTCTAGAAGTGGAACAGTTAGGTCAACGAAGTCTTGTAATTAAAGCTTTGATTTGAAGTTGCCACAGTATCTTCAAAAGGCTGTTGCAATTAGGGTCCTCGCTCAGAAGTGTAAAAATGCCCACTTCCCCACACTTCTGCTATGCCAAATGTCGGCACCCTTAAATGCTTCCCGTCTGACAAGTGGGGGTGATTGCCCTTACTGGGACACGGCGCAGCTGTTGTGGCCCAGAGGGCTGCTGCTGTGGCATCGATCTCCCTTACATCCCGCGCTTGATTAATTTATGACGATCATTGTTTAAAACATGTTTGCTATAGGACATGTGTGCTTATCAGAGAGACACAGAGAGGGACAGTGAGAAAGCAAGCTGCCAGGTTCAGGACTCGAACCGTGGTCAGCCATGTGGAGTCAACGTTAGATGGGTATAAAAAGAAAACTCTGGCTGCCTAATTCCATCCAGCAGTAACCACTCTTAGTGTGGTGGAGTCTTTCAGGGTTGTTGGGAATGCATAAATATGTTAAAATATGGATGTGTTCCAGGCACAAGAGCGCGCAAGACTTGCTGTTTTGCACCTGGCTTTTCTTGCTTGTTCTGTCAACGGGGCTTTGACCTTGTAAGTTTGTGCAAAGCTGCCTTGTTCTTTGTGGCCATGGGGTCTGCCTCCACCTGACTGTCTTTCCCTTTATTTTACAAGTCTGATGTTGAGAGACGTTTTAGTGCTTTCAGGTTTTCGGCTAGTACAAACAATGCTGCAGAAACATCTTGTACATACGTACTTGTGCATGCCCGCGAGACTCAAAGCAAGTATTTTTCTAGAAGTGGAACAGTTAGGTCAACGAAGTCTTGTAATTAAAGCTTTGATTTGAAGTTGCCACAGTATCTTCAAAAGGCTGTTGCAATTAGGGTCCTCGCTCAGAAGTGTAAAAATGCCCACTTCCCCACACTTCTGCTATGCCAAATGTCGGCACCCTTAAATGCTTCCCGTCTGACAAGTGGGGGTGATTGCCCTTACTGGGACACGGCGCAGCTGTTGTGGCCCAGAGGGCTGCTGCTGTGGCATCGATCTCCCTTACATCCCGCGCTTGATTAATTTATGACGATCATTGTTTAAAACATGTTTGCTATAGGACATGTGTGCTTATCAGAGAGACACAGAGAGGGACAGTGAGAAAGCAAGCTGCCAGGTTCAGGACTCGAACCGTGGTCAGCCATGTGGAGTCAGCACCTTACCTACCATGCCACGTGCTGGCCCCACTACCTCTAGCTTTGATTCCGCTGTCTTGTCTTCAGGGGCCCCTAACGGCTCTCCGCCATTTCTGGCACCGGCTTCCGGGTCTCATGTACCTCTTGCTTGTCACGTTTACCTATATATTCACCTTTTCTCCCTTTCTCCACTCTCACCTCTCTGCCTTCACATCAGACAGCTATTCCAAGGTCTTTAATGTGTATTTTTGCTTTTGTAAAGTGTGTGCTGATTGTCTGTGATGTGCGTGTATTTTAGTGAGCTTTTAATCGAACTATAACTTACATATGAAAACACATAAAAGTGCATGATCGTATGTGTGCAGCTAGAAGGGTTTCCACAAAATGTTCTGACCATGTGATCAGGTACCCAGACTGAGAAGCAGATGTTGGCCAGCGTCTCCGGAGACCCCTTGTTGCTCCTCCCTTGAGCTATCCCATCCCATCACAGGTGTTTGGGCTGTTCTGGCTTGGGGTTGGGGCAGTGCTGCTGTGCTGATTGTGTCACGGCTGTTGGTGAACACATGGGTGTGCATGCAGGTTAAGTCCATGTCCAGGGTGCTGTCATACATGTCAGCGGTGACTCGCTCTCCCCAAGTCTGCTTTTAGAGCTTTGTCCCTATTACTCCATGTACATCTCTGCTGCCTTCAACTCCAGCATCAGGCCTGGGGTCCAGAAAAGGGCACTCGGGGCCCCTCTAACTCCTACCACCCTGAATCACGCCTTCGGGATAGGCTCATCCACTCCCTCCCAGTCTTTGGCCTGCATGACCAGCGATGGGCTACGGGTCTCAGAGGAGCTTCTTGGCTGCTTAACGACATTTCTAGTGGCTTCAGTGGCGAGTGTCTTCCTTGACGTCCCCACATCAGGCTGGTCGTGACCTGGGTGAAGCCTTCCCCCAGGGGCCAAGTGGAGCTTCCCCAGAAGCCCCTACTCCAGACAGAAGGCGACAATGAAGATGGACCGCTCAGCCTTACCTAGAGGTAGGGTCCCTCATGCAGCAGTGTGAGGGTCTGTCTTTCACGCTTATTCGATATCCAGATGTACTTATGTCTGCATTACAGCCAGGTCCAGCTGTGCCAGATTCTCGTGGTTATCTCACACCCAGATTTATTCATATCCAGGCTACAGCTGCACCTAGCTGTATCTATGTATCTGTGTTGACCACTGGCTTATTTTAGTGGCGGTTGCAGGGAGATCTGCTATGCCAGAGACGGTGCGCCTTTGGTGGCCAAGCACCTGCATCATGGAAGGTGGCTGGGCTTGAGCCTCCTTGCAGGTTTCCTCCCATGACGTTTGTCCACTGCACAAGTACCACCAACAGCTACTGGGGGGCTGTGGGAAAGAGAGCCGGCTCTGGGCAGGGTGGCACGCAGCCCCTGGGTAGCTGGCAGAAACAGCAGCGGCTGGAAGAGCAGGACTCCCAAGTAAAGCTGTGATGCATTTGGGGTCCCAAAGACGTGGAGGAAAGAGCGGACCATAGAGCACAGGGTGGGGGCGCCAACTGCGAGAAGGACAGAAGCCTTTACTTGAGCATACCTTGGTTTTCCTGAGCTGGGATGTTCCTTGAGGTTCCTGCTGTTTACCCTGTCCTCTCTTCCCCAGAGGTGAACGCTTCCTGCATGGTGCCTGACTCTTCGTTCTGTGTTTCTTGATAGTGAAGGCCCGGGCTTGGCTGGATCTTCTGGTTTGCTCTCCTTTCCACTCTCCTGGCCTGGAGATGTAGCAGGGTGGGCGTAGCTTGCAGACCCCGGTTTTTCCTGGTGGGCTCCTCCGAGGCCTGACTGGCTGGCAGGGCACTCACGTGGCTTTCATCCCCTGTGCCCCATCACCGAGCTGGTGCCTCATCCCGTCTGCTGAGTCCTCTGACCTAGGTCTCAATTGCTTCAGGGTTAGGGTAGAAAAGTGGGTGTAGCTCGCTGGGTCCCTGTCACTACACAACAGCTCCTGAGATAGGCTGAGCCTTGCTTTGACCCCAAAGGTCACTGAAGGGACCAAAAAGTCCACCACTTACATGTTAATTTAGAAACACTTAAACCTATATGAATGTTGAAAGAAGAGAACAATGTCACTCTGTACTCTCTTCTCCAGATCTAGGGCTGTGTGCATGCCTGTCTGTGTACTCTGTCCCTGGCATATACATGCACAGAAAAATATGCAGGCTATATTGGGTTGTTGGAAAAGTCATGATGCAGTTTTACATAGAAAAGCATAGCAAACATAAGTCATGCCTTTACTGACACCCAATACATAGGATACACACACACACACACACAGAACACTTAGACACGTACCCTTTTTGTTTGCTGAACCATTTGAGAGTGAGTTCATGATACTTCATTCTTATTTATTTATTTGAGTTTCTGTTATAGGGTACATGTGTTGGCTGGAAAGATACAGAGAGAAGGAAAGTGAGAAATCACCCCCTAGAGGGAATGGCCACACCATAGTCCCTTCTCCTCTACTCTCCTCCTGGAATTTCGGACATGTATGTGTATTTGCCTAATGTGATTTTCAAGCTCCCGGGTCCGTGACTTGAACAGAAGTCAGCCATGTGGGAGTCCAGTGCCTTAACCATCATGCCACCTGCTGGTCCCCATTTCTAAATATCTTAGCTAACATCTCTCAACAACAAGAATATCCTTCCACAGAAAATAACACAAGTGTATTAGTCAGAGTTCTCCAGAGAAATACAACTGATAGGGTGGATATTTCAGGAGACTCTAAAAAGTTCATGGGGAAATGGAATTAAAGCACAAGTTTGTTTTGTTATAAAAAAAATGAGAAACCTGGGACCAGCAGTTAGCATAATGGCTATGTCGCTGGACTCCCATGTATTCTACCGTAGTTCGTGTTCCAGATCTGGTGGCTTAAACTCACACTGGGTGCATGCGTGCTCAAGATCCTAAGAGGAGAATGGAGGAGAAGGGATTATGGTGTAGCCAACCCCTCTGGGGGGGGGGTGATTTCTTGCTTTCTGTCTCTCTTTCTGGCGAGTGTGCCCTATAGCAAAACCTCTTAAAAAAAAAAAATTAGAAATCCAATCATAGTTTTTTCTAAACACATGATTTCCATGAACTTGTTAAAGGCCCCTCATATATGTAGAAAGAGATTTATTATAAGGAATTGGCTCATGCAATTGTGGAAAGTACAAGCCCAAATCTAGGCTGGCCAGCATAGACCCAGGGGAGTGGATGGTGCCCATGAAGTCTGAATGCAGCCTGCTAGAGAATTCTGTTGTGCGTGGGGAGGCTGGTCTATTTGTTCTGTTCAGGCCTTCATTTGGTTGGACAAGGCCCAACTACCTTATGGAGAAGCAATCTGCTTTATGCAAAGTTCACCCATTCAAATGCAATCTCATCCAAAACACCCACCCTCCAAGTTGTCACATAAAATCAACAATCATAGTAATTACCCTCAAGAAATGTAGCACTGATAAAATACCATTGTCTAAAAAAATTACTCTTCAGATTTCCCCAATTACCCCAATAATATTATTTTTTTAAAAAATTGCCATAGAGCACATGTGCTTACCAGAGACAGAGAGACAGAGAGAGGGCGTGGGAGAACGCTCCTCCCCATGGGACATGGCCATGTCACAATCCCTTCTCTTCCATTTCTCTGTCCTGTCAGGATCTGGGGCATGTACACACACCAAGCAGGTAGGGCCAGGGTTCAAATTGCACAGTCAGCCATAGAGAATCTGGCTCCCTTAACTGCCAGGCCATGGGGCCAGCTCCCATAATATTTTCATGGCTGCTTTCTTCTTGTTTAAATCCATAATCCAGTCAACGATCATACATTGCATTTAGGAGAATGAACTTCTGTTTCCTACAAGGGTTGGAAGGTCCATGTCTCATGGTCTCCTTGAATCTACACTCACTACCCTCTTTTTAAAAACTCTTATAACACACTTCAGAAGAATTCAAGCCACCTGTTTTGCTCACTGTCCCTTGTTTTGGATTCTGTAGTTATTTGCTCATCAACAGATTATGGTTATATATTTGTCACTTCTTTCTTGGTACGTTGTATCACGGGGCCCACTAAGTCAGTTTGCCTTGCTGGTGAAGCAAAGTTTGATTTTCTGGAAAGGTCCTCTCCGCCAGGTTTCTCCAGGATAAAGGTACCTTCCTCTGTAACGAGTCTGTCGTCTGGGAGGGGATGCTCTGAGGTGGAGTGGACAGCTACCTCTAGCGACCCCAGCAGAATGGCTTTAGCATCCATCTGCGGCTCTTGCTTGAATCATTTATGAGGATGATGTTACAAAATTGTGATTTTCTAATTTTATTATTCTATTTGCATTTTTCTTTATTTCTTTTCTTCTTTTTCTTTTCTTTTCTTTTTTTTTTTTGAGAAAGGGAGGGACATGGTCTTTCGGCGTAGTCTTGCCGTGATCCTCCCAGTGAGCTGGGATTACAGTGTGTGTTGCCGTGCCCAACCTATTCTAGATTGGCCTGGGAATCAAGCCTGGCCTCCTAGGACCCCCCAGCCTCATTCAGTGGTGCCCTACAGCTAGAAGCACCCTACTGCTTATGCCCACGGCTGGACTTCCTTCTTTTATTTATTTATTTTTATTTATTTTTTTAAATTAATAAATTAATTAATTTATATTCATTCCCTGAGTATCATCACAGCACACAAAATGTGATTTCCCATCTAGAATATACTGCACAGTGGCTTAATCATACATGTTATCGTCAATAATTGTCTGTTTCTAGTTTTATATGTATATATATTTTTCCCCCTATTTCTCACCCTCTGACATTTCCCACCCTCCTCTCACACTATCTCAGGTATCTACAATTGTTTTCCATTCCTTTTTTCCCCCCACATTTTATTGATTCACTGAATTTCTTTCCTTTTTTTTTTTTTTTTTTTTAGAGTTTTTTTTACTATAGGATGCATGTGCTCGCTGGAGAGAAAAAGAGAGTCTTGCCTATTCTGCTCTTGGTATTTTGGGCATACACACACACACACACACACACACACACACACACACACAGCTTGAGTTTCAAACCTCAGGGT
>NW_006159886.1:954401-968271 GCF_000334495.1 Tupaia belangeri chinensis | reverse complement strand
CAACAACAGGGGAGTCCGGGGGCATAGCCATTATGCTAACTGCTGGTCCCCCCCCCTCCACAAATTTCTTAAATAATCTAACCATTTTCAGTACCAAGTTCAGCTGGTATATACATATCTGTGAATACATATCTGATTTTAGGTGTGAAACTCTGAGTAGAATGAATATACTATAAGTTAGCACCTAGCTGATACTATATAGCTCTCATGGTCATTAAATAGGTATTTTTAAACATATTTTGTAATTTCAAGAAAAGCAGTTTTAGCTTTAATAAATCAAAGAAATGCTAAGGAACTTTGCTTAAAACTTAAAGCCAGGAAACAGATTAAGATCCTGTTCAAATAGTAGGTACGTGAAAAAAAAAATAGTAGGTACGTGAACCTATTGGCAGCTCAAGAAGGACAAAAATCTTTAAAACTGGAAAACAAAGCCTAGAAGAAAATCAGCAATGTTTTAGTCAAAAGTCATAAAATTCTGTTTCACCAGTTCAGTTTCATGTATTAATCTATGCTCTGTTGTGGTTCGATCTTCCCGATTAAATTCTGGTATATAATACTCAACTCCAGAGGTGTCCCTATGATTAAGTTGGCCATTTTTTCAGTTTTGGAATTCTTATTTCTGTGTGTCTGTATTTACTTTTCCTGGTATAGCACTCCCTTGGGAACTTCTTGGAGATCTGGTCTGGTGCTGGTAAATTCTTTCAGGTTTTGTTTATCTGAGAATGTTCTTGTCTTTTCTTCCCATATGAAGGATAATCTTGCTGGGTATAGTATTCTTGGTTGAAATTGCTTTTCCCTTAACACTTTGAATATATTTTCCCATTCTTTCCTTGCTCACATTGTTTCCAGTGAGAGGTTTGTTGTTAGCCTGATGGGATATCCTTTGTAGGTAACTTGATGTTTCTCTCTTGCCAATCTTAGTGTCTTATCTTTGTTTGTGGTTTTGGTCAATCTGTCTATGATGTGTCTTAGAGAAGATCTCCTTGGGTTGATTCTATTTGGAGTCTTTTGTATTTCTTGGAACTGGATCTTTGAGTGCTTCTCTAGGTTTGGAAAGATTTCTTCTAAGATTTCATGGAATAGGTTATCAATGCCCTTATGAGTCTCTTCGCCTTCTGGGATACCAATTATCCAGATATTTAGACATTTAATAGTATCTAGTATTTCTCGTATCTTATTCTCATTTTTGGGGGCAATTTTCTCAGTCTTCATGGTGGATTTTTTTTTTTAAGAGGTTTTTGCTATAGGGCACGTGCGCTCGCCAGGAAGACAGAGAGAGACAGAGACAGAAAGTGAGAAAATAGCCCCTGGGGGACGGGGATGACCATGCCACAATCCCTTCTCCTCCTCCTCCTTTTGGGATCTTGGGCACGCATACACATGTGCCCAGCGTGAGTTTAAGCCACTGGGTCTGGGACTCAAACTGCAGTCAACTACATGGGAGTCCAGCTACATAGCCATTAGGCCAACTGCCAGTCCCTTCATGGTGGATTTTCCTAGGCCAGCCATTCTATCTTCTATATTTGAGATTTAATTTTCTTTATGATCTAGTTTGCTTTTAATACTTTCAAGGGAGGTTTTTGACTTCCTGTATTATAGTCTTCATCTCTAACAGGCCCATTTGATTCTTTTTTATAGTGTGTATTTTCTCTTTTAGATCTTGCAAGAATTTCCTCACCCCCAGAACTTGTCAGCTCCTTTCTCCTGCCTCTTCTGCAGTTCATTGTCTCTCTTCTCTTCGATCTCTGTGAGCTTTGTCACTATGAATATTCTAAATTCTTTATCTGACATTTCCATGAATTTCATTGTACTGTCTGTGGATGAAGAGGAGTTATTCTTTTCCCATGGAGGAGAGGTATGTTCTTGCTTTCCCATACTTCTTGTGACCCTGTGGTGATTTCTAGTCATCAGATAGATGTTGTGTTTCTTCCTAATTCTTGAAGTTCAATCTGAGCATTCAGAGGCGTGCAGGAGGAGGTGACCTGCAATCTCTTTTCCGTTCCAGTTTCACTCTTTGTGCTTCAGATTCAGTGGGAATAGAGGAATATTCTGACCCTAATACTATTCAGATGTTTCAGTCCTGTTCACTTGGACCTGTCTAGACACTCAGAGCTTGGAGGCCGTAGAAATGAAACTGGAGGGAGAAGTCTCAGCAGAAAATCTTCATTGTTAGTCAAGGAAAGCAGTATTTCACAGCTCACGTTCAGCAGCCATGTCAGGATGGGCCTGGGTTTGTGCCTTTGCCACTAGAAATGAATGTGGAGGGAGAAGTCTCAGCAGAAAAATCTTCTTTTTTTATCAAGGAAAGCAGTATTTCACGGCCCAAGTTCGGCACCCATCACAGCCGGGCTTTCTTCTACATTTCACAGTGGCCGCTCTTTTGAAGGCTTTTCCCTCTGCCATTCCACCCACCAAGTATGGGTTCCTAATTTTCCCTCCCACTGTGCCATAACCATAACCTCCTAGATTTGTGTAGGCGGGGCCACCCTCTGGTCTTTGACATGTCCTCATCATTTTTGAATTCTATATTCACTACTCTAGATTCACATAATGCTTTGCCCAAGACTTGGAACTAGTTTTGATTCCTTTTAGAAGAATGATTTTTAGCAACCAGGGTCTTGGTACTAGGTGAGCTCATTTACCAAAAGGATTTAAGTGCCAGTGGTTGATCCGTTATTGACTGATTCCTTCTTTCTCATGAGAAAGGATGAGAGAGAGCAAAGGAATTTAGTCATTCCTGGCAGCTCCCTCCTTTGGGGACTCTTCCTTCTAGAGAAGATGCACCATGTCCTGGTGGCATTGCTGGGTGAACCTGGGCTAATCCTTCGTTTGGTTTCCCATTTCTGAGCGTGCGCAAGCCCTTTCCCATCCACTTTGGCTAGTGCTCTGAGAGCAGAAACTGTGGTTCTGGCACGGCTTTCTTTAGGGGCCCCTGGATTCGATTTGGAGGCTTCCAAGACTCTAACACACATGGCTTCCCCTTGTCTTTGTCCCTGGGGCAGAGGCATGAGCTACCCCTCTTCTTAAGGAAGGGACTATGGGAGCCAAGTTTCCTAAAGACTCACGAGAGGAGCAACTCCCCCTGCAGTGAGTGTAACTGGGTTCATTTCTGATCTCCAGGACCCCTTCTTGATGCACCTGGGGCAGAGAGAGCATTTCGAGAGGGAAGGGAATCAGGAAACCAGGCTGCCTCCCACACCTGCTGCGTGGCCTGCAAGTGTCTCCCATGTCTGAGTTTTTGGGCACGGCAGGGTGAAGCCTGAGGGCTGTAGAGTCAGAAACCTCAGGGTTCAAACCTCCGATTTGCTGCTCACTGGCAGTGCCGCCCTGCTCCAGGCTGCCTAAGCTCCAGGAGCCTCAGTTTCTGCATTTTGCAGTGTTAATGATGATGGTGCTGACGGCGTGGTACTAACCCTCCTTGTAAGTGGGCTAAAGGAGGAAATAACCGGGGAAGAGCTCAGAGTTAGGCATAGTTCGTCATTAGTAAATAGTGGCTATAGGGACCAGCAGATGACGTAATGGTTACATTGCTGGACTCCCATGTGGTCAACTGCGACTCAAGTCCTGGCTTGAAACTTATGCTGGACACATGTGCATGTGTGCCCAAGATCCCAAGAGGAGGGACCAGAAGATGGCGTATTGGTTACGTTGCTGGACTCCCACGTAGTCTACTGCTTTTTGAGTCCCAGACCTGGTGTCTTAAACTCATGCTAGGAGTGTGTGCGTGCATGCCCAAGATCCCGAGAGGAGAATGGAGGAGAAGGGATTGCAGCATGGCCAACTGCCCTAGGGGGTGATTTCTCGCTTTCTCTCTCTCTGTCTCTCTGGTGAGCACATGTGCTCTATAGCAAAAATATCTCTAAAAAAAGTAAATAATAGTGGCTATAAATAGTAACAATGGAGTAATTACTATGAACCCTAAGGTGCTCTATAATTACGAAGAGATGTTCTTTTAAAAATAAGTCATGGGAAACTTACAGGAGCCTTTTATTAACTTCTGGCCCTTAGTGGCTCTCACTTGGGACCTGTCCCCCATCCACTGTCATGGCAGCAGAGAAGGAGTGTTCTCCATGAGAGTAGGGCCAGCCCTACCCCTAAAGGAAACTAGAGAAAGTGGAGCCATGGTAACAGTGGAAATCTCTGCTCGAGCTACTGGAGAGATAGCAAGATGGTGGGGAAGGAGTGGGGCAGGGTCCAGAGAGGGAGGGGCTCTTCCCTGGAGGAGGCTCACTGAGATCTGGCGGTGCTGGGTGGTGGTGTATGGTGAAGGGACAAGAGCGGGCGTGGAGGGCTGCAGTAGGCTGGACCCTCTAGGTATCAGGTCCTGGTCTCTGGAATCTGTGGATGTGACCTTACAAGGCAAAAGTGACTGCAGGTGAGACTAGAGGTCCTGAGATGAGGAGCGTAAACCGGCTCGTCCGCTGAGCCGTGAGTGCAGTAAGGAGTAGCAGAGGAGGCAGAGCGAGGCTGCTAAGGGGTGAAGGGGGGTGGGTGGGGGCTCTGGAGCGTGCTGCCATGCTGGGTTTGAAGATGGAGGATGGGGCCATGAGCCAAGGAACATGGCAGCCTCTAGAAGCGGGGGCAGGCAAGGGAATGTCAGTAGCTCTGCAGACACTTGGATTTGAGCCCAGTGAAACTCATTTCTGACTGTAAGAAAAATAAATGTGTGCTGTTTGAAGGCGCCAGGCTCTTGGTTATGTGGCACAGCAGCGCAGGGAACTGGCACACTAACTCGCCAGGGGAGCCCGTCCTGGCAGGGCTGCCTCGCTCTGAGTTGGGGCTTCAGAGGGCTGCAGCTTGTACGCGAGCACGCTGACCCTCAAGGCTACTGCCTGTGAGTTCCAGATTGTCTCCACCCCTGAAAGTGAGTGCTCCTGGTAGCTGGTGCCCTAGACAACGGGCAGATAGTGCTGCAAATCCTTTCTGGGCAGAGATGACGGCAGACCATCTGCTTGGGCCAAAAGTCTTCACTCTCAGCTTCCTCCACTCCCCGAC
Organism: Tupaia belangeri chinensis; assembly: GCF_000334495.1. Classification (NCBI taxonomy): domain Eukaryota; kingdom Metazoa; phylum Chordata; class Mammalia; order Scandentia; family Tupaiidae; genus Tupaia; species Tupaia belangeri. The sequence goes on along the minus strand of NW_006159886.1, from coordinate 963,276 downwards.
ACGCAGAGCACAGCACGGCCTGCTCGATGGGCCGTCCAAGTGTATCTGGAAGCAGTCTTCGCCTGCTCCTTATCTAAGTAATTCAACCCTGATGTTAGCCGCTGCCCTCTGACGGCCGGATTATGGGAACAGCCCCATCTGGTCTTCCTGCTTCCGTCCTCATCTTGTCTGTTATTAACTCTGCAGTCAGGGTGATTTTTATTTATTTATTTTTACTTTATTTTATTTTTTTCAGGGTGATCTTTTCAAAGGTTCAACTCGGGGGACCAGCAGGTGGCGTGGTGGTTAGGGCGCTGAGTACTCCCACATGGCCAACCACGGTTTGAGTCCTGGACCTGGTGGCTTGATTTCTCACTTTCCCTCTCTTTCTCTTTGTGTCTTGCTCTGGTCAAATTAAAAAAGAAAGAAATTAATTAAAAAAAAATTCTTCAACTCAGGTCATGTCACCCACTGTCTAAGATCCAGAAGTTTTGGTATTTTGTTTTAGCAGTCTGAATGGCCTAACACATCTGCCTCGAGTCTGCCTAGAAATAGCTTCCTCCTTCCTCACACTGAAAGCCAGAGTCCTCTTGGCGGTTTCCAAGGCCTGAGCAAGTGACCCTGCTTCCTCTGGGACAGCGTCTGTCACTCCTGCCCTCGCTCCCTGGTCTCCGTGCTACTCTAGGAACCACCAGAAACGCTCCTGCCTCAGGGCTCTGCACTTCCTGTTTCCTCCGCTGCCCTGTCCCCACCCCACAGCAGTCCTGCATAGGAATCCTGGCCCCAAGGTGATGGCATCCGAGCTGGGCCTTGGTGGGTGATGGGGTGTGGAACCTGGGGCTGGGCTTGGGGTTTTAATGCTTCAGTTAGGAAGCCCGAGCCCAGGTGGTGAGCGTGAAGGGGAAGGGGGCCACTGCATTCCCAGTTCCGTAATGGGAACCGCGATGACCCCAGGAGGTCACTCAATGGCCATGTTTGCTTGGCGCACAGGAATTCTCCAGAGGGCTTGCAGGAAGAGATCGCACGTTGGAGGCTTCCGCAGGTGAGCGCATGGAGAGGGACGTGTCTGCCCAGTCCTCTCCTCTGCTGCTCCTTGTGGTCAAGGCCCACCACCGGGCACTCATTCACTTGCACGTCCGGGCTGTTTCACTCAGGCCCAGGGCGCAATGCTTTATCCAAGGCTGCGAGTGCAGAACGGCCAGCACAGGTGCCCACTGAGAGCGAGAGGCGGGGATTGGCCAGGGAATCTGGGACATGCTGGAGGTCTGTGGCCCCGATGCCCTCACCTGCCCCACCCCAGCACTCCCGAGCTCCCGTACCTGCTTTTCAGCTTAGAACGTAGCGTCTGACATGCCCTGGCGTTTTCCCATTATCATCCCTCCCTTCCCGCCTCTTCACTAGCGTGTAAGCTGCAGCGGGCAGGCATTGTGGCTTAGTGCTTTGTTCCCGTGGTGACATGGTGACAGCTGTGATCCCTAAGAGCAGGCATCGATAAATACGTGCTGAGTGAAGAAATGAGGAGGGTCCAGCGGCGTTGGCCCTGAGGAGCTTCTCTTTTGGGTCGTAGTGTTGAAGCCGTGGGGTTCTGTGTTTTCCCCAGGTCCACTACCATTCTGTGGCTCTGCTGTGCATGGTATGTGGCCCTGTCACGGTGAGTGCTACCTACCGAGTGCCGTGTTGTAGAGTCCACGCCGAGGCCAAGTACACGTCTAGTTAGAGGACGGTGTGTGTGTGTGTGTGTGTTTAAACCTGGGTGCTGTAAAGTAGATTTGCGTGTCTTCGTGTGGTTGGTAAATGTCTGAGAGGATGAACACCCACTTATTGGCAATGGCTAGGCTGGGGCGCAGAGGACACATTTACTTTATCCACTTCTTTATATACCTCTGTGCTATCAGGATTCTTTTTTAACCTGCGTGCACTACTCCATGAAACTCTTTATTTATTTGTTTCATTTTTTAAAAGATGTTTTGCCTTAGGGTGCGTGTATGAGAGAGAGAGAGAGAGAGAGAGAGGGAGAGAAACAGAGACAGTGAGAAGGAAAGTAAGAGATCACTTCTGGGAGGAAGGCCATGCTGCAACCCCTTCTCCTCCTTTGAGCACACACACATATATGTGCCTGATGTGATTTTCAAACCAGGGGGTCTGGGCCTCGAACCGTGGTCGGCCATGTGGGAGTCCAGCGATGTAACTGCTACACTGTCTACTAGCCCTATTTGTTTATTTTTTATTTGCCAGAGGGCATGTGGGCCTGCTAGAGAGAGAGAGACGAGAGCTAGAGTGAGAAGGAGAAAGTACCCCAGTGGGTGTGGCCGGGCTGCCATCCCTTCTCTCCATGTCTCCATCCTGTAGGGACTTGGGGCATGGAAATCCATGTGCCTGGGGGGTGTCATGGGCTACCACGGCAGAGAGCCACGTAGGCTCTGGCTCCCTTAATCACTAGGCTATGGGATCTACCTGATTTATTTCTAAATAGTAATCAAATAAAAGTTCAGCTTGAAGACCTGGGGGGTAAAAAGTCAGTTCTGAGGCCAGGTCAGGGCCCTGGGGCCTGAGGCAGCACAGGAGCTGCTCACAGTGGCCCAGCTGCCCCACTGGGGTAGGGACGCCCCCTCAGGACTCTGGGAGTCACGGCCCAGAGGGAGGCTGCTGGCGCCCGAGCCCCGGTCCCCTGGAGGCCAGCTTGCTCTGGTTTGCACAGACAGATCGCTGTCTGGCCCTGCCGCTCCGTCTGCTGCTCCTGCTGACAGACAGGAACAGAGTGCTGGGACTGCCCTGACCTGCGAGTAACCTGGGGCGAGTCACATTGCTCTTGTCCATTCACGATTCTCTGCAAGTCCACTTTGCACCGGGCTTCTGCTGGGTGCCTGAGGAAGGGATGCATGGGACGGAGCCACAGCCACCAGAGCATTCCCGGGCTGTGTGGGAGCTAGACTCGCAGATGGGGAGTGGTAAGGGCCATTGCTTGATCGTCTCCCCTGCAGGCTGAGAACGTGTGGGTGCTGTTCTAGAGGGAGAGGCTCAGAGACCTCCGTTAACACTTACAGATCAGGGCAGACTTCCTGGAAGTGGTGACAGCTGTACTGAGTCTTGGAGAAATTAGCCAGAAAAGGAGTAAGTAGGGGGTGGTCAGGAGGTGTGTCAGAAGAGGGAATGCTGTGAGTAAGGCCGTGGCTGCTGGGGGGAGAGGGGAGAAAATGGGACCACTCATGGAAAGGCTGGCCCTCGGTGAGGCTCAGTGCATGGAATCCCATTTCCTGGTGGGAAAGTTGAGGTCCTTCGACTCTTGAGATGGGGCCCCTGACCTTGATCTTGCCCCATGGACGGCCTGCGTGGGTTAGGCCGACCACTCTCACCCACTGGAACAACTTGCATGGGCATGGATTATAACGGGCTGCCCTGAGTTGCAACACCCTGTGGGGCAGGGCTACGTCTCTCGTGCTGCGTTGCAGTCCAGTGCCTGGCTCTCAGGGAGCCGAGTTCTTCTGTGACTTCCGGAAGGAGCCAGGAAACCGCAGGTGTGAGGGCACAGGGGTGGGTGTGAGCAGGAGTGTGGGGGAGCGAGAGGGAGGCCCAGCTGACGAGAGCACTGTTGGAGACCATGCGGGGCCGGCTGGACAGAGGGCTGGGTGGGCGGTGAGGTGAAAAACTGGTAGAAAAAAGTACCATCAGACATTTGGGGATTTTTCTCAAAGTTCAGTCAAAATCCTTGGATTTTAAATGTCAAGCCGAGGGGGCCAGCAGGTGGCATGGTGGTTAAGGTGCTAAACTCCAACGTAGCTGACCATAGTTTGAGTCCTAGACCCAGTGGCTTGAAAATCATGCCAGATGTGTGTGCATACCCAAAATCCCAAGGGGAGAATGGAGGAGAGGGGATCGCGGCAGGGCCACTCTCCCAAGGGTGGTCTCTCACTGTCCCTCTGTCTCTCTGTCTCTGACTCTCTCCAGCAAGCACACACATCCTATGGCAAACACCTTAAAAAAAAGTTAAGCTTAGGCTGAGAGCTAGTTAAGGATGAAAGAAAATGTTTCAAATGGGCATGAAATGCAGAAAATAATTCCAAAAGTCTGCTCACACCACAATTAATGATGCTTACGTTTTAGATTTCTTTCTCTTCAAATAACTAAGTGGCCCAAATGCTCACCTCAGGGTGCTGGGCTGTTCTTCCAGCTCCTCCCGCCTCTGGGAGTAACGCCCGTCCTCACGCTGGCACCGGCCACACCCACGCAGGTCCGGCACTGGACAGTAACTCAGCCTGCCGTCCTGTGCTCATGGCAAGGGCTGCACGACTTGCTCTCAGAGCTGCGCTCGGCTCGGCGTGCGGGCCGCTCTGTGAGGGTTGGCCCACTCATTCCGACTCTGTGAACGGGCCTCGCTTTCTCGTCTCCCACAAGGAGGGTCGTTGGGCTGTTCTCATCGTCACATTACCCCACCCTGTGTCTGTCTCTATGGCTGCATAACTAATCACCACACATTTAGCAGCTTAACACAACACTCGCTTATTATCCTGCAGTCTCTGTGGGTCAGCGCTGGCCAGGGGTTAGCCGGTTCTTTGCTCAGGGTCACAGTGACCTCCCAAGTGACCTTCCAGTGTCCCTATCTTTCAGAGACTTTCTCTCCAGACATTTTGCTAGTTAAGGAGAGCACAATTTCCTCACCATTTAGGTCACTTTGAGTTGGGATTTAAGTATTCGCTTTCAAAGGCATCCTAACTCACAGAGAACCTGCCGCTCGGAGAGGTTAAGAGACCCCGTCAAAGATGTACAGCTAGCTGTGAGTGAGTGGCCAACATTTGGGCTTGAGTCCAACGTTCACTCACTGAACTGCTAAGCGAAGGGCAGTGTGTTAGTCAGCGAACGCTGCTGTAACAAAGCACCATGGCCTTAGCAATAGACATGCAGTATCTACAGTTCTGGAGGCCAGAAGTCCAAGATCAAAGTGTTGGCAGCTCGGTTCTTTCTGAGGGCCTTGAGGGATGTCAAAGACAGAGCGGGACACTAACGTGGTGAGGACAGATGTTCTTGGTGATAATTATTGCAATAGGGAAAAGAGTCTGGTGAGAATGGAACAGAACTTTGATTTGCACAGAGATGCATTTTAAAGGGAGGAAAAGGGAGTAGCAAGGGGGTGGGTGGAGGCTCAGTAGAGTCAGAGAAATAAAAAATTACCAAAAGCTAGGCGTGCAGTCCATGTGAAACATGGGTTTGCAAACGGGGTCCTATCGAACGTTCCTAAGAGGTTCCTACTCTACCTCAGTCTGAGGGACGGGGCCTTATCGCCAGGTGTTGCCAGAACAGACAGCAAATTCCTTCGGCAGCTTTGAATTTCTCAGGCAGGCCTAGAGTCATCCTCGGGTGGCCTTGGGCTGTTAGAAACTGCAGTAGTGAGGAATCTGAAGCCATTGGCTCTGGGAACGTCGTCAGCCTAGGATGAAGACCATTCTCAGCAAGCAGACCATTGACCTTCCAGAAAATGTTGACATCACTCTGAAGGGACACCCAGTTATTGTGAAGGGCCCCAGAGGAACCCCGCGGAGGGACTTTAATCACATCAATGTCGAGTTCAGTCTCCTTGGAAAGAAAAAGGAAAGACTGTGGGTCAACAAATGGTGGGGAGACAGAAAGGAACCAGCTACAGTTCGCGCCAGCTGTAGTTACATGCAGGACATGACCCAGGTGTGACACTGGGCTTCCGCTAAAGACGAGGTCTGCGTCTGCTCGTTTCCCCATCAGTGTCATTAGTCAGGAGAACGGGTCTCTTGTTGAAATCTGAAATTTCTTGGGTGAAAAATATATCTGGCCAGGTGTTGCTTATGCAGTTTCTCAAGCCCAGAAAGATGGCTTGATCCTTGAAGGCAATGCCATTGAACTTGTTTCAAATTCAGCTATTTTCACACGGAAAACCATGACAGTTAAAAATAAGGATACAAGAAAAATTTTGGACAGTGTCTATGTCTCTGAAAAGGGAATAGTTTAGCAAGTGGATAAGTAAGCTCTAAGCATTCTCCAGCTACAGTAGCAAGCAGGACAACTTCTTTTCTTTTTCTTTCTTGCTTCCTTATTTATTTATTTATTTATTTATTTATTTATTTATTTATTTATTTTTATTTTTAGAGATTTTTGCTATAGGGTAATGTGCTTGCCGGAGAGATACAGAGAGAAAGTAAGAAATCACCCCCCTCTTGTCCTTCATTCTCCTCTTGAAATTTTTGGCGCACAAGCGCATGTGCCCAGTGTGAGTTTCAAGCTGCTGGGTCCGGGACTCAAACCATGGTCAACTATGTCCAGTGCCTTACCCACTGCATCACCTACTGGTCCTGCAAGCCAGATGATTTCTTTTTTTGAGAGAGAGATTTTTGCTATAGGGTGCATGTGCTCGCTGGAGAGAAAGAAAGACAGAGAGACAGAAAGCAAGAAATCACCCCCCAGTGGGGGGTGGCCAGAAGGGATGCAATCCCTTCTCCATTCTCCTTTTGGGAGCTTGGGCATGCACGCACATGGCCCTGATGTGAGTTTGAAGTCACAGAGTTCAAGCTTTGAACCATGTTCAACTACGCGGGAGTCCAGCAACGTAACCATTAAGTATCTGCTGGTCCCCAAGCCAGACGATTTCTAAGGCCATTATATGATATTTTAGAGAGACCAGTACAAGATAGCCACTGATTTGAAAACAAGAAGAAAGAAAGAAACTGCGTCAGGGTTTAAGTCTCCAGGCCAAGGAGCCTGGTCAGAGAAAACTGGCTGGGGTTTAGTCAAGGAGAGGTCTTTTCTGTGTCCCTGTCATGCCAGCAACCTTTGGGTGCCTTGGCTTTTAGGAGCATCACCGTGATCTCTGGCTTCACCTCCTTATGACCTTGTCACTGTGCGTGTTTATGTCCAGATGTCTCCTTTCCTGGGGACACCAGTCATGCTGCATGAGGGTCACCAAAACACCTCATTTCAACTACTTACCTCTGCGATGACCTTATTTTCAAATAGGGTACGGAGGGTTAGGACTCCGACGCATGGGCTCGAGGGGTGGACAAACACAGCCAGTGACAGGCCCTTGCTGTGCCTGCCCCACCATGCTGGCCCTCTGTGAAGACCGAAAACTTGGTCCTGCAATGAAACCACTTGATTTGGGGGGGGAAGGTCTAGGTGAAGGCCCTGCTCTGGCCAGAGGCAAGCTTGGCTTCTCCGACACTGTTTTCTCATGTGGGAAAAAGGAGCCCGTAATGATCCCTGATGTCCTCTCCTCCAGGATGGCCCTGCGGGTTCATTCAAGTGTGATGGGGGTTCATTACCTGGGAGTAACTTGCTCTGGATTGGAAGCTGCCAGAGCCTTGGAAGGAGAGGCCCCTGGTCGCGAGGAAGGGGAGGCCAGCCGAAGGGAGGACGGACTCAGCCCCGGGGTCATGATTTACTAGCGAGCTGAGACCGGAGCTGAGAACTCTTCCCCAGGGGACTGTCTCAGATTAAATATCGGCGTGATTTTGCCAGTGCGAACAGTTCTGAGAATTACTGCATGGCAAATGGTCAGGAAAGCAGGTGAGCAAAGTCCAAATCCTACCCACAAATACATTCTCTGAGATTTATCTGGTGAGAACAGATTCTCAAAGGTTTCCAGAAGAGACACTAAGGAAACCAGAAATAGCTCCCATACCTGCTTCCTGGTGGACAGGCTTACCGTAGCGGTCTCAGCAGGCCTCCTGTGGGCCTCACCTGTAACTCATGAACGAGGAACATGCGGCAATGACCTGAGGGTTTACTCATCCGGGCGGCTTGTTGGAGTCTGAAGATGGATTCCTGGATGTCCAGGAGCGGACAGTGTGCGGAGTCTAGGCCAGAGAACTCCGGCCTGTTTGGGGCATGGAGTGGCTCTGTCTGGCTCTCCAGGTAATCCTGCTCTGTCTTTCCTGGGATGAGAGCAATGATTTGAGAGCGTCTCTTCTTCTCGCCTCTGTGCGTCTGCTTCATGTTTGAACGTGCACTGGGCTCAGAGTGGGACAGGCCCGAGCTCCAGTCTTGGGTCTGCTGTGACTGGAGATGGCACTAAAACTGCCCCATCTCCTGTGAAGTGGGGATACTGGGACGACCTCTTGGGGTTGTTAGGAGACGATGCCTTATAGTCAACGAGCACCTGGCTCGGGGCAGACACCAGGGCTGGCTGCTATCCTGTGAACGTCAGAAACTGTACTCCTGAGGGCAGGAGCTCACCTTGCTCTGTGCATTCTTTCCTTTTTTTAGAGAGAGAAATTTTTACTGTAGGGCCTGTGCTCTTGCCAGAGAGAGAGAGAGAGAGAGAGAGAGAGAGAGGTGGAGAGACAGAAAGTGAGAACTCACATTCCAATCCTCCCTCCCCCAGGGTGGATGGCCACACCACAATCCCTTCTTTTCCATTGTCCTCCTGGGATTTTTGAGCACACACGCACACAAGCCTGGCATGAGTTTTATGCCACTGGGTCTGGGACTCGAACTACAGCTGAGTACGTGGGGGTCCAGTGACGTAACCACTATACATACATACCATCTGCTGGTCTCAGATATATTTAACAAGAACCTATGAGAACATACTACAGAGGAGAGACAATAACTAAAAGGATTTCATTTGATGAGTGATTATGCAAAGAGAAGCAGAGATGTGGCAATGCAAAAAAGACTGGTATGTTTGCTAGCTTTGAAGCGCAATCCCTTCTCCTCCATTCTCATCTCGGGATCTTGGGCACACACGCACATGCGCCCGGCGTGAGTTTTAAGCCATGGGGTCCGGGACGCGAACTGTGGTCGACTACGTGGGAGTCCAGTGACATAGCCATTACGCTAACTGCTGGTTCCCCATTCTTTTCCATTCTCCACTAGTAACTTGCTTCCAGCTGCTCCTGCCTCTTGCAAAGATGGCTTGTCCCGCTTCAACTCAAGT
>NW_006159886.1:945084-953452 GCF_000334495.1 Tupaia belangeri chinensis | reverse complement strand
GCCCCTGGCTCGGGGCAGACACCAGGGCTGGCTGCTATCCTGTGAACGTCAGAAACTGTACTCCTGAGGGCAGGAGCTCACCTTGCTCTGTGCATTCTTTCCTTTTTTTAGAGAGAGAAATTTTTACTGTAGGGCCTGTGCTCGTGCCAGAGAGAGAGAGAGAGAGAGAGAGAGAGAGAGAGGTGGAGAGACAGAAAGTGAGAACTCACATTCCAATCCTCCCTCCCCCAGGGTGGATGGCCACACCACAATCCCTTCTTTTCCATTGTCCTCCTGGGATTTTTGAGCACACACGCACACAAGCCTGGCATGAGTTTTATGCCACTGGGTCTGGGACTCGAACTGCAATTGACTATGTGAGAGTCCAGCAACGTAACCATTATGCCATCTGCTGGTCTCACTCTGTGCATTCTTTTCCATTCTTTTTTTTTTTTTTTGAAGAGATTTTCGCTATAGGGTGCGTGCGTTCACCAGACAGACAGAGAGAGACATAGAGATAGAAAGCGAGAAATCACCCCCCAGGGGGGATAGTCACGCCACAATCCCTTCTCCTCCATTCTCCTCTCGGGATCTTGGGCACACACGCACACACGCCCAGCGTGAGTTTTAAGCCACTGGGTCCGGGACGCGAACTGTGGTCGACTACGTGGGAGTCCAGTGACATAGCCATTACGCTAACTGCTGGTTCCCCATTCTTTTCCATTCTCCACTAGTAACTTGCTTCCAGCTGCTCCTGCCTCTTGCAAAGATGGCTTGTCCTGCTTCAACTAAAGTCAAAGATACAGACCCATCCCTGCCGCTCAGTAGGCTGGGGCCACATGGAGGCCGGGTTGGGTCCCATTCTACTCTACAAAGCCAGGCATGGTGGCACATGCCTGTGGTCTCACCTACTTGGGAGACTGAAGCAGGAGCATCACAGCGGGCCCCTCTCTGAAACACACACACACACACACATGTGCACGCAGGTACACATGATTACACATCCCTCCGATCCAGCAGGCCCACCCCAATGTCCTCCTCTCTGTGGGCAGAGACACAGGCTCAGGGACGTGATGCAAACTAAGTGTGTTCTAGCAGCCTCGTCTGTACCAGTGTCTGCAGGAGCCGGACTGAGGCCACCGTCAGCAGAGGGGTGCTGTGTAGCACACTGTACATGGGTGTCAACAGCCCTTTGTTCACGCTACGGCACCCTTGGCAGTCTATGGCATTGGGCCGCTGCACACGGCGGCAGGGGCGAGCCTCGCAAACATGACACTGAGCAGGAGGAGCAGCTCCACGTGACGCTCAGACACCAGGCAGAGCTGCACTGCAGGTTAGAGGCCTGTGCGGGCACGAAACTGCACCACACAGGGAGGCAGGCTCCTCGGCCCCAGGGGCATCGTGAGGCCCGGGAGTGGTCACAGGCTGCACATGGGTGAGTACTTTATAGCCACACCGAAGCTGAGCACTGCCGTCCCATGTGCCTGCTGGTGCCCTTTCCTGTGCTGCAGGTCCAACGTGCCCCACGCCCAGTTCACATATTGAGGTCTGACCTCCGGACCTCGGATGTAACCTCCTGCGGATTCTTCCGAGATGACCCAGTTAAAGTGAGGCCCCTGGGGTGGGCCCTAACCCAGTACGACTGGTGACCTTATGGAAAGGGGAAATGCAGGGACCAGCAGATGGTGTAATGATTACGTTGCTGGACTCCCAGGTAGTCGACTGCAGTTAGAGTCCCGGACCCAGTGGCTTAGAACTCACGCTGGGTGTCTCGGTCCCCAGAGCCTCTGAATGCGACTGTGCTGTGGTCTTCCCATCTGCAAGGGGCAGGTCCCTAGACCCCCAGTGGGGAGTACCGAACCTGATATACACGATGATTCTTTTGATTACTTCAGCTGTGGGCCACTGGGAGGGACCCTGTTCTCACGACGGGGCCACGGTGGATCTGGAAAGAAGCCCTCGTTGGCCGATGCAGTTCCCGGTTACCTGCTCAGCTGGGTTCCTGCTCTGGGATTAGAGGTTGCTGCCTTCACGGCCCAGCGACGTGAGGGGCGCCTTCCTTCCCACCCTCTGAATAAGGGCCTTTCGTGGAGTAGTGGGAACGAGGCCTCCTGGGTCTGGCAGGGGCTCCTCCAGGACTTTAGCATGCGCTGCGGCAGGGACGGCCACCTCTAAGTGTCCTTGATGGCTGTCTGGGCAGGGTTAGGGCATTGCCGGCTCAGCATGGATGTCCCCCCCACCTCGGCTGGGGCAGCGTGTGAGGAGCAGAGGCCTGGCTCCCGTCCCAGGCCCCACTCATGGCTGTGCTACTCTTGGCAGGTCCCATTGTACCCGTGCCCCGTGCCCGCTGTCACACGGTCCCACAAACTGGGTGGCTTTCTGCCGCTGTGCAAGCTGGACGCGCCATGTCAGGTGCTGGCAGGGCTGGTTCCTCTGAGGGCTGGGACGACTGAAGAGGAGACATTCCTCAGGGAGCCAGGGAGAAAAGCCTGGGACGCATTTCTCCCTCATGTCCCTCAGAAGGAACTAACCCTGCTGTATCTGCGTCCTGATCTCTCCTTTGAAGGAGACATTGGCCCTCTCTAAAGTCGTCTTTGAACCTAACTATGTCTTTGTAGGCGTCTCTCCCAATACGTCTCTCCCAATACAGTAGTTCTTTCTTTTTTTTGAGGGGGGGGGATTTTTTTCTATTGGGTGCGAGCGCTTGCTGGGGAGACAGAGAGACAGAAAATAAGAAATCACCCCCCAGGGGGGATGGCCACACCACAATCCCTTCTCCTCCATTCTCCTCTCGGGATCTTGGACACACACGCACACGTGCCCAGCGTCTTTTAAGCCGCAGAGTCCAGAACTCGAACTGCATTCAACTACGTGGGAGTCCAGTGACGTAACCATTCCGCCACCTGCCGGTCCCTCGATACAGCAGTTCTTCCCTGTGCCCACAGCTTTGCTCTCCATGGTTCCAGTTAACTGTGTTCAACCACTGTTTGAAAACAGCTGAGCACAGGGCCAGCAGGTGGCGTGGTGGCTAAGGCGCTGGATCCCACGTGGCCACCTCTGCGTCCTGAGTCCTGGACCTGGTGGCTTAAAAACCACACTGTACGTGTGTGCGTGAGTGCCCGAAGTCCTGAGAGTGGAGAGGGGCGGTGGAGTGGCCATCCTCCTGGGGGGCGAGTTCTCACTGTCCTCTCTCTCTTTCTGATGAGTGCATGCACTCTGTGGCCTAAGTAAACAGGTAAATAATAAAAGGATAGGAGAGTATGGCAAGATAAGCTTTTTTGAGGGAAACAGAGGGAGCACAGTTACGTAACTTTTATTGCTGCGTACTATTAAAAGTGTCCTACTTTATCATTACTGTTCATCTCAATGCCTGAATTGTAAATTACACTTTGTCACAGGTACGCGTGTCACAGGTAGGAAGGACCCTAGTGTCTCTCGGGTTCCGTACTCTCCACTGGGGGCCTTGGAACGTGCCCCTGCAGTAAGGAGGGACCACTGTCCAGTCGCGTTCTGGGGACTGAGACATCAGGGTGTGCAGCCATACCATCCTACACCTCTTTGAGCTGTAGTTTGTGCAACTGTCAAGTGACAGCAAGAATAATATCTACCTTCTAAGTGGGGTCTGGGGACCAAATGAGCTCCTCATTCCTCTGGGTGCCAAGTCTTTCCTGCCCTGCTAGGCAGACCACTGTCTGTCACCCCCAGATCCATTCACTGCGTTCCCCACCCTGCTCGGCCTGGTAGCCTGACCTCCATGGGTCTTGAGACAGAGAGGGCTTGCCCCGGGATCACCCACTGATCCTCTTTGGCCACTTAGAGACTGGCCTCCGACTTCCAGTTGGGCTCCACCAATGGGAAGCACCAACAGGGTTCCAGGGGTGGAATGAGAGAGAGGCGGGAGTGTGTCTTTCATCCCTGCCTGCTTGGACTCGCTTCTGGACGTGCCTGCCCTCCTTGATCACAGCTCCTGAGAGGCAGTCTCTCCTGTGGATTCAGATGTCGCTGTTTTCCACTAGCGGGCCCCTTCCTTAGCCCCCTTGGCTTGGGAGTGGTGACGTTTCCTGCTGCTGCTCTGGAGAGCTTCACCTTCCCGTGAGGCTTTCTTGATGCCAGCCTACACCTGCATGGAGCACGGCCTCTTCAAGTGAGGCGCCCATCCAGCCCCTGGCATAGCCTCCCGAACGAGCAGATGGTGCTGAACTCACCCAGTGCCCTGCTTGGTGCCAGGCACAGGGAGGTGCCTTCGGCCAATGTTCCCTCAAATTCATGATGTTCAGAGACCGAAGCTCTTGGATGGAAAGCATTTGAATAGTGCAACGTTACATGATTACTCATGTATTATCCACCCGGGGCATCTTGGCATTGTTGCCAGCACGAGCTCCCTGGCTTTATGAGGCCTCGCCTGTTTTCTGGAATGAAAGCAAATGCCCTCTCACGGCCCGGCCTGTGTTTCCCTTACCTGCATTTCCCCACATCTTCCTCGTAAAACGGGCAGGGTGGGGCAGGATAAGAACGCCGCGGGACACCAGGGAAGGGTGAGCTCAGGCTTGGCACTTCAGGGCTGCGGTCGGTGGTCTGTGGCCAGCTACCCCTGGCATTGGCCTGGGAGATGGTGGTTTCGGAGAGAAGTAGTGTGAGCTAGGAGTTGAAATGCTGAGGGCACAGGTCAGCCACCGAGCCACCGGTGAGCAGCCACTAGGCCTCTTTCCCACGGGTAGGACTCTTCCCCACGGGGCCTGGGGCAAGTCCTCTCTGCCTCAAGACCCCGAGCGACTCCCACTGCCTGCAGAATAAGACCTGGAGGCCCTTGGAGCCCTGCCCAGCCACCTCTGTGGCCCGGTGCTGCTGCGCAGCTCTCTGCACAGGGTGGCGAACCCTGCCTGAATTATTACGGCTCTCTACATGCACTCTGCCGTCTCACACTCCCTGCCTCTGCCGGGCTGCGTGCTCAGCCTGCTGCGTCCTCCTGCCATTAAGATGAACGAAACAGTGAGAGGTAAACAAAAAGAAAGGGAAAAGATGCAGAAGATGAGAAGACTTCCCCCGGGGAACCCGAGCTCCAGAATGATGAACGCCTGGCCCTTTCTGGAGTGGCCCCACCCCTCGTCCTCCTACCCAGCTGCCTCTTGGTGGCCCAGGCGCTGGGCGAGACCCTTTAGCTATGGAGTCGGACAGAGGCGGGATCCAACCCCAGCTCTCTACTTGCTCGCCATGGGACCCTGCGTGAGTCTCCCAGTTCCTCGGCTTGCTCACCTGAGGAACGGGAGTGGAGGTGCTGTCACTCAAGGCCAAGGGAGGCGACCCATGGGAAGAGCTGTCTGTGGGCTGGCACACAGGTCATGCTCGGTACATAGGCTTTGCTGTGACTCAGAGATGGTGTTCGGGGTAGAGCTCGACTCTGGCTCCTGTTCTGGGTGACTTGTTTTGCAAAGTTGTGGTCACAGGCTCCTTGAACTGGAAGCTGGGCTGAACTCATGGCAATTTCACAGTCCCCGAATCTTCTGGGACTTGGGAGGTGGCCTGTTCCCATCTGTTCCCAGAGCCTGTGATGAACCTGTAGGTGGTGACGCGAGCCCCAGGTTGCACTCAGTTCGATCAGCGTCCATTGAGTCTTGTCCTCTGGGGGTCAGAGCAGGCTTCCTGGGGGAGGTGATGCTGAATGAGCATCAATTTCAAAATTAACCAGGGCAAAGGGGCGAGGGAATTTGAGAACACCAGAGCTAGTTCTGCATGGGGAGCGGGTGGGAGAGGCCCAGTGGGGACCACAGCAGTGTGGTGTTGGACAAGTCACCTCCTTGTATCTGTCGGTCACCCAGATGAGCAAACCGGAGAAAGGCCAGCACTCTCACTTGAGGCCACGCTGGGTCAGGGACTGACTCTGGAAGCCACATCTGCGCTTGTCCTGTGCCAGTCTGAGAAAGCAGCCCCAGCCTTCACAGGGAGCAGAGGGCCTTAGCTCAGCCTGGCCTAACGAAGCCCACCGGCCGGGGCTTACGCGGCCGGCATTCACTTCTCACAAGTGTGGAGGCTGGACATGCAAGATCAGGGTGCCAGCATGGCCAGGTTTTGCTGAGGGCTCTGTCTCTGGCTCGCAGACGGCTGCCTTCTTGTTACCTCCTCGCACGACAAAGACGGGGTGCCTCTTCCTCTAAGGGCACTAATCCCATCATGAGGGCCCCACCCTCGGGACTTCATCTAAAGCCCAGTCACCTCCTACCAGGCCCATCTCTAACTCCCACCACCTTGGGGGTAGGGCTTCAACAAAGGGTTTGGGGGGATCATAGACGTTCAGTCAAAAACCAAGAGAAGACAGCTTCTGGCCCATTTGTCTCTAGGCCTCTCAGAGCACCCTGAAATCAGCTTTCTCATGTATTTGAAATTTGCTGATGTTACCAAACGTGATCAGCCGCTGGGAAACCCATGCCCTCTGCTCCCTCCCCTCCTGCTTGCCTGTCACGCTGATCTCCAGCGTAGACGAGGGGAACTGTACATTGCAAAAGATCTGTGCTTCGAGAGGATAAAACACCCTCTAAGTGCACATTATTGTTATTTTTATTGCAGGCATCAGAGCAAAACCACCCGTTCAAAAGAGCTAATTTAGTTAGATCAGGAATAAGTGCTACTTGAATTGAAAACTCATTGTCCTTTGTGATATTTTCTTTAGGGTATAAATCAGGAGAAGGGCCTTTAAAATATTTTTAGTACAAATGTATTTCAATCATATGGTCAGTCACCTCTCAGCACAGTGACCTGACAGCTTCTCCACTTGATGACTGAAATTGGCTTGCCTGGACAGCTCCGCAGTCCGCTTCTCCATTCAAACCATACTCGATTTCATCAGTTTGAAAAGGGAGCAGGAAAATCACCCATGACTGTGCATGCCAAATCAGAGGTCCTGCAGGACGGTGGAAGGTTCTGCTGCAGACTTGACCTCTACGTGCAACTGGAAATTACTCTTGTAGTTTTAAGTGGGGTCCCCATTCTCCCCTCTCCTCCTGTTCTTCTGCCAAGTGGCTCCTCCCGTTATGCACAGTGCTAGAAATTCCACCATTAAATATGCAATGACCAAGCCACCTATTAACATCCAGAATTGCTGGGAGGCCAAACACCTTGGACCAGGTGACAGCACGCCAGACTGCTGCGGATATTCCGAAGGGTGAGGGATATTGCTCATCAATGAGGCCTCGACTTCAACAGGGAGCTCCTGGCAGACCTTCTCAACGGGCCAGAGGTAGCACAGGGGTAGAAATGATTAGCCGCCCCAGCCTGCAAGCATGTGGGGATGGCAATGGAGATGAGGAGAGTGTGGAAGAAGATGAAGGCGGTGGTGCTGACTCATTATGGGTTTTGAAAAACCGCGGTAAAACCTGAGTTGACAAAATTTACCATCGCGACCACCTCCAAGTGTGTAGCTGAGTGTTAAACACACTCACGCTGCTGTGCAGGCTGCCACGACCACTCCTCATCTGGCAGAACCGAACTCCGGCCCCACTAACCCACAACCCTCCGTTCTCCCCTGCCCCAAGCCCGTGGCAACCACTATTCTATTGTACTTTCTGTCTCTGTGAATGAACTACTTCAGGCCTCTTAAATAAGTAGAATCGCACAATATTTGCCCTTTTGTGGCTGATTTACTTCACTCAGCATAATGTCCTCAAGGTTCATCCATGTTATAGCGTGTGTCAAAATTTCCTTTCTTTCTGCGGCTGAATAATATTCTATGGTGTGTATAGACACGTTTTATCTATGTCCACCCACTGATGGACATTTGGTCTATTATAGACTTATTGCATTTTTGTGTTTCGCCCCTTTATCAAGGCACACGTGTTTCATTTAGTCCCACAATAGCCCTTTGGAGTAGACATCAGCAGTGATATTACCAATATCTGTTGAGTTTGAGGCTGAGAGCAGTCTGAGATTCAGAAATGCATGACTCTGGCCTTGCCAAACCCTTTTCTTCCTCTTGGGGTCCCTGAAGGGTGGGAATAGGATACACACGTCCCCCCCCCCACACACACACATACACACACATGCACACATAGAACACTTACATGCATGTACCCTTTTTGTTTGCTGAACCATTTGAGAGTAAGTTGCAGACATCATAATATTTCATTTTTATTTTTATTTTTTTTAATTTAGGTGTTTGCCATAGGGGATGTGTGCTTGCCAGAGAGACAGAAGGAAGGTGAGAAATCACTGTCTGGGGAGATGACCACGCTGCAAGCCCTTCTCCTCCATTCTCCTCTAAGATTTTGGGCACACATGCACACATGCCTGGTGTAACTTTCAATCTGCCGGGCCCAGGACTCAAACCACAGTTGGCCGTGTGGGATATAGTGCCTTAACCACCATGCCACCTGCTGGTCCTGGAAAATAATGTTTTATC
>NW_006159886.1:944039-945053 GCF_000334495.1 Tupaia belangeri chinensis | reverse complement strand
GCATTCCTGAACCCAGTCAAATAGACATATAAAATCAACCATTGCGATGCCGCTGTGAAGAAAGTGGAGTAAGGATATTGTATTATGCTATTGTACAACTTTACTGAAAAAGAGGCACCAGGAAACACTCTGCCCCAAATGTTGATTTAAATCTGGCTAGTCCTAAAACTCAGCGCATTACCCTGACTCCATGTACAGTCTTGTTACAGTATAGGGTGAAACAATTTATGCTCGAGATTCTAGGCTCCATCTATAAAACTTTCTACTGAAGCAAAAGGTACACCCTGAAAGGACACCTATCACAGGGCACTGCTCCGTCATCTCCCACAGACTGAGCACACCCGCAAAACCATGCCCCAGCTCAGCTTCCAGAAGCCTCCCTTGCTCTCCTTCCTGTTTGTTCTCTGACTTGAAGTCCTCTGCCCGTTCCTCACTATTTACCATGACACTTTGACTTCTGCTCGAAGTGGGTTCATCCTGAGAAGGTTTTCTTGGGGTACTGGCTTCGCTCTGATGACACAGCCTCTTGTTATAAAAAAGTGAAGAGCGGGGCCAGTCGGTGGCTTAGTCATTAAGGTGCTGGACTCCCACATGGCTGACCATGGCTCGCTTCCTGGACCCAGGGACTTGAAACTCATGCTGGGCACGTGTGCATGTGTGCCCCAAATTCTAAGAGGATAATGAAGGAGAGGGATTGCAGCATGGCCATTCCCCCTGGGCTGGGGGTGATTTCACACTTTCTCTCTCTCACTCTGGTAAGCACATGTGCCCTAGAGCAAACAATCTCTCTTTAAAAAAATAATGGAAGTAAAGAGCTTGTGGTAGGAAAGTGCAGCTGGAGAAGGATGGGTAGGGGCCCAGGGTTTGTGGGAAGCTGCGCACCAGTGAGTCTGCCGAGGTTTCTCAGAGAGCAAACAATTACCATGATTGGTTCCCTTCCAAAAACCTGACCTTCGAAACCTTGCTCTGATTGGCCACTAGAATCTCTCAAATTTGCATATCCGGCACCTCATG
>NW_006159886.1:943347-943875 GCF_000334495.1 Tupaia belangeri chinensis | reverse complement strand
ACGACCCTGAAGATCCTGAAGAGCTGACACTGCATCGTCTCCAGACGACCTGGGAGACCCTGAAAAGCTGTAACACTACATCGTCTCCGGACGACTCTGAAGAGCTATGACACCGCATCGTCTCCGTGCTGCTCACAGTAGACGATGCGACCCTTAAGAGCTGTTACACTGCGTCGTCTCTGTGCTGCTCACACGCAGGCTCGCTCACAGAGGCGGCCGCGACACTGCGTCGTCTCTGTGCTGTACCGTGCTGCCCACAATAAATGGACGACACTGTCGTCTCCGTGCTGTAACACTACGCCGCTTGTCCCGGCTCTCACTCCTTCACTCAGGAAACCTGTTCGGCTGTCCCCCGGGTCGAGACAAGGGTTCACTAGAAAAGATAAAACCACGCATCGCACACGTCTGACTGGCCCAGCGAGTGAGCTCCAGTGCGTGGTTTAGAGACAGCAAGGCTTTGGCTTAGGTACACGTCTGGCTCATCTTGGCAGAACCCGCTGGTGAGGGATACAGGAGTTGGGCAGGAAT
>NW_006159886.1:934279-942997 GCF_000334495.1 Tupaia belangeri chinensis | reverse complement strand
GGAATGCCGCATTCCTCTCCTGGGGTTGCCAAAGCAAATGACTGCAAACTGCGTGGCTTAAGACAATAGCAATTTATTGCCTCACAGTTCAGGAGGCCAAAAGTCCGAAGGCAGGGTGTCAGCAAGGTCGGTTCTTTCTGAGGCTGCGGGAGAATCTGTTCCAGCCTTCCTTGCTGACTTCTGGCATATTTGGGGTTCTCGGTTTGTGGACACACCACTCCAGTCTCTTCCTCCTTCCCATGGCCTTCCCCTTTGGCTCTTCTTCTCCACCCCTCCTAAGGAGATGGAAAAGAAGGATTGGCTTTAGGGCTCACCGTAAATCCACGATGATCTCACTTTAAGATCCTCAACATAATCACGTCTGCAAAGACTCTGTTTCTAAAGAAGATTGCATTTAGAGGTTTGAGGCCTAGGACTCAGATATAACACTTTTGGGGTCACAGGTTAACCCACTATAATGCCCATCTCTCGGACAGACTCCAGGTGTGCTGGGGTGGCCAAGTCAGGTGTCCCAACAGGGCGAGGCAGAGGAGGCGTGTGTCTCTGGAAGGGGATGAGGAAGTTCAGGAATGGAGACCTCAGGATGGGTGCTGAAATCGGGCTGGGAATCACTGTGGTGGAGAACCAGCTAGGGGAAACTGACTCACAGGGAGAAGGCAGTATGAGCTTAGATGGTGCAGGGAGGGTGAGCTTCCAGGGTGCAGGCATTCTAGGCACCCCGTGGTGATGGGCTGGGCCAGAAGAGAAGCCTGAGCAGCTGGGGTTCCTGCAGGCTGAGCCGAAGTGGGCTACAGGCTGCTGGCGTGCCAAGCTTGACCTGGACACCCAGCAAGCTGTGGGACTTTACACGGCACCTTTAACGTCTCGAGCCTTACTCGTCTTATCTGTAAAATGGGTGACAGTAACTACTCCCCTCACTTGGATGCCACAGCTGAAGAGGGTGAAGTTAGGAAAGTGGGAGGCATGCAATGACCACTCAGCTATCCTGAGCTGCACACACCCTCATGTCACTCTGCAGCCCCAGCAAGGTGGAGTTGCAGTGCAGATGACGGAGAGATTTTGAGTTGTAGTTGAGTGAATGGACAATGACAGCCTGAAGCATAGCCCTCCCCGCCCTTCTTTTTGTTAAAATAATTCTATTGAGGTGTAATTTACACACCATAAAATCCACCCATTCTAACTGTATCATTCACAGATTTTCAGTAAATTTATGGATCTGTGCATCCATCCTACATCCAGTAACAGAGCACAGCCAACACCCACCTCTCTGCCCATTTGCAGTTAATCCCCATCCCCACCTCTGGCCCACAGCATCCTTCTTTGTGTTTCTATAAATTGCCCTTCCCGAGCACTTCGAATGCATCCGCTCACATGATACGTCGCATTTCGTGTCTGATTTTCTTCACGTGGCAAAATGTGTTTGAGGTTCTTCCATGCCATAGCATGTATCAGTTATCGATTTCCTTTTAGTGGTAAATAGCTTCATTTGTTGTATTGTTTATTTATGGTGTGCACTTGTCACATTTGGCTTCCCCATTTCTCAGCTGGTGGGCACTCGGGTTGTTTTCAGCTTTGGGCTGTTATGAATAATACCGCTATGAACATTCTCACACAAGTCTTTAGGTGGATGGATAATGGGATTTCAAAAAGCTTATAGAAAATAGAGGTTAGGCTCGGTGTGGTGGTGCAGAAGTAACACAGGGGCTATGGAAGGCTGGCAGCCATAAGACCAACTGTGGGCTCAGTTTTCTGGGTTGACATGACATGACAATGAGCCTGGCTTGGACGCGGGCCCCCCGGACCCTGAGGGACTGGAGGCCGGGGGAAGGGAGAGTGTGGCATGATGAGAACCTGTCAAGGGTGCTTCTGTCCCTCTCTGTCTTCTTCTTCCTCACGTGCATATTTATGTGTTCTCTATCCTTAACGAAATAGACGTGATCGGGCCAGCCACATGGCGTGGTGGTGAAGGCACTGGATCCACATGGCTGTCAATGTGGTTTGAATCTCGGACATAGCAGCTTGAAAAACATGGCAGGCACATGTGTGTGCATTCCTCAAATCCCAAGTTTAGGTGGATGGATAATGGGATTTCAAAAAGCTTATAGAAAATAGAGGTTAGGCTCGGTGTGGTGGTGCAGAAGTAACACAGGGGCTATGGAAGGCTGGCAGCCATAAGACCAACTGTGGGCTCAGTTTTCTGGGTTGACATGACATGACAATGAGCCTGGCTTGGACGCGGGCCCCCCGGACCCTGAGGGACTGGAGGCCGGGGGAAGGGAGAGTGTGGCATGATGAGAACCTGTCAAGGGTGCTTCTGTCCCTCTCTGTCTTCTTCTTCCTCACGTGCATATTTATGTGTTCTCTATCCTTAACGAAATAGACGTGATCGGGCCAGCCACATGGCGTGGTGGTGAAGGCACTGGATCCACATGGCTGTCAATGTGGTTTGAATCTCGGACATAGCAGCTTGAAAAACATGGCAGGCACATGTGTGTGCATTCCTCAAATCCCAAGAGGAGAATGGAGGAGAAGGGATTGCTGTATGTGGCCATCCCCTCCAGGGGGTAATTTTTCCTTCTCTCCCCCTACTCCCTGACAAGTGCACACACCTCATAGCAAATTTAAAACGAGAGAGCGAGCGATGCCAGGCCCCGGTGTGCTGGCACAGGCAGCAGTGTGCCCATCCACAGTGTGGAAGTCACATGGCCTACGCTGGCTTCGGATCCCAGGTGACCTGGGCACATGGTAGGTGTGTTTGAGCCCAAGATCCAGACTAACTGAGGGCTGAGGGAAGAGGAATGCAGCTCAAAGAGACCCTGCAGGGGTGCCTTCCCCTTTATCTTGTTCTCACGTGCATGCTTTGTCACGCCATCTCTTTCCATTTTTCTTATGAAAGAGTAAAATGAAATAAATATACTCCTTATCCTCCTCTCTCTGTCAAGTGTATGGGCCCTCTGGCAAAATTTACAAAAAAGTCTGAGTTTATTTTGGTACAAAAAGAAATTGAAATCCATGCATAATTTTTTCATAATATGCATTTTCTAAGAGCTTTTTGAAGAGCCCTTGTAGGCTTTATTTCTCTTAGTAGGTTTTTTTTTTTATTTGTTTGTTTGTTTTTGCCATAGGGTATGTGCACTGGCCAGAGAGAGACAGAGGGAGGGAAAGTGAAAAATCATCCCTTGGGGAGGATGGCCATGCTGCAATCCTTTCTCCTTCATTCTCCTCCTGGGATTTGGGGCACACGCACACGCACACGTGCCCAACATGCTTTGCAAGCCACTGGGTCTGGGACTTGAACCACAGTTGGCCATATGGGAGTTCAGAGCCCCAGTCACTATGCCACCTGCTGGGGTTGAATGGCTCATAAGTCTCCATGATATGGGTACTATTATCATCATGCCTCTCTATAGATGAGTGGAGTAAGGTTTAACATGTTGACTATGTCGGACAAACTTCATGTTAACTTTCAGAGAAACTACCAACTTTTTTCCCAAAGTGGCCACGCTTTTACAGTCCTACCAGCCATGTACAAAGTTCTGGTTTCTTTGGATCTTTTAGCTGTCTTACTATAATCTTTCTTTTTTTTTTCTTTTTGCTTTTAACCTAGTTGCTATTGGGTTGCCAATAAAATCAGGGAGCATTTTTCCATGCAAAAAATGCGTCATGGCTTTTCCGATGACCCAATAGTTACGGAGAATGGGATATTGACATCTCCAATTACTATTGTAGAGTTGTCTGTGCTTCTCCGTTTCATTCTGTTAGTTGTTGCTTCATGCATTTTGTAGCTCTGTTATCACGGATGCATACATTTATAATTTTTATATCTTCCTGCTGTATTGACTCTTTCATCATTATAACATTTCCTCTCTGCCTGTAATTATATTTCTTGTCTTTCCTTTGCTCCAGTTCACTGTTTTTATTTATACCACCTTTCTCCTAGACAAGTAACATTGGCAAAACGTAAGGCAAAGATGCCCTCTCGGTGACAATCCTATTCAATTTTCTTTTGTGGTGCGGGGAGGGGAGTTTCAGCAGCCAGGGACCACAGGGAACTTTTTCAGTTTCAAAAATGCTTCCACCATTTTCCAATCTTAAGAAAATGCTGCACTTAATGGTAGTTACTGTCAAATAGCTCAACCAAACTTATAGAACTTGTCTAATAATGACCTCAAGTAACAAAAGGATTTAATCCACACAATACTCTTAATAAAAACAACCCCAGCGCTAGCTCACTTCTGGTGTCATGAGATGTAATAGCACTACCTGCTTTTATATTTTAGGGGTAAGTTTAGCACCCATCTACACGAGTCAGATGCTAATGAAAATATGCTATAATGCGGCACACTTGGAGGCAGCAGTCTTGGCAGTCCGTTAGGTGGGGAAATCCGTTCCATCCACTACATCTTGGTTCATGGAGAAGAAGAGTATCGACGAGGGACGGGGAGCACAGACTTTTAGTTAAGACTTTTCAACACCGAATCCCTTAAGCACTAATGTTACGTTTCCTTGGATGTAAAGTATAGGGTGATACAACACATAGGAGGCTCCGAGGAGTTACGTTGCTGCGGCTGCATGTCAGGATGGATCAGATTAAAAATGTTGAGCATGACATGCAGCCTTGACAATAAAAAAGAGGAAACCCAGGAAAATTAATGCTAGGGATCTACTCCCATCCTTTTAACCAAAAACCTGTCTTGTCACTTTATAAGATGACTGACAAATGGTTACATAAAACATATTGGATTTGGATGAGCTATGTCAGTTCTTAGACATGGTAAATGCATGTAGATAAAGACAGTGAATGCAACTCTATAGTATATAACATAATAGGCCCAGGAATTATTTTTTAAATGCTCAATACAGACTGCAATATAAAAAGGACCCAACTAGCAAAGTTAGATACAAATGAAAAAACTTTCCGTTGAAAAATTACAATATTTCAGTATAGGAGAGGGACAAAAATCCTTTTATTTAGAAGGAATTGGAGACTCTCACGTATTTCAATGCTGTGTAGGAGGAGGGCACTAGCGACTTCTAAAGAAGACTGCAAAGAATATTCGAGAAGGTTGCCTGGGTCTTGCGCTGTCTCCTTCATCAGCCACTGGGTGTCCCACGTGGCACCAGTGTGTTCAGTCCACCATGTTTCAGGCTTTCTTGACTTCCTGGTTGAACTTTTTTGTGTATCTGCAATGCCCTGCTCCAAGGATGGTTATTGTTTGCACATGTGAATGTGGTCGTAACAACTGGTGGCTGGTGCCAGCATTTCCAACCTTGTAGAGTCGGGCATCGAAGGTCACTGATACTGGAATGTCCAGGTGTGCTTCACGGCTTCACTGGAGCACTGGCCTTTCTGCCCACCTGGGGGGAATAGTCATATTCTTGAAAGCTGTCTCACCAATCGGAGTGTGGACATTGCAGTGTCAGGTGTGTTCTGTCACGGTATCAGCCTCAAACGTGGAAGATTTTTTGTTTGAAATCAAGACTTAAACACCACACTGAACTGAAACCAAAGGGCCTCATAATCCTGAGACCAGCTAGTGGGTTAAAGGGATTCGATGCTGCTCCCAACACTGATGCAAACTAGAATTGGCTTATCTTCATCAGCAAGGTCTGGTTACTCTGGAAAACCCCAAGGCTCCACTAAAATGAAATGATTCACCCTTGAAGGGCACTTGAGCAGCCAGGAACCCACGCAGGCTGTGCCCAAGCAAGATCACTTTGTCCAATCTAGGGCACATCTCCACTCTTCAGTGGATCCACAACTTATTCTCCATGTCCTTGTGTCACTATCAAACCTGTCTACAGCTTTGTCCAAAGCTTAGTTGATCAAAAGTCCAAGACCTTCTCCAAAACTATGGAGAAGGACAAATGGAGTCTTATTTGAAGTACAATACTATGTGAGAAACTTCAGCGTCCATATTTTATTTCCACTAGATATGAACACATTTTTTAAAATTTCCCCTTGCTCCTTTAAGTGTGATATAGTTGTAGGGCACCCTGTGGGGAGCCAACCATTTAGCCATCCTGACCTTTCGCCGGCGACCCTGGAGTCCGCCTCCTCCTCCTTTACTGCCATCATGTTTCTTGTCTTAAAGTTTAGTTTGTTTAATATTAAAAATAATCACTCCCAGCTTTCTATGGTTTTCATGGTGAGTAATTGTTCCATCCTTTTGCTTTAAGCCCATTTGGGTCGTTAAGTCCAAGATAGGCCTCTTGTAGATAATATAGTCGTATCTTAAATATTCAGTTTGACAATCTCTGCTTTTTTTTTTTTTTCGCCATAGGGCGCGTGCGCACGCCAGACAGACAGAGAGAGACATAGAGACAGAAAGCGAGAAATCACCCCCCAGGGGGGATGGTCATGCCGCAATCCCTTCTCCTCCATTCTCCTCTCGGGATCTTGGGCATGCACGTACACGTGCCTGGCATGAGTTCTAAGCCACCGGGTCTGGGACACGAACCACGGTCGACTATGTGGGAATCCAGCAACATAGCCATTACGCTAACTGCTGGTCCCTATAGAGTATTTTTACAATAGCCCTAATATTTATTATTTCTAGTGCTTTTTATTTCTTCTTGTAGATTTCAGTTATCATTCACCTGGTGTTATGTCCTTTTAGCCTGATGGAATGTCATCAGTATTTATTTTAAGACAAGTCTGCTAGAAATGAATTTTATCAATATTTGCTTATCTGGGGATGTCTTTACTTCACCTTTATTTATTTATTTTTTAGGATAGTTTTGCTGGGTATGTAATTCTTAGTAGACAGTTTTGCTTTCTTTCTTTTAGTGCTTTGGATTTGCCATTTTATTGCCTTCTGTCTTCCATTTTATTTTCTGTTAAGAAGTCAGCTGTTAATCATATTGTTCCCCAATACATAAAAAGTTGTTTTTGTCCTGCATCTTTTATGATTTTCTGTCTTTTAACTGTTTGATTATGATATGTCTAGCTATATATCTTTTTTTATTTCACCTATTTGGAGCTTGTTGAGTTTCTTCCATGTTTAAAGTTTTTCATCAGTCTTAGAAACCTTTTTGCCATTGTTCCTTCAAATATTTTTCAGCACTTTCTCTTTTTTCTCTGGGACTCTCACTGCATGTATGTTGGTGTGTTTGATTTTGTTCCACAGGTCCCTGTGGCTCTGTGTAATATTCTCTACTCTTTTGTTCTCATTTTTTCCCCTTTACATTGGATAATTTTTACTGTGCTTTCTTCAATTTTACTGATTCTTCTCCTGTCTTGAATCTTCCATTTTCCCCAACTTTGTAGTCTTCACTTGCAGCATTTCCATTTTTATTTTATGTCTTGCCTCTTATTGAAAAGTCATATTTATTAATTTTACAATTGTCATATTTTCCTTTAACTTTTTTATTGTATTGGGTTGTCAGAAAAATCATGGTTTAGTTTTGCACTAAAAACCCAAAAAAATACATCATGACTTTTCTGACAGCCCAATATTTATAATAGCTGCTTTGAAATCTCTCACTACCAAATCCAATTTTGGATACGTTGGAGATTATCCTTTCCCTTCCTCTTGCTGAGTATAGGTTATTTATTTTTTTGTTTCTTTGCTTTCTCATATTTATTTTGAAAAACCAGACTTGTTAGGTAATGTATTTTATCAAGTCTGTATTTTTATTTTCACTTCAGAAGATTGTTGCTATGTCTAACTTGTTCATTTGTTTGGTTAGTAACTTGCCTAGGTGAAACTTGTGCAGTCTGTCTCTTTTGCTGTGTGTAGTTGCTGATGTTCAGGTATTATTACTTTTTAAAAAGAAATGCAATTTTTATTTTTGAACCTAACTTTTGTGCATTTGTGTCTGTATAGCTCAGGGGTCAGTCAGTGTTTTTACCAGAGGTTATTCTCAAATACCTAGAGCTAATAAGACTTCTATACTCTCAAAGATCTGTGCATGGGTAGCAGAAAACATTTCAACATTCAGGTAATTTTCAAGTCTGCCCGGCTTTCACTTTTCACCAGACCTTTTATGTTTCTGTGTGTATGCACATGACTTTAGGGTCTTCTAGGAGTCATTGACTGGTTTGGATCCTCTGCAGTCTCCAGTACACATGAGCACAACCTCAGCCAGTCCATGTAGCCTCTCAGATCATGACTTCCACTGACAATGCCATTAGCCTTGAGTGCCATACACTGCTCCAAATTATGTGGTTCCCCTTGAACTGTGGCACTACAACTGCAGGTCCTCATGGTCTGTCCTGTCCTGAAGAATCCCTGAGTCTACCTGCTGGGAGGGTAGTATGCAGGCAGGCTTGGGCCAGAATTCTGCAGACTCCCTCTGCTTCTCCCTGTAGCTCAGCAATTTTCAGGCATAGACAGTTCACAGATTAGTGATGCTATTGGATAATTTCCAGGTGTAAAAATTGTGGTTATTGTCAATGTTTGCCGGTTATAATCAACTTTTTGGTAGAGAATTTTCTAACCTTCTTACTTGGTCCTAATTGGGAGTTCTATCTCCCAGAAATTCCTTTCTGATTTGGAAATGTGGTAGGAAAAAATGAGGACCCTTAGAGGAATAGGGTAGGGGACAAATGGTTGAATATGAGGCTGAAAGGGCTGCTTGGGACTAGATGAAGCCTCATTTAGAAGAGGAGGAAAATGATAGCACCCACGGGGGAAGGGGCCTTTCTAAGTTCTTGAACCTCAGTCAATGGAAAGAGGCACTGGAACCTGGGTCACATGACTGCCAATGCAGTGC
>NW_006159886.1:924183-934092 GCF_000334495.1 Tupaia belangeri chinensis | reverse complement strand
CTTTCCCTTTCACCAAATTGTTGGTCAGTTTGTGACCTGGCACTTACACACTTGCCAATGGCTTTTGGCCGCCTATGTGATGCCAAGCGACCATATGGAAACTAAAAGCACTCATCTATCCAACGAATACTGATCTGGTGCCCACTGTGAGCCCAGCACTGTGCCCAGCTCTTGGAATACAGCAGTGAACAAAACCTGACAGTCCTAGAGCTCACGGCCCTTAGAGTCTCAGAGTAGGGATGTTTAAATCTTAGGAAAGGACCTTGGAAGTGTTGGTTGGAAGAAATAGCCCATCTTGTCTGTTTATCTTGATTAAGGCAGTAGCCATTTTTAAGGAAAACAGTGAGCTTCCAACCAAAATACTATTTGTAAAAATTTAAAATATACAAAGCATTTAAATTAAAAAATCCACTTTGCATTAAATAGTTTGGTAACAAAAACTTTGATTTCTGAAAATATTCTTAAAGGCAAGAATGTGAATTTTCTTTCGTGATGTCTATTAAACTTGAGACTTTGAAACCCTCTCCTTCAGAGAAATCTATAATCATGAGGCCTTTGGTCCTACACAGTGAGAACATTATGGAACACACAGCACTCACACACTTGCCAATGGCTTTTGGCTGCCTATGTGATGCCAAGCAACCATATGGAAACTGAAAAATTCAGCAAAAAATCTGGATGCCTTGTCCATATGACAACAAATAATTGGGTATTTGGAAACAAGAGATTTTTTTTTTTTTTTGGACTAAATCTTGAGTCATCCTCTGGAAATGTCTAAATATAACCTCAGAGGAATTTATGATGTTACTCATTCTTCTATATTTTCTTCCTGAATGATCTCATTTAACCATCATATCCAAATCTATGTCTCAAGCCCTGCTAACCTCCTGGTCATGATTTTCAAAGGCCTCCCGAGCTTCTCTGCCAGAGTGGCCTTGTCTATTAGGGCTCACCAAGTGTCCATCTGTTCCTATCACTCCCAGCCATCCTTGCTGGTAGACAGAGGCCACAAACCTGGGCTGTGGTCAATGGGATGTGGCTGATGGGGCGACTTCCTGGTCCGATACTTACAAAACATCCTGTGTAGGCCTAGCCATGGTGGTGTAGGAGACAGGGTGCCACTTTCTAGTGCGGGAGCTAGAAGGGGGAACCCAAGTTCAGATCCCGTGATCCTAGCTGGAAGCCAGGGAGTGGGGAGAGGATTGTGATAAGAAGGCCCTGTCACAGGTACCTCTCTCTCTTTTTTAGTTCCTCTCCCTTTTATGAAGAAAACAAAGAAATGAATTTGGGCCAGTTTGTGGCCTGGCAGTTAAAACTGCTGGACTGCACATGGCCAACGATGTGATTCAGGTGGGTCCTGGACCCAGCAGCTTAAAAAGCATGCCAGGAATGTATATGTGTATGCCCCAAATCCCAAAAGGGGGGAGAGATGGAAGATGGGCTTGCAGCGTGATCATTCATCACAGGGAGTGCTTTCTTGCTTTCTCTCTCTCTCTCTCATGAGCATATGCACATTCTGGCAAAATTAAGATGAATAAATAAATAAGTATAAACTTAAAAAACCTCCATAAAACAAAGGAACACACAACCATCCAATGTGATTCTCTGGCTTGTTCTTCTATTAAGTGATCTTGGAGGCCACTTGATCCAGATGGTGAAGTGACAAGGTGGAGGAGGGCCACTCGACTTGGCATTTGCATCAGACTGTGAATGAGTAAGACAAACCTTTCTTGGGGGACTCCACTGAGGATTGGGGTAATCTGTTACTGCAGCTTAGCCCAGCCTATCCTGACTCACACCCTCAGGATGTCCCACGGACACCTTAGAGCCACATCTTTAAAGATGCACCAGGCACTCTTCAAATTTGCTTCCTACCTAGGGAGGCAGAATCACTGTCCCCTCAAACACCACAAAACCACTTTCGACTTCTCCCTCTTTCTTGCCCTGCTCAGTCAGAGGCTCTGGGCCCCCCTCTCTACCCTCTCCCACTCTTCTCATGCATATCTCAGCAGCCCTTGCTTGGACAAATGGCTTGGCCTCCCAGCCTGTCTCCCTGTCTTCCTCCTTCTAGCTCTTTGAAGCTACTAGAATTAACTTTATGAAATACCAGTGTGACCATATCATTCATTTTCTTGGAACCCTATAAAGTTCACTTTGGCCTGAGAATAAAGCACAAACACTTTAGCACCGAAGCCTACAGCCTCCAGGCCTGCGTTTTATTTTGGCAATAGTGGTGCTTGCCAGAGAGAGAGAGAGACAGAAACAGTGAGAGGGAAAATGAGAAATCACTCTCCCCAGGGGAGGTGGCCATGCTGCAATCTCTTCTTCTCTGTTCTCCTTGGGATTTTGGGCATGCATGCACATACATGTACATACATGTGTCTAGTGTGATTTTCCTTTTTTTTTCCTTCTCTCTCTCTCTCTTTTTTTTTTTCCACAGTGTATATGCACATGCCAGAGAAATAGAGAGACAGTGAGAGGGAAGGTGAGAAATCACCCCTCAGGTTGGGGGGGATAGTTATGCTATAATCTTTTCTCCTCCATTCGCCTCTTGGGATTTTGGGCACGCATGCACATGCACCCAGCATGATTTTGAAGCCACTGGATCTGAGATTCGAACCGCAGTTGTCCACATGGGAGTCCAGTGCCTTAATTACCATGCCACATGCAGCCAGTCTCCCCTCCTCCCCGCAGTCTTAGAGTCGCTCTTGTACTCTACACAGCTGGGGCTGGTTGCCGCTCCCTGTGTGGACAAGTCACCTTTATACTTTTGTCCC
This sequence comes from Tupaia belangeri chinensis, assembly GCF_000334495.1. Lineage (NCBI taxonomy): Eukaryota > Metazoa > Chordata > Mammalia > Scandentia > Tupaiidae > Tupaia > Tupaia belangeri. The sequence goes on along the minus strand of NW_006159886.1, from coordinate 931,315 downwards.
TTGGGTGCCACACTCTCTGTTTTACCTCAGTTGTGTCCTGACTCATCACTCAAGTCTACTCGGATGTATTTTTCTCTGACACCAACACCTCAGCAGAATAAACTTTCCCTCTCTTCCTTCTGCCTTACTCAGCACATATTTCTATAATGGCCTGTGTCCTCTAGGGTGTTAATAGCCGTTATGCAGAAATAAAGAACTACAGGGTCAAAAAATTGAGGAAACCATAGACTTAATCAAAGTCAAACAGGTTTTTAAGTTGCAGAACTTTCCAGGCCTGAATATGCAAATGTGGCATGACTGTGCGCAGGGTTACAGAGTCGATGGCATTCCCTAACGCTTTACATTTCTGAGAATGTCTCATAAGGACTCTGGAAGTCCTAATGTGGCCCGCCTTTTCATTTTACAGATGGGGAAACTGAGGCCCAAAGCACACAACAGGGAGTGATGAAGCAGAGATAGTTGGAAGAGACTGCTGAAGGCAGCAGGGACTACTAGAGATGAAGATGTGTCCTTGCTGGGTGACCACTCTGCTGGCAGGTGGTGGCACTCTGCCAGGGCAACCTGCCCATCCAGCAGGTGTGGACTAATGTCTCAGCCCTGGGCCTCAGGAAATGTTTGCCCCATGAATGAATTTGTACCATACCCATCCGGGCGTTTGAGGGACTAGACTGAAGACTTCAGGATGGAGTGTCACAGACTGTCACCGCATAACATAGATGAGGTGTGTGTGATGCAGATGGACGTACGAGCTTATTCTGTTATTGTCCCAGTGAAGGCATACTTCTGTAGCACACACCCCCATGCCAGGGCATTCCAGGTGCTTGTCTGAGCAGTGTATAGACACTCATTTATCTGCAACGACAACCATGACAGAGGTGCTGTTATTTATCTCATTAAACGCTCGAGGAAATCAAGGCACAAAGACATTTGGTGACTTGCCCAGTTACTTGCAGGGCCAGGACCGGAGTTCAGGCTCTGGCTCACTCCTGACAATGGTGAGCTCATTTTTTCCCAACTAACATTTATTATACACTAACCATGGTGGGTGTTTTCAGTTATAGAACAAGTATGTCTGAGGTTAGTGTTGTCAGGACCCCTTACAACCACCTTTGAGGTGGAAGTTATTAGACTTCACAACTGCCCCGACACTGGTGTTGTCAGTGGCCTCACAATCATCTCTGAGGTGGTGCTGTTAATGTCTTCATAACTGTCTCTGAGGTGGGTGTTGTCAGTGCCCTCACAACCATCTCTGAGGTGAGGGTTGTCAGTGGTCCTTCAACTATCTCTGAGGTAGTGTTGTTAATGGCCTCACAGCTACCTCTGAGGTGGGTGTCATCAGTGCCCTCACAACCATCTCTGAGGTGAGGGTTGTCAGTGGTCCTTCAACTATCTCTGAGGTAGTATTGTTAATGGCCTCACAACTGTCTCTGAGGTGGGTGTTGTCAGTGCCCTCACAACCATCTCTGAGGTGAGGGTTGTCAGTGGTCCTTCAACTATCTCTGAGGTAGTATTGTTAATGGCCTCACAACTGTCTCTGAGGTGGGTGTTGTCAGTGCCCTCACAACCATCTCTGAGGTGGGTGTTGTCGGTGCCCTCACAACCATCTCCGAGGTGAGGGTTGTTAGTGGTCTTTCCTTCAACCATCTCTGAGGTAGTGTTGTTAATTGCCTCACAGCCACCTCTGAGGTGGATGTCGTCAGTGGCCTTCACATCTATGTTGAAGTGACTGGTCAGTGGCCCTTCACAGCTGTCTCTCAGGTGGGTGTTGTCAGTGGCTTCATAAACACCTCTGAGTTGGGTGTTGCTAGTGGTGTATCATAGCTGCCTCTGAGGTGGGCATTACCAGTGCCTTCACAAACATCTCTGAGATGGCCACCTCTCAGATGGCCAGCTAGCTGGGGAGGCATCTGCTGTACCACTGAGGTGCCACAGCACCGGCTCGTCCCCACTGCCTGGCACTGACCTCCCTGAGGACAGAGACTGATTCTATTCCTCTTTTGGCTTCTAAGTGCCCACCACGGTGCCTGGTACCCTGAGGCCTCAGTTCAAATGACCTCTGTGCTCTCTCCCTCCAGGTCTTTGTGTAGGCTGGTCCCTCTGCCAGGAGAACTTCTGCCTGCCCTCTTCACTGATGCTTGCTGCCCTCCTACTTCCAGCTGAAGAGGCCACTTTGTTTGGGAAGCATCTAATAGTGGTCGAGGATGTTTGTGCAACACCTGGGTTGTCCTAGCAGTCTGCGGTCCAGTCTTGGGCCTCTGTCCAGGCTGAGACGCATGTGTGCTCATTCTCCCTGTTGCTCTCTGTGCCCCCTCCAGCATGTCAGCCTGACAGGGCAGGGACTTGGCCTGGCTTGTTCCCTGCCAGCTCCCCGAGGCCCAGGACAGTGCCAGTAGGTGCTCAGTGATATTTGGTGAATGGGAAAAACATACCAACCCTTTTGCGATGGCTTAATTGTGTCTGTACCACATCAGGGGGTTGGCTGGTCCACAAAGACGGTGCTCCAAGGGACAGGAAATCTCTGTCTCCACCAAAAAGCAGCAAGAACCAGCCCTTTAAATGTGTCGTCACAAAGTTCTGCAGACTCCTTCCTCCTGCCGTCCCCTCCCTCCCAGTCACACCCTTTGGTGCCTTTTCCTCCTTTGGGGATGCCCTTTTCCTTCCGTCTCGATAGCAGACTTTCGCTTCTGTCCCGAGTTAAGGTCCTGACCTGCTGTCCCCAAGCCTTGCACGGTTCCCCTGACAATCCGATAACAAGATTGTTGGCTTGCTCCTTTGCGCTCAAAGCTGTCACCTCTAACCCCTTGTCGTTTGCTGAAACTCATTAGGGGACTTCTCTGTGAGTCATGGTAGCCCTCCTGCCCCGAGAGCAGGTACAAAACTTAATGTCGCTGGAGGCAGAGCCGCGGGCCTCCTCTTTGGAGTCCAGCAAATCAACAGCTGTGCCCTTGGCCTGTCCCCACGGCTCCCCTCCTGCTGGCTCCGCGGTGTTTCCACTACGGAGAACCGCTCGTGGATTTCCCGACTGTCTCCAAGGCAGGCTGTGCTCGAGGAGATGCACCATTTAGGCCTTGTCACATTTATAAGGATAAATTAAAATATTATCTCTAGAGACCTTCAATAATTTAGAAAAGCCTGGGACTTTTAATGAGCAAGTGGTATGATTAAAAGTTGGAAAGACAAAGTATCTCTTCTCCTTTTTGGATGAGGAGACGTGTCTTGGAAAGGGAAGGTGTGCGGGTATGAGGCTGAAGGGTCTGGAAGGGGTTCAGTTGGGCCGTCCTAACTTCTCACGGAAGGCGAGAAGCCCCGCCATGTGCCAGGCACCCTGCCTCTGCTTTCAGAAATCCCTACAAGAAGCTGTGCTGTGGGGGCAGTGGGTCCCCGCACATTCAAGTCACCGGGCAAGGACAACTGAGTCTCAGGGCTCTGCCTGCTCAGACCCAGTGGCCAGTAGTGGGCCTCCAGCGGCAGGGCTTTTCTAAGCTTCCCCACGATGTCCTATTATGCAGTTAGGCCTGGAACCTCGGGGTTGGTGCTCAACCTTGGGGTGCATCAAAACCACTGGCAGGCATAACACAGATCCTCGGGCCTCTCCCCCAGAGCTCTGGCTCAGTAGGTCTGGGTGGAGCCCAGGAACTGGCATTTCGAGGTATTTCTGTTAACACTGTTGCCACTGGTCCAGGTCCAGGGACAGCACTTCGAGGACCACTGCATTAGGACAGCGCTGGTTCCCTTCGACAGGTGAGGCGATTTGGGAACCGGAGAGGTGACAGTGAAGTTGTGAAGTGTCTTGCAGCTGGTACATGGGGCAGTGGGACCTCAAATCCTTAGGGTAAATCCCTGAATCCCTTATGCCCTCATTTCCTTCACCTCTGAATCGGAGGAAACAGTACCTCTTCTACCCTAGAGCTGCTGTGAGGTTTGCCTGGAACAAAGCCTGTACCGCAGTAGGTGCTCGACAAGTGGTGACCTTGATCATTACGGTTACTGCTCGCTGCCACTATTGCCATTGCTGTCTGCTGTCAGTTGACAGGCAGCCGCCTCCGAGCAGCCCTCCTCCCTCAGTCCCAGACAGCTGCCCTCCCGTCCCTCAAGCTCCCAGGCATCGCTTAGAGGACCCATCAGACTGGCAGGTGTCCCAGAGCAGGGATAGGTCTGGGTGAGTCTGGAGCCCAGTGCCCCAGCGTAGGCAGTGAGGGAGGATGGCTAGGGCTGGCTTCCCTGTCTCAGGGTATTAGCGCTGAGAGTAATCATCCGCTTTTACAAACCTGGAGACGGCTTAATATTTATCTGATGCGGCCCAGGGCTGAACCCCAGCGTCTACGCAAGGTCTGGTTTTGGCCTTCCAGGTTCTGTAGGCACCTCCCAAACAGTGCCTCCATCAGCTATGCCAGCCCGATGCCTACTAGACTTTGGGCACCTTAGTGGACACTGCTGGCACCATCTCGGCAGTCTCTGGGCAAGGCCCCTCCTCCCTCCCTTAGGGCACATGAGACCCGATGCCTGGAGCGGGGTCAACCAGCTCTGCTTTGCTGTCTAGGCTTTCCCATATCTGTCTGTTGCACCTGAGTCTCCAAGTCCCTGCTGTGTGCTACTCAAGGGGGGGGGGGCGAGTCCAAGGAGCATGGGAGGCTCTCAGAAGTGGGGTGATGGCTCCCCGTGGGCTCCCCCTCCCTCTCTTCTCTGTCACTGCCTGTCAGCATTCAGCACAGCCTCTCTCTGCATCCTGGGGGAGTAGCCTCCTAAGTGGCTTTCTATGCCTGTCCTCACAGCGGCCAGTGTGGCGGCCGTAAAAATGCCAAGAAGCTCACTCCTGCCTAAAGCACTCAGCGGCTTCCCAGCAGCCTGTGAGTACAAATCGGGCCCTGGCCCCCTTCCGCTCCGCCACACGCCCGCCCTTCTGCACTGGGATCCCTGCTCACAGACTCCCCTCTGCTCAGACAGTTTCCCGGCTTGCCGTGCTGTGGTCTGTCCCTACTCACCATTTGCTTCCCGACTCCTTCACCGGGTGACAGCTTTGCTTTCCTCTGGGCACTTACTGCCATGGAGCTGCGATGAGTTCCTGAGCGTCTGTCCCTGTAGGACAGAGGCTCCTCAGGACGGTGGGGCCTTGTCTTTCTCCTTCATCACCATGTCCCTGTGTCCGGCAATGTCTGTGAGCTATGAAGTGGGGGAGTCACAACCTCTCTGGATCCACATAGGGAGGGATCAGCCCTGCTCTTGCAGATCCCTTGCGGCCTCAGTAGGGCCCAGGCAGCCGTTCTGGAAAGAGCACTGGTGAGGGGTCGCACCTCCCACACTGCAGGGACAGACCCTCTCTCCAACTTATCGGGGATCTTAACCAAGACAGTTGACCCTCAGTGGGAGCTGGGATGGTGGTGGCAGTCGGCTCATTTACCTCTGCCTGGCGGGCAGCTTGAGTCTCAGCCCCACAGTGTGAAGTGCCCGAGAGCCCTGTGCCCGTGGCTGACGAGTGACACTGGGTGGTGTAAAGCAGGCTCAGAAAACGGGTTGCAATCTGGCCTCTGACATGCACAGGCCAGGGCTCTGGGGAGTCACAGGACCTCTCTGAGCCTGTGTCCTCCTCCATAAAGTGGGAACGGTTATAACCGCTTCCCAGCCTGCTCACGGGGGTGAAGTATGACAACCTGCAAGAACAGTCCCCCATGGGCAGAGGCCCTTCTTCCTTTCCAGCCCCTAGGAAAGTGCCCAGCACATAGCAGGTCCTCAGTAATTTGTCACAGGCATGTTTCTGAAGCTAGGATTCAGAGGCCTTCTTTTGTCATACTCGCCTCCCCCCACACACATGTGCTGGAAGAGACCTCAGAGACCGTGCGGTCTCCCTTCATTTTACAGTTGATGAAAAGGAGACTCCAGGAGTCTGGGAGCGGCCTTGGCGAGTCTGTGTCTGAGGGGTCAGAGCTGCCTCATCTGAGTGCCCATGCAGTGCTGCCCCTGTCACCTGTGGCCTGCAGCCCTCTCTCTGGGTCCCCCCACATTGCCTCTGCTCCCCTCCCTTCTAGGCTGCCGGGACTCCCCCTGCTCCTTTCTGTTCTGTGCTAGGGGGTGCTCCCCACAGGGGCGGTGCCTGCCTTCCCTCTTCTGACCTGCCCTGGAGTAGGAATCTGACAGGCTCGAAAGACAATTGGGCACATCCCCAGGGAGAGACCCATCGCTGACTGGCCGAAGAACCTTCCTTCCCCTCCCCCAGCAGTGGGCACAGGGAGCCCGAGAATCCGGGGAGCTGGGGCTTCCTCTCCAGACATGGAGGGAATCCCCATTTTTCACCCCTAAATGTTTGTATTGTTTCCCTGTTAGACTCTCTTGGAGCGAACATCCAGATGAGGGCAGGGTGGTGCAGGGATCCTGAGCCTGCGTTTTTCTATCTGCGGAATGGTGGAGGCTGGCTCCTGGCCTGGCAGAGGGCACCATGCCGACTGTGACCCGGCCTTGCCTTGGGGACCTGCTGTCCTGTCTGTGTTCCCTGAGGCAAACCGCACTCAGACTGGAGCACCCAGTAAGTGCGCTGGGTAGTTATTTTTAGCGATATTGAACTGAAGTAGCCACGTGACCTTGAGCCACTCTGCCCTGAGTTCCAGTTTCCACGCTCTTCACTGTGCCGGGCCAGGTCCTGTGGGGACCCTCCAGACCGGTAGCTTTCCTTGATGCCGAGGCTGCTCCCCTGGCTTGAGAGACAAAAGTCCTGAAGCCAGAGCCAGAGCCCTTAGGAGCTGTGCTCTTGCCTCTTCTGCCTAGGAGGTCTCCAGGTGGCCCGGTCCCTCTCCACCGTCCCCTGTCAGCGGAGAGCCTGTCGTAATCTGTCCTGGTTCTGGCTCTCTGGGGGATTACCTATGTGTCCACCTGCTTGTGGTACCTCCGTGGGCACTCGCTTCACCGCTGTACGCCCAGGGCCAGGAGAGGCTGGCACAGCAGGCGCTCAGTACCCACCTAGGAAAGGAAGAGACCGCCTGGGGACAAGGAGGGAAGGAGGAGGAGCGGAGGGAAGGAATGAGGCGGGGAGAAAAGGGATCCGTGGTCCAGGAGGTGGGAGCTCTCTGCAGGACCTCGATGCCCGCCAGCTCCGAGCGTGTGGCGCTGACGCGCGCGGGCGGGGGGCCGGCCGGGAGGGGGG
>NW_006159886.1:910027-923569 GCF_000334495.1 Tupaia belangeri chinensis | reverse complement strand
GACCCGCAGGCGCACGGCACGGAGCTGGACGCCCCAGGTCCGGGTCCCGCTCGGGGTCCTGGCGAGCACGGCGCCCCAGCCGCGGGCCAGGGTCGCTGGGCTCGGGCGGCGCCGGTGGCTGGAGTGGCTTCCCCAGCGCAAGTCTCGCTCATCAGCACGTCGTTCGTGCTCAAGGGGGACGCGACACACAATCAGGCGATGGTGCACTGGACGGGCGAGAACAGCAGCGTAAGTGACCTCCGCGCGCTTCTCGCGGCCCCTGCCCGGGGCATCCGGAGCACTCCCGCGAGGGTTGCCACAGTCCTCTACTTCGGGGTCACTCCGCGGCTGTCCCAGGCGTTCTTGGCGACTTGGGAACGCGGGTCACTTTGGCGGCACCCCCCACTGGCCTCCCGTCACCAGTTACTTGGGGAGAGGTCCCCAGATATGTGAACTTCCGTCTCCGGCAGGGACAGTCCCACCGATTTCGGGACCCTAAGCCACCTCGGGGATTCCTCCTGGACCTCCAGATCTCAGGGTACTGGGGAGGTCCCCAGAGGCTTCGGGAAATCGGCCACCTCGGGGGCCACCCTTGCGGATCATCCCAGCCGCGTTGACTCGATGGCCCCCACACCCCATCTGTGCCCTCAGCGCCGGTTCGGATTTCTAGCTCCAAGATTCTCCCTCTCTTGTCTACCTGGGACCCCGCAGGTGGCGCCTTTGCGGGCGGACCTTCGGACTTCCCGGTCAGCTCCATGTCTTGTCTGGACTCAGAATTCTAGTGTTTCCCCTCACCCCAGAGGGACCCCTTCGCTAACGTGAACCCTGGCTGCTCTGAGTGCTCCGCTGGAGTCTCCTGGATGGGCCCAGACCCACCGCCTTCCCGGTTCTGCACCCTCAGGACCCACTTGGTCCTGCAGGACAGTCCCCGCCTTCCCCACCTCCTCTGGCTTGGCCCTAGCTGGAAGCTCTCCACTTGAGCCCACTTGGTGGCCCAGGTTAGCGACCTCCTGCCCCCGCCCGCCCTTTGGTGTACAGCCAAGGCTCCTGGGTCCCTTTGAACTCTTCCCCAGGCGGCCTTAGCCTCCCTTTACCCCTGGGAAGGGCGCTATTCACTTTGGGGTCACCTCTGGGGTCAGTCCCTAGTGAGTCTGCTCCAGTTTTGCAGGTTTTGGAGAAGGACTGGGGCAGGGAAGTGGCAGCGAGTCTTTGGGGGTAGAGGTGAGATGGGGGCCCCTCCACCACCATGCACTCAGCTCTTCCTCTCTCCTTGCTCCCCGGAGTTCTGCGATGGTAGCCGGGGGCAGGGTTTCTGCACACTGGGAGTGGAGTTGAGTGGAGTGGGTGGGTCATGGCTGGTTCAGCTGGAACAGGCTTCTCCCCACCAGCTCCTCTACCCCACCGGCTTCTCCCAGGTGCTGGGGATTTGTGCTGGAGCAGAGAGAGGGTAGGTGGACAGATCTGCTGGGACGGGGTGGCATGGACTGGACGCCACCGTCCCAGAGCCCTGTATAACCAGCTAGGAGCTGCCAGAGTGCAGGTGCCAGCTCTCTGGTCTTGGACCATTTCCGGCATCTCCAGGGAGACTAGAAGCCCTCAGCGGGCAGAGCTGGGCACGGTGGGCAGCAGGGGGCAGCCAGGGTGCTGACTGGGGATCCTTCCAGAAGGTAGCAGGTGTCCCCTTCCTAGAAGGACCCTGGGGCGCCCTCCCCATCTGCAGCTCGAGAGAGGGGTCAGCCCCAGGCGTGCAGCTGGCCAGCCCTTTATTTCTCCCCAGTACTTGTGGACAGACCTTGGCTCCTGTAACTCAGGGGCTGAAGGGTAACCCGGAAACCGCGACCTCCAAGGACCAAATAAACACTGAAAGTAAATCCTGCAGAGCCAGACGTGTCTAAACCAACTGTCCCCAGCCCTGCTGCTGAGCTTGTGGATCCAGTAGCTTTACTCTGTCCTTTGTCATTTAGCTTCACGGTGTTGGGAAGGGTGAAGGAGACCGAGTCTGGGGGATGGAGGAGCTGTAGGACATGGGGCCAGCTGCCTTCTGGGCACCATTCTAAGATATCAGCTTAGGCACAGCGCTAGTTCTTTGGAGAAAGTTGAGAAAGGAGCTTGGGCCAGTAGGGCTGGGGGACCGGGGGACTGTCAGAGGGGCCCGCCTGGCTTTGCTCCTTGGCAGGGGTGGCTGGGTTGGGGAACTGCTTTGTGCTCAGGTGGGCTCGGGTCCTAGCTGCTGCAGGTGACTGCTGGGGGGCAGGGGGGGTAGGTTGTGAGTAGGGGGATGAATAGGGGGGCTTACTGGCTTTTCTTTAGCAGGGCAGGGGCAAGAAGTCTGAGGACCTCAGGGGGAGCTTAGAGGGGTGCAACTCCTCTGGCTGGGAGAAGAGGTGGTGCTTTACGAGTTTTACCTTTTCTGGAGAAAGCTCAGAATCCTGGGGGAAGAGGAGCGAAGGCTTTGCCCAGGAGCTAACTAAGTAAAACTGTTGTTAAAAAATTGTTGTTACTTTCTCAGTGTTGTTGGCTTGGGTAGGGTCTCCTCGGCATGCGAAGTGTCTTAGGAATGCTCTTTGTTCTGACGGGCTGCCACGGGGGGGGCAAAGGTTTTAGCTCGGGGTTGGGTTGGCAGGTGGTTTGCCGTCTTCCAGAGCTACAGTAGGCAAGAAATGAACTTGTGGCAGAGTGGAGTCTTCATAAAATTTTATTTCCTCTCACTTGCCCATTGTCCTCCGCAGGTGCGGTCAACCTGAGCAGAGTGTTTACTGAGTCAGGTGTTTTTCAAAATTAAAAAGCAGCATTTGGTGAGGGGGATGGACTTTTTAAAATGGCATCGGAGAGCATCTTACTAAAAAGAATTACAGGATTCAAGCTGGTTCTGAGACAAGCCTGCTTCGCTGCAGCTCCGCGAACATATGTGAGTTTTCCTTCCAAAGGCTTGATTCTTCCTGCTCCCATGGAGATATGGAAGGGGACTTGCTGGAAGTTCAAACACTGCCTCTCTGTCTGACGTTTAGCTGTGGAAACAAATTGTTACGTGTGAGATTAATGTTTCATTGAAACCAACCGGCATTCCGGTTTTATGGCTCCAGAACCGGCCGTGCGCGGTGGGCTACAGGGTTTGCGTCTCCTGAGCCGCCCTCCGAGGGAGCGGAGCTATTTGAAGGTGGATGAATATTACAGAGTGCTGGGCTCTGCCTTTAGGGTTGTGGCTTCATGTTACCCTGGTTGGAAATGTGTGTGCCATGTCCCAATTTTACTGTTTCTGTGAAAGTGTGCATTTATTATTCTTAAGTAGATCTTAGCAGGGCTCCTTCTCTCTTGGCACTTGAACTTCAACTTTGAAGCATCAAAACAAACGCTGGACGTGAGCTTCCTGCAGCCAGGCGTTTGCTCACTGTTCACAGCAGATTGGGCCCTGCGTTTCCCCTCCCCACTCCCAGCTTCCCTCCTGGTTTTCCAAGTCTGCTCTGTGCTGAGTTTCCCTGTCGGGGATGTTGAAGGATGCAGAGACAGTGCTGAGATTACCCCCACTCTGCGCTGGGGTCCGGAAGAACCCAGGATTTGTGTGTGTTTTATATCCAGAGAGCGAGAGCTGCAGGTCGGAGAGCTCCCACGCTGGTTTCCTGAGTCAGGAGGGGCAGACCAGCAGTCAGTTCCTTCACCTGGCCTTTCTCTGACTTGCGGGGCAAGTTGGCCATGGCACTTGCCAGGCATGGAGGTCCTTGAGGGCAGGTATGTTGGTTTGCCAGGGCTGTCATGAAGCAGCATCACCGGGTGGGCAGTTCAAACTGCAGACATTTAGTCTTTCAAAGTCCTGGAGGCTGCAAGCCCGAGGGCGAGGTGGTTTCCTTGGAGGGCTCTCTCCTTGCCTGTGGTTGGCCTGCTCCTCCCTGCATCCTCCCAGGGTCTCTGGGCGCGTCTGTGCCCTGGTCTCCTCTTGGAAGGACACCAGTCCTGTTGGTTCAGGCCCACCCTACTGACCTCATTTTACCCTAACCACCTCTTTAAAGACCCTGTCTCCAAATACAACCACATTCCGAGGTCCTGGGAGTTAAGATTTCAACGTATAGATTTTTTTGGGGGATGAGAAGATTCAGTCCCTAATAGCAGGAAGGGGGTCTCAGTTACCTTTGTGTCCCTGAGCTTAACATGGTAGAGCTCAGAGTAGTCCAGTGGGAGGGAAGAAATGCACATGAACAGCTAGCATATGAAGGGTCTTGTCATCTTTCTCTAATGACATTCATGGGAAGTCAGGGAAGACTGCATGGAAGAGGTGGCATCAGGGCTGACCCAGAGAATGAGTAGGTAGAGTATACGGGAGATAGAGAAGAATATTCTGGTAAGAAGAATAGCTTGAGCATGGCCCAGAGGACCGAAGGTGCATTTATGTCTATAAAGGGACAGTGGATACATTGTGGCTGGGAAGAAACGTGCCTTGGAAAAGCAGGTCGCAGTCAGGTAAGATGCACCCCATATGTGAGGGTGAAGAGCAGACCGAGTATGGCAGTGCGCACAGCGGACATTGGCAAGTAAGCTTTGGCCCTGCCCTCTTCTGCTCCAGGATCTGCGGCAGATGGGTTAGTTCTCTGGGCCTCAGTCTCTGCGTCTCAGTAATGGGAGACGTGAAGGCGCACAGGCTTGTTGCACAGGTTAGTGAGATCTTCCACGTGAAAGGCATTCATAGAGTGAATTTAGAGCCTGGCCGTGGCAGGAGCTCTGAGTGACGTCAGGGTCAGGCCCGGTTTAGAAAGAGCCTCGGGGGCAGTGTGGGGGGTGGGTTAGTGAGGGCCATGGGGAAGGGACGTTTATTTCACCTGGGAGAGGCCTGGAGAGCTAAGAAGGGGCACAGGTAGAGGAGGATGAGGAAAGTGGACAAAGTCGGGGTGGGGTGGGATGGAGGCACCGAGATGGGGTTAGGAAGCTGCAGGAGGTGCCGGGAAAGGGCAGCGGGGGCTGTCGGGGGCTGCCGGGGCTGTTGGGACTGCCGGGGCTGTTGGGGCTGTGACCAGTGCGTGCTGGTGGAAGCAGAGGCTCTCTCCCGGGGGGTGGCTGCATCTCCTAACAAGGGCTTGAGAGAGACTCTCGTCTTCGAGGAAGCTGGGGCTGGCCTGCACCCACACTCCTCCCCGGACTGGGGACGAGGGGGCCAGCCTCCTTTGCGTTCTCCCCTACGTTCAGCGGGTGAGTCTGCAGTGGATTCAGGCTCCATCCTACTCCCACGTTCTGTCCTGGCCATGCCTTTTTAAGGCCAGTCTGTTCATGTCTTTCATAAGGACCCCAAGACACTCTCCCACCCCCAAGCTGGATCCACCAGACCTAAATGTGCCCCTCGCAGCTGAAACCTTGCCTGGGCTGAGCTCCTTTCAGGAGACTGGCTGCCCTTGGGGTGCAGGGTGAGCCGGGAGGCTCTAGGGGTCGACACGGGCCCTCTGTGAGAAGCTACCCATCGTGCTGGGTGCACCGCGGAGTGTGGCATGCTAGGTGTGAGCTGGGTGGGCCTGGGGAGGGCCTTGTCTCCAGCCCGCCAGATGCAGGGCAGGGATGTGGGGCCTGTGGCCTGGGCGTGGCCTCTGCTGCTCCGGAGGCCCTGAGCGCCCTCGCTGGAAGTGCTCCAATACCCTCAGGGTCCATGCTCCATGCCACAAAGGGGGACTTTCAGCTTTGGTGGGGAGCCAGCCTGCCAGAAGCCAACTCAAGGTTCAGAGGTGCTAGGTGTGAGCCCATGCACTGGGTGGCCTTCCCAATCTCTGCTTCCATGGCTTCCCAAGTCCTTGTTAAGGGCATTGTCAAGGATGTTACCCTTGGTCAAAGGTTCTGATGCCATGGATCCTTTCTGCACCCCTAAAATGCCTCCTTTGTCTTCCCTCCCCTACCCTAAGAGCTCTGGGCTTTCTTTCCCCACCCCTCAACTGGAAGCTCATGCCTCTGGTGTGCTGGTTTCCTTCAGGAAGGGCCAACTCCTTTCCATCTGGCCGCTCATGAGCCTGCATTTCCCTAGGCCTCAGTTTCCCCACCTGTAAAACAAGTGGCAGGACCAGCGGACCTCCAGGGTTACTGTCTGCCTTGACGTGTAGTTTCAGTACAGGTTTGTCTACATACACATTATTTATATAAACGGGGACTGGCCATAGAGGCAAACAGAGGTGAGCATGGCAGGGCAGTGCTGGCAGCTCACAGCAGCCTCTGCGCAGTAGGGCCGGGGGAGGCAGGTCTCGGTGTGGAAGGTGTGGCATGCGGGCCTGAGCAGCGGGCAGAGCTGGTCTCACTCTGTACCTGCGATTCACTCTTGCGTGAGGACTGACCCTCTCTGAGCCTCTGCGTTCTAGTCTGTAGACTGTGGCTAATAATCCCTGGGTGTTGGGTTGGGGCTGGGGCGCTCAGGGATAAAGGCTGGCCAGCATAGTTACCAACCCGCCTTGGTGTTAGAGTCTTTCGACCACTGACATCACTCGCGTCTTCGTGCTGTTCTAGCAATGAGCTCAGGGCTCAGCTGGCAGGGGCTCTTTGACCTCACTAGCGTCTATTGAGCCTCTGTGGTGTGCCCAGTACTGTTAGATGCTGAGGATGGGATAATGAACCGGGTCAAACTCAGGCCCTGCCCCAGTGAGGCGCTTGGTCTGAAGAGCGTGTTCTCCGTGTCACAGGAACCTGCTCCGGGGTTGTCTGGGAAGACTTAGAGAAGGTGAAGGTGGAGCCCATCAGAAGCCGAGGGATTTGGCATTACCTGGCCCGGGAGGAGGCTGGGGTGGTGAGAATATTCCGGCTTGAGGAGCCCGGAGAGCTGTGGGCGGGCAGAGAAGGACTATCCATGATCAAGAACCTGTCTCGGGGAACCAGCAGTTAGCGTAATGGCTATGTCGCTGGACTCCCACGTAGTCGACTGCAGTTCGTGTCCCGGACCCGGTGGCTTAAAACTCACGCCGGGTGCGTGTGCGTGCGTGCCCAAGATCCTGAGAGGAGAATGGAGGAGAAGGGATTGCGGCGTGACCATCCCCCCTGGGGGGTGATTTCTCGCTTTCTGTCTCTATGTCTCTCTCTGTCTGTCTGGCGAGCGCACGCGCCCTACAGTGAAAATCTCTCCAAAAAAAAAAAGAACCTGTCTCGAAGGCATCAAGACAGTGCTGTTAATAAAGTTCCTGAACACATCTCACAAATTCACGGGTACTCTAATAAAGAGGCGATTTAATTTGTAGTTGCATGAAGGTTCCTGGGAGTGTGTTAAGGAGGTCATAAATTAGCCTCATTCTTCGGCCCGCCCCTTCAGATTAGAATGCGGCCCACGGCTCCCACAGGCTCCTCCAAGAGTCGCCATTATTTTTATTTTATGATTATTCTTCAGAGTCAGGCTAAGACTTGCGAGGATGACGGCGGACAGGACTGAGTTGGGGGTGCTGGGAGGTCAGCTGGGGAGCTGCACGGAACCCTTGCACCTTTTCTGGAGCAGGAAGAGACTGAACTGGAGCTTGTAAATTGCCTTCTGCTGGAGGGCTTCTTGTCAATTCAGATTCCAAGGAATGAGTTATTTACAGGTTCTCATACCAGCGGCCTACTTCGCCCTCACCCTTCCTAATTCCCAGTTTGGATGGGTGCTTCATGGCTGGGGAAGGGAAGCCAGTGACCCAAAAAGCCAGGCTGTTGCAGCCACTACTCCTGGCCAGCGTCCTCCCCATGTAGAGGCCCAGGAGGCAGCCGGCAAGACCTCCCAGCCATCTGCGGCAGGCGTTCCTTCTCGACGGGTGTGTGCCCCTGCCTCCGCTGTGGGGACCCTTCGACAGTCTGGTCCCAGCAGTGAGCATGCCTGCTGGTGTACGGAGTGCCAGCTACACGTGTGGCCATGGCTCTTTCGTTTGGAGAAGTGGCCTGTGGGATGGGCATGTGGGGTGGGCATGCCCTGCACCTGCTCTGCCGCCTCTGCACTGCAGGTTCCCACAAGTGCAAACCGTCCCCGACCCGCTCCTCCAGGCTGTAAAACACACACTTAGGCCGGTTCTCAGCCTCCCTGGGAGCTGCTGATGGGTACATGCCCACCGAGGAGGCAGCCAAGTCTTTTCTATTAAGCCCTGCGATTCGGGGATGGCTTCACAGACTGCGTATTGTGGTCATCATCTTTATTCCAATTAAGCTCCATTTATCATTTAAAAAAAATTAATGGGCATACTTGAACTGGAAAAAAAAAAAGAAAACTCTAATATTCTTTTGAGGTGGAAAAGTTCCTTCTTATTTTGCATTTCTGTAGCCGTCAGTTACTGTATTTGCACAGAAAATTACAATCATTTAATTAGTTTCTCCTCACACCAGCTCGAAGATCTTAAAATAACAGCACTCTCCTTCCTTAGTAATTTTCTTGCAAAAGCAGATAATTTCCTGCGATGTGGAGTTCGCCTTGACTCGAATGGGGCCCATCTCTTGCACGGCGCCATTTCCTGATGTTCAGAGATAAATTAAGTTCAAATTAAAGTAAGCAAAGAGCCAGGCAGTGTGGCTGCTTCTATTCAGATCAATTTTAATTCTGGAGGAGTTCCTCAGAGGGCCCAACGTAGCAGAAGCACGATACTATCACCCGGGCCCCCGCCGGGAGGTGGCATCCCTGTTAGGGTCACCTCTGCACCCCTCCTTCTGATATCCGCTCCCTTATGACCATAATACCCGTTTCTCACTATTTACATAGCGCTCCTGATTAATAATAATGAAGTTAATAACCACGGTCCCATCTAGACGCCTGCTGCTGCGTCACTGCGTGGGTTTGTACGGTCCTGGGTACAGTCCTGCAACGCGGTACGGTATTATATCCCTTTTACAGATAAGGAAGATAGGGAGGGAGTGGAGGGGGACTTGCTCCCATCACCTAGCCAGTGAGGGCCACGACGTGATTTGAATGTCTTCAACCTTGAGCCTGAGTTCATTTTAAAATTTAATATAAAACCACTTTTTATCTTTTTTCCTTGTTATTATTTTAAAAAATTGTGAAATACAACGGCATACACATTTGCTGCTGTGCCTGTTTTCGAACTACAGATCAGCGGCATTAAAGTGCACTCACATTGGGAACCAGCAGTTAGCGTAATGGCTATGTTGCTGGACTCCCATGTAGTCGGCCGCGGTTTGCGTCCCGGACCCGGTGGCTTAAAACTCACGCCGGGCGCGTGTGCGTGCGTGCCCAAGATCCCGAGAGGAGAATGGAGAAGGGATTGCAGCGTGGCCATCCCCCCTGGGGGGTGATTTCTCGCTTTCTGTCTCTATGTCTCTCTCTGTCTGTCTGGCGAGCGCATGCGCCCTACAGTGAAAACCTCTCCAAAAAAAAAAAAAAATAATAATAATAAAGTGCACTCACATTGCCCCGCGGCCATCACTGCCCACCCCAGACCTCTTCATCTTCCTAAGTGAGGCTCTGTCCCCTTGAAACAGACACCCCGTCCTCTCTCTCCCAGCCCCTGCCACTCCATTCTAATCGTCTTTATGAATTTAATTCCTCTGAAGACCTGGTGTAAGTGGAGTCACACACACTTTGTCCACTGGGGACTAGTTCATTTCACTTACTGTGATATCCTCAAGGTTCGTCCACACTGTAGAACGTGTGGGCATTTCCTTCCTTTTTATGGCTGAGTAATATTCCATCGTATGGTTATTGTATGGTTAGACCATGTTTTGACACTTGGGCTGTTTCTACCTTTTGGCTATTGTGAAGAATACTGCTGGGAACATCGTGTACAGATGTCTGTTTAAGTGTCTGCTTTTAGTCCTTTTCGGATCATACATGATCATTTTTTGATGGAGCCTAAGGCTCTACTGACGGCAGAAAGCACGCCTGTGTCTGCCTTGCATTTAGCCTTCTTGCTGTAGTGTGGTGGCTGTCCCCAAGGAAACCCACTGCCTCCTGCTTGTGGAGGGGAGATCTTCATGGGGATAAAGGTGATCCTGTACCCAGAAAGGGCCCAGCAGTGAGACGTATCCTGGGAATCACCTTTGTTTCTGCTTTGTTCTGATAACGCCTGGGCTGTGCCACTTATTGGGTCACTGAAAAGCCCCGACATAGTTTTCTATGCAAAAATACGTCATGACTTTTCAGATGACCCCATAGATCCCCTGGGAGGGGCTGCCCCCTCCAGCCCAGGAAACTCAGACCTGCCAGCTGGTGACCAGTTTCTGGCCTGGGGCCAGGACAAAGGATGGAAGAGAATCCCAGAAGGCATCTGCCGCAGCCCACCTTTCCCCGGTGACAGTTTGCATTTCAGTGAAGTTCAAGCCCCTGTCCCCGCCCCCCCTGCTTTTAGGCACACTTCCATATCGACTACCTCATTGACCAGTTAAGTAATGCAGTTTTCACTCTGTAAAAATAAAGCCCTCGATGAAAAAAACCCATGTTTTTCTCAATTTATTCCCATCAATAACGCTTGACCCCATCCAAGTTTTTTTTCTGATTTATCATTTGACCATCGAGTGCGGCTTTGGGGCATTCATTTTGATTTCTGCAGTAGTTCTCTGCCCGTGCACCTAGGGTGGCTCCAGGGTGCGCACCCAGGAGCTTCCAGGCTCCCATGGTCCCTGGCCAGGCACGCGAGTTCTTTTCTTTCTTTCTTTCTTTTTTTGGAGAAGTTTTTCCTATAGGGCGCGTGCACTCGCAAGAAAGACAGAGAGAGACAGAGAGACAGAAAGTGAGAAATCACCCCTCAGGGGGGATGGCCACGCCGCAATCCCTTCTCCTCCACTCTCCTCTCGGGATCTTGGGCACACACACACACACACGCACACACACATGCGCGCGCGCGCGCGCGCGCCTGCAGCGAGTTTAAGCTGCCGGGTCTGGGACTCGAACCGCGGTCGACCACGTGGGAGTCCAACGACATAGCCATTACACTAACTGCTGGTCCCAGCGAGGTTTTAGCTCCTCTGTGCCACAGGCTTCCGCTCACCCCAAATGTGGAGGAGCCCATGGAACTTTCCCATACTGTGTGCTTTGTCATCAGCGTGAATGAAATGCATGAACTAACAGGAAACCGCTTCTATGATAATGAAGATCTCAAAATATTAAAACCAATTTCTTCAGTAGCAGTTCAACAAGCGCTAGCAGCAGGTGTGAGAACTACTGGTAGTTTCCAGGTCGTGATGAGCACGAATGATAATTGAGATTGACAACTGTGATCTGCCCCCCAAATGTCTGTGATTTCTGTTGGTGGCAAAGTCCCAGGTACTAATGATCTAACTGTGACTTATTGCCTACCTTGTAATGGGAGGAAGTGCTTAATTTCAGGTGGTGAAAATAAAGAGGCCATTGTTTCTCCGTTCAAGTTCATAAGCCCCAAGGAAGAGCCAGCAGAATCACAGGCGTGCAGAGGTGTCACTGCGGCAAAGTTGCTATGGCTAGTGGGCAGGAAGGGGGACATCACTCCATGTGGGCATGCTTCCTCTCCCCTGCCTACCCTGGCCCCCAGTGTCCCTGTCTCCTCAGGCTGCAGCCCCTCCTTGGCCTCTTTCAGCTTCTAGAGGTGTGGACTCTAGGAGCATGGGGCTTTGGTCTGCTTTGCCACTGCTGACCCGAGTGCCTGGTGTGTCACAGATGCTCAGTACACGTCCAGCGACTTAGGAGATGAAGAGGATCGGGGAGGTCATTGGTCCTAGTGGCTGGTGGCTCTCAGAGGCCAGTCCCTGCCTCCCCCTGCTGGGGCAACCGAGGAAATAGGGTTCCCCTGTCCTCACACTGCCAGCAAGTGACAGAGCTGGGACTCCCTGGCCAGCTGCCTGCTCCTCTTGTAACCTCAGTAGCTCTTTGAAGCACAAATTGATCTCCACGCAGGGCACTGAGGGTCATGGTGCGTCTCTGTCAGAGTGGTGGAGAGAGGTGCTTCTTGTCTGAGAGGAGTCCTTGTCAGAGGGTGGTGGTGCAGCTGCATGGTTTTCACTCATGGCTGTGGCTGTGCGGCCAGACCACGGTGCCACCCACACCACCCTCTCGTCGGGCCTCTGCCCTTCAGCCTGAGTGGTTCAGCTTGGAGCCAGGGTGCTCAGTGGTGAGGAAATGCCAGTTGCAAATCAAGTCAGGCGTTTAGACGCATCTTTGATCTCAGTCTCATCTCACTTACAAAAACAAAGCAAAACAAAGCAAAAAGAAAAACCCAGGAGATGGCGTTGCTAAGCTTTTAGCAAAGACAGAAGACTTTGGGGTAGGTTTAAACAAGGAGGAGCTTCCCTAGCGGGGAGCAGGTTTGGAGAAGGCTGGGCTTCCCGGGGACAATGCCTTCTAGGCCTCATTCATTGGTTTGCTCACTGGTCCATCTGTCATTCAGCTGTCACTCCTGCCTTGAGCATTTCCCTGGGCTGGTTTTGGAGGAGCAACCATTTTGGATATTGTGGGGAGCCCTCTGTGGAGGGAGTCCCCCAGAGTGACCTTTGCCCATGTCTGGGAGCTTGCCTTGGTCTGTGTCTATAAATCTTTCTTTTATTTTTAAGAATGAATGAATGAATGAATGATTATTTTTAATTTGCTATAGAGCACATGCACTCATCAGAGAGAGAGAGAAAGAGAGAGAGAGAGAGAGAGAGAGAGAAAGCTGCCAGGTCCAGGACTCCATCTGCTGTCAGCCACGTGAGAATTCAGCACCTTAACCACTACGCCGCCTGCTGGCCTGTGTGTTTCTTCAAAGTCACATTGACATGTTACTATTTTTAAAAAAGAATTATTTAATTTTATTTATTATTAAATTTGCTTTAGGTCACATGCACTCACTAGTGAGAGACAGAGAGAGAGAGAAAGACGGTGAGAAAGCAAGCTGCCAGGGATTCGAACCGTGGTTCGGTGATGGGGCGCGCAGCATCTTAACCACCACGCCACCTGCTGGCCCCGACATGTGGCTTTTAGCAAAGTGGATAAGGTTCCCGTTGTGGAGGCTGTGGCTGCTGACCCTCGCAGCTTCTGCTGACCCTTTTCTGCCCTGACTCCCCACAGTTCCCTGTGGGCTGGGCCAGGAGCTTGGGCCGGTCCCCTGGAGCTCACCCCAGCACATGGCCGGGGCTCAGCTGATGTGCTGGGGATGTGGTGTCTGCCCTGGGGAGACAGCCGGGGCCCTGGAGGTGGGCCGCACAGAGCTCTGATGGGCCCCTCCTCGCCTCACTTTCCTATCTGCAGAGCGGATGCTAGGACTCCCCTCCCCATGAGGTGAAGACGACCTCTCCGTCTGTTGCCATTCTCACCTTGTACGGGAGATCTCCGGAGGGAGCGTCTCCCCATTCCCAGGGAAGACAGCACGGTTACCAACAATCAGAATTTTCTTTAAGGCAATTTTGTGTGGGTCCATTTTCTTCCCATTTCCTGAATTGTTTGCTAAAGGAAAACAAATCCCAGCAGTATTTCATGAAACGCTCAGCTCCTTGAGTTTACTTTGAAAGAAAGTCTTCTTTTCTTGACATCTGGGTTTTCACGTTTCCTGATATGAATTATTGCCTGGAATGCTCACCGCTTAAGAGCAAGTCCGAATTTCTTTCCACGCCTCCCAAGGCTGAGCAGAGGCCTGGGCGGTGACTAGGAAATCCAGTCGAGGACTTCTGGGGCTTGTGTAGGAGCAGAAAGGCAGCTGG
>NW_006159886.1:900497-909110 GCF_000334495.1 Tupaia belangeri chinensis | reverse complement strand
GGGGGGGGGGGGGGGCTGGCCTCTCCCAGAATCT
This sequence comes from Tupaia belangeri chinensis, assembly GCF_000334495.1. Lineage (NCBI taxonomy): Eukaryota > Metazoa > Chordata > Mammalia > Scandentia > Tupaiidae > Tupaia > Tupaia belangeri. Next base: position 909,076 of record NW_006159886.1, on the reverse strand, counting down.
GGGCCCCGGGGTGGGGAGCCATTTGGGACAGAAAAGCAATGGGGACCAGCCTAGCTCATTGAGGCAGCCCACCCCCTTCCTCCCTGGCCCGGCCCCGCCCCCTTGGGGTGTGGAGAATGGAGTCTGATGTTAGCCACCTGGGCTTCTGGGCTGCGGAGCAGGGCCTAGAGGCTACCCAAGTGGCAGGAGGGACAGGAAGCACGGTGTCCCTGCTCTCTAACCCACAAGTGATCTCTGCTTCCCACGGGGCCACTGAAGAACTTGGGGGACTGTTGTCAGGGCAGGACACATGTCCTGAGGCCCCTGTGTGCCAGGCTTTGTCGTAGGCACACTAGGCAGAGAAGCAAAAGCTCCCCACCACCACTCAGTCAGGCCTGCTCCACTCTCAGCCCCCCAGGGACAGGGAAGAACACCAGCCCTGGGCTGCATCTGGGCAGCCAGGGCAGGGATGGGGGGGTGGGGACCTGGGAAGGGGCTCATCACCTGAGGCCGCCATGAATATTCATAAGCTCTCCCCTCCAGTGAGGCTCTCCAGCTTCTAGTGCAGGTCCACCCCCCTGGTCCCTTCCTCCCCCAGGGCAGCCTCTCCCAGCAGGGCCTCTGCACTTCAGCACAGCCATCAGAAACTAAACTGCTGTCCCCAAGGCTCAGGTGTCTCCCCCAGGAAGCCTCTGGAGCCTCCTGACTCTGCAGAAAGGACCCGAGTCTCCCTGCACCTCCTTGAACCCTGCAAGCCCCGCCACGTGGTGAGTTGGGCACTGGAGGCCACTGTGCCCTTGCGGTGTGCTGGGCACATTGCACAGTATCCCTGGCCGGGGAGAGGTGACAGCCGAGGTCGTTTGAAGGATGTGAGGCTACAGCTCTGTCCTCGTCTCAGTCCCAGTCTAAGGACACCAGGGAGTGGCTGGACTGGGTGTGTCTCCCCCCGGCCGTCCCTTGCAGTGTCTTGGAGTTTGTGGGGATGAGTTGCCTCAGCTCCTGTTGGGGGGGCACCCTCTGCTTCGTCTGATAGTCTCCCTCTGCCCCTTTCCCTCTGTAAGAGAGGTAATGAGACCAGCCAGCCCTCGCTGTGCACTGAGGCCATGTCGCAGGGCAGGGGCTCCGTAGAGTCCAGGCAGGTCAGCGCTAGCTCAGGCCACCCCTCTTCAGCCTGCCCTGTCACCCCACCTTTCCAAGGCCTTGCTCCTGCCTTCCATCTCATAAGCCTCCCTGTTGGGGGTGCTGACTGTCCATCGTGTGGGTGGCCTGGCCCTTGGCGAGGTGCTGAGAGACTGTGGTCTCTGGGATGGGAGCCCTCAGGGGCCTGGGAGGCCAGCTCAGACGCCTTCTCTTTAGGGAGCTCCTGAGCCTCCCCTGCTGGGTCCCCTCCCTCGCTAGCTTGTCAGAGTGAGGCCAGCTTTTCAGACTGGAATGTTCTGGGTGAGCTTGGCTCCTTCTCGGTTGCATGTTTAGAGCAGTGGAGAGCCCGAGCTCCCCAAGTTGGGTTGACCGGACCACACCCCTGCCTGACAAGCAGAGGCCCCTCTGTGAGTTTTGAGATCAATCCCAGTCTCCTGTTGTTGTCTCCTAAACTCGCCCTCATGCCGTGGGGTCTGGTTTTCAGCACTACCCATTGGAGGGGCAGAAAACCGGGCTGAGCCCACTAATCGATGGGCTCTTGAGTTCCTGTTGATATCTGCGGGACTCGGCCCGAGTTCGTATTATCTCAAAGGGCAATCCAGAGATGTGCTTGTGGAGCGGCTGAGTCATTCCATTCGCTCAGCAGTCAGGCATGGCTCTGGGCCAGACCCTCCACCAGGTAGACGGAGTGAGGTGGCTGGGACGGAGTGCGGCTCCTGCCTGCGCGGTCACAGCGGGGGACGAGAGGGCAGGGGTGTGAGGGAGGGATGCTCTGAAGAAAGTGTGGAGACAGAGGCCTCTGACTGCAGTGGGGTCAGGGAGGGTCTCCTGGAGGAGAGGGGGCCATTTCCTCAGAGCTATGGAGAGTCAGTATCGTCAGCCAGGTGTAGGGCTGCAGTGGGGCACGGAGGTGTTTGTGGGCAATGCCCCTGGTGGCCTCAGGCATCCTTGGGGTTTACCACTTATTTCCCATGTCCGCTGAGGGTCCTCGCTCCTGACCTGGTATGCTGGCTTGCAGGGACCACCTAGGGACCCAACTCTGCTCTCACGGCAGCTGTACTTGGGCCAGTGCCTGCCCGTGAAATGGGGTTATATGTGCAATGGGAGGGCACCGTGCCGGGCACCAAGCCTGGTACCACAGCGAGTGTTGGCTCTGCTTATTCCAGGAAGGGGTCCCTGGATTCATCGTCACCTGCTGATCCCCAGAGGCCATTCTTTTTTTTAAAGAGGTTTTTGCTATAGGACGCTTGTGCTCGCCGGAAAGACAGAGACAGAGAGATAGAAAACGAGAAATTGCCCCCCAGGAGGGATGACCACTCTGCAATCCCTTCTCCTCCATTCTCCTCTCAGGATCCTGGGCACGCACGCACACGCACCTGTCGTGAATTTAAGCCACTGGGTCTGGGACTTGAACCGCTGTCGACTACACGGAAGTCCAGTGACATAGCCATTACGCTAACAGCTGGTCCCCCCTCAGAGGTCATTCTTGAGCCTACAGTGAGAAGGGCTTTTAGGGGGAAGTATGGGAGATAGCTGGCTGTCAGTGGCTTGGCGACCACAGGGCTCTTCCGGGAGCAGAGCAATGCCATGGGTGGGGTGAGGTGGCTTACGGCAGAGGCTGAGTCACGGTCACACAACCTGTGGGAGGAATGTCACAGTCCTGCGATTTGTTTGTCTAGGTCTTTACCATAGAGCATGTGCGCTTGCCAGAGAAAGACAGAGAGACAGAGAGTAAGAGGGAAAGTGAGAACCCCCTGCCCCGGGGAGGATGGCCACGCCGCAGTCCCTTTTCCTTCAGTCTCCACTCCAGATTTTGGGCATGCACACACACGTGCCCGGTGTGATTTTCAAGCTGCCGGGTCCAGGACTTGAACCGCGGGTGACCATGTGGGAGTCCAGTGCTTTAATCACCATGCTGCCTGCTGGCCCCAGTTCCCCAGTTCTGCATGTATTAAGTGAGTATTTGTGACCTGAGTCCTTTCACCATGGGAAGCAAAAATTCTCCCTACCTGGGGAAATTCGGAAAGCATCTCATGGAGGGAGGCCGGGAGGAGGGAGGAGGGCCCAGCATGAGTGGGCCAGGTGTGTCTGGGAATGGCAGGAAGAGGCTACGGACAAGGTGCAGGCCAGCCGTGCAGCCCCAGCCACTCCCTAACGTGTGCTTCGGCATGTTGTGGAAGACACAGGTCATCCGCGTGAGCTTCCGCAGGTACAGACGTGTCCCGGCAGACCATTCCGAGGGAAGCAGGTGTGGTGTGGGGGCCAGGGTGAGATGGGTGTGAGTGAGTGGCCGAGACCCTGCCCTTAATCTCTTAATCCTCAAATCCCTTTTATTCTCTCTCCACCTGGAAGGAAATGTAATAGTTGTTTTTCTTAATACTAGTGAAAGTAGGTGACGAATGTGGTTGGTGTCTGTTCCCGTAATTCTGTCACAGCTGTTCCCAGTCATCCGTGTGGATGAGTCCCCGCTGGGTTCTGGATTTCTGTGGCTGCCCTGCCCCAGGTTCCCTCCCATCTAGCTGGGGAGAGGAGTTCTCGTGAAAAGAGAAGGGTGCACTGAGATCTCTGCCTCCTGGAAGCTGCCTCCTTTCCCTTGGCCATCCAGGGTCTTCCTAGATTCCCAGCCCCGTCTAGGAATGGTAGTCCATATCACAGTCCAGCGTGTGGTCCCACCTGGCTGTGTTCTGGTTTAAACCTAACTCTTCCTAGTTAGGCTCAACATTACTTAGACTGGGGTGCATGTTACCATTCCCTGTCTTTCCCTCCGTATCTCCTATGGTGCCATGCACAGAAGGTGGTGTGTTAGACCAGGCAGGACTCTTGGTGACGAGTCACAGAAACTCAACTCCAACTAGCTTAAGTGAAAAAGTGAAATTCATACACTCAGAGGACTAGAATATCCAGGGATCTGGCTTCAAGCACAGTTGTCTTTAGGACCTCCAAAACAGGCCCTGGGCTCAGTTTCTCAGTCTGTATCTGTCTCTAGCTGTGCTTCATTGTGCATTGGGCCCCTGCTCAGACACCCCGGGGATGGCGGTAGGTGGCAAAGGCCCAGCCCTTCTGGTCATGGCCCTGTGGGAGGCTAGTGCTGGCTGCCGTTCATGCTGGTGCTTCCTTTGAGTAGCCCAGAGCAGAGACTCCCTGCCCGCCCCGACCCATCATGTTGGCTGGTGTGCTCTGATGGCCAGGCCCGTCCCGTACACCCAAGCCAGGGACTGCCCAGACAGAGAGGGGGAGGAGTCCGGTCCCCAGGGGAGGAAGGAGAGCTGCGAAGGGGAGGAGGGAGCAGACCTGGGCAGGAGCCTGCGGAGGGCAGAGCCAGGAGTCTGGTGCAGGCTGACAGCAGTCTCACGTCTCCACCGGCTTGGTCAGTGGAGAGGTCACCACCTGCTGGGGGGACGACTGCAGCTGTCCACGCTGCTGCTCCCATCCCCCCACTGCCTTGGCCCCCAGGGATCAGCTCTGGGCTGTGTGACTCCTGCTGGAAAAGGCAGCAAAGCCACCACTGTTACGTGAGCAAAGCCAAACCGTCGCCTTCACTGCTGCTTTTTATGGTTCGCCACCAGGTGGGTCCCCAAACTTGACCTGCTGGGGCCACTTGGCTCTGCTTGAGGCCACGTCCACACGGCTTGTGAGTAAAGGTGTCCCCTGACCTGTGGCTCTGTGGCTGTCCTGCCCGTGGCGATGGCACTTCTCCATGGGCGTCTTTTGGTCCCCGTGTCCTGGGGGTTCTCTGTGCTGACAGGCGATGGAGGGGTGCAGGGAGTGTGAGAAGGGCGTTCTGGGACTCCCAGGGCCATCGTGCCCTGCCTCGGGGCAATCTGGGCAGGGAGGAGGCTGCTTGATCAGCCCGTGCGGTGTGGAAAGCCGTCAGGGAGGTGGTGTGGTAACAGCACCTGGTCATCGGGCCTGGAGGGGAGGTACCCTCAGGCCACGCTCCTTTAGTGTCCATCCGAGCCTTCAGCACCCTGAGCATGCCACCCAAATCTCAGCCTACAGTTGGGAAGCACAGAGTTAAATCAGGGGGTGCCGGCCTCGCAAGGACTCTCGGAGCCTGGCCGGCAGAGGAGGAAACCGAGGCCCACAGAGGTTATGCAGCCCGCCTGCAGTCCACCCCAGAGAGCCTTGGGCTAGAGTCAGGTCTCAGTGTTCTCAGGCAAGTATCTTTTCCAGACAGAAACCCCGACAGCCTGGGGGACCCCGGGAGAGGTTCTTGGGTGCATGTGGCAGCCTGACTGTTCCAGACTCCCAGTGGGCTCAGCCACCCGCCTGCAGGGGCATGCTGGGCGGAGGCAGGCTTCCCAGGGCTTTGTTCCGTATCCTCACCCCTGAGCTGTGAAGTTCCTGTAGTGAGGGAGCCGTGGCCTGGTTTGGTGTCCCTTCTGCCGGGAAGCTGGCTGGGAGTGTGTTTCTGGGCCTTTGCCTCCTACTTCCAGCCCCAGGGTGTCTAAGTGTTGGCAGCCGGTGTTTACGCGATCCTAGGAGAGAGGGTGAATCACAGACGGCTCCTCTTGTCTTCCAAGAAGGAAGCAGCCTCTGCTGACGTCTCCCCCCTGCCTGGGGACAGCTGCTGGGAGGGGGTGTCCAGGCGGCCTCGTTCAGCAAGTGCCATGTGGGCACCTACTGTGTGCAGGACGCTAAGGGATGGTCCGGGGCTAGCCTGCCAGGGCGTCAGCACTCCCCAGCACACCTGGCGGTCTCCGTGTCCCAGCTGGGAGACTTCCAGACACGGGAGGCTCACCTTTTGCTGAGGCAGCGCATTCCAGTGTGTCTGGTCTCAAGAGCGATGAGATCAGAGTTGAGGTTGCACGAAGACGACGGGAGGCAAACAGCGCAGGGCGGGCATGAAGGCTGCCTCTCTTCGCGCTGGGTGTCTGGCTGAGGACCCCTGCCACTTGTGACATAGGGGACGGGGCGCTAAGAACAACTGAGTAGCCCAGCTCTGCCTTCCTTCCATGGCAGACTAGATGTTAGCAGGAGGGTGAGGTCAGTTTGCCTTGTCCTTGGGGGAGGCGCAATCACACGGCTCAGGACGGTCCTGGTGTGGGCAACCGGGGCTGGAGAATGGGGTCAACAGCCGCAGCTGCTCCCTCAAGGCCACGTCTCCCCTGGCTGTCATAACGAACTGCCGTGAACCTGTGGCTTGAAGTGATACGAGTTTATCCCCTTACGGTCTGGAGCCAGGAGTCCAAGGGTGTGGTCGGCAGGCTCTTCAGGAGGCTCCAGGCAGGGTCTCTTTCCTTGCCCTGTGACTCTCCAAAGGCTTCCCACATCCCTGGGCTCGGGGCCCTTCCTCGTACCCCTCCAGTCTCTGCTCCCACCATCCTATCTCCTCTTACTCGGACCCTGCTGCCCCCTTCACATAAAGGCCCTGGAGATGACATTTGTGGCCCACCCGATAATCCAGGTAACCGCCCCATCTCCAGAGCCTTAATCATATCCGCCAAGTCCCTTAGAAGGGGCCCTTAGAAGTGACCTGTGCATAGGCTCTGGGGGAGGATGTGGGCCTCCGTGGGGACTGTTACTAGCCTGCCTCTGCTCTCCAGCGACAGGGCCAAGGACACGAGAGGCTGTGGTCCCCGTGATGTCTCTGTCCCCTCGGAGCCCGAGTGATTCTCCTGACCAGCCGTCCACACTGTGGCCGCGCTCCTCTCACCTCACTTCTTAGCCAAACCCTCTAGAGGTTCCCAGGCCTCACTTGGGAGCAGGCCTGCCCCTGCACCCCCAGGCCTGCCTTCATCTCTCACCGCCTCTCACTTCCTGTCACGCCGCAGCCCTGGCTGGTGTGTCAGGGTCTCCCAGTGCTCTTGCTACCCCTCCACCTCCTAACGCTGGCTCCACTGCTCTGTCCCGCCCTGACCCCCAGGCTGCAGACCGTGCTCATGCTCTGGAAGTGCTCATCTTCCCTGGACACTGCCTCCCCGCTCCTTCCCGCCGGGGCCCTGGGGCATCGTGGTGCTCAGTGCAAGTGTGGAAGGGATGAGTGAGTGCTGGGGCTGCAGATAAATGGAAGGCGAGTGATTTTAGTGCACGTTTAACCGGCGTGCAGGGCGCTTGGCCTCTCACAGACCTGCCTGATGTTTCTGTGGGACAGACAGCTACAGTGTCGTGAGGCTCGGTGTCCACAGGCTTTTTATTTAAGATGAAGGTTTTTGAGCTGCTTGGAAGCAAAATTTGGCCAACCTCAACTACTATCAGATCGCACATATTTATTGAATGTCTACGAATAGAGGGCCGGGTGGAGGGTGCAGCCTCCCCATGAAGCACGGAGCCACCCAAGGCCTGTGGCTTGTGCCCTCAGGTTACTGATGATTTAGTGTGTGTGTGTGGGGGGGCGTGTGACAACAGTGCATAAATAAAGGGACAGAAAAATACTTAGCTGTTAATAATGAGAAAGAAGCAAAGTGGGAAGGCTTGAGATGGGCAGCTCCGGCCTGGGGGAGCCCTGGGGGAGCCCTGGGGGAGCCCTGGGGGCAGGCGCAGGGCCGAGAGGGGGCTGGGGTTTTGCATGGATTTGTGTATTTTTAGGATGGTGAGGGCCAAGAGTGCTGGAGAGGGGACAGCTAGGCTGGCTGGAGGTCCAGCGAATGGGGACCCAGGCCTGCCTCTCCCAGGGGCTAGCCGAGTGACGTGGACTAGGGCCCGCACCGCTGAGCCTGGCTTCCTGGGTGCTCTTCATGCCATGGTGGACGGCCAGGGTAGGCTGAGCCCACCTGGGCTGGCAGGCAGGAGACACCCTCCGGAGTGGACGTCCTCTGCAGGCTCGTGGTCGATGCCCTTGGTCTAAGTAGGGAGTCAGATGAAACAATTAGAGAAACCCCAAACCAGGAGCTTCTGTGCCCCTAATTGCACTTGGCCGGCTCCCCCCACTATGCTAAGTGTCGCCCCCCATGTGTCCTCCGCAAACGGGTTCTAATCGCCTTCTTCTTCACTCAAAGACTGGCCTCGGTAGCCAAAAAGGAAATTAGTTTCAGGTGGAAACCTATTTTTACCACAGTGGAGACCAAATTGTTAATTACCTAGAAATCACAGGAGAATTTTTAGCCTGAAAAGTTTTTTTTTTTTTTAAATGGGGGGGGGGCTTTCAACTTTTCGTAGATGTTAATTATAGATATCAGCTTCAGCCCACTGAAATAATTCCTCTCTCAAGAGATTAAAGATTTTAAAAACTGTTCCTTGTTTAACATAACACATATTCTTTTTCTCTATTTATGTTCGGTGGATGGGATGGAAATAGGAGATTGGGGAATTTAAAAATGATTCGATACATTTTTCGAGTTTAACTAAAGCTTGATTCCATATTCCGTGTGTGTTTTCAGCTCTCTGAAGCCAGTGCGAATTTGAGGATAAAGGTTAAGAAGGCAACTCTTAAAATCGTGCATATTAACCCAAACAGGAATGCCACGGCTTATCCCTTTCATGCCCGTGCATGCATTCACCCATGTTTGTGTCTGGGAATC
>NW_006159886.1:888196-900038 GCF_000334495.1 Tupaia belangeri chinensis | reverse complement strand
AATTTCTCTCTCAAGAGATTAAAGATTTTAAAAACTGTTCCTTGTTTAACATAACACATATTCTTTTTCTCTATTTATGTTCGGTGGATGGGATGGAAATAGGAGATTGGGGAATTTAAAAATGATTCGATACATTTTTCGAGTTTAACTAAAGCTTGATTCCATATTCCGTGTGTGTTTTCAGCTCTCTGAAGCCAGTGCGAATTTGAGGATAAAGGTTAAGAAGGCAACTCTTAAAATCGTGCATATTAACCCAAACAGGAATGCCACGGCTTATCCCTTTCATGCCCGTGCATGCATTCACCCATGTTTGTGTCTGGGACTCCATCCCGTGGCTCCGTGGCTTCCCTAGTGCACTTAGGGGAGAATCCAGACACTCTGCCTCCACTTACTCTGCCTGTCACTGCCCCGGTGCCCTTAGCCATGCCATATTTCTGTGGCTTCTAGAACATGCCAGGCGCTTCCCAGCTCAGAGTCTGTGCCCAGGCATATTTTCCTCCTGACTGGAAATCTATGCACAGCTTCCGGGGTCAGGACGTGGGCATCCTTGGTGAGCGGGCGGGGGCCATTCTGGCCTGCCTCTGGTCTCCGGCACAAAGCCACTGAGACGAGAGGGTGTGATTCCTGTGATGGCTGCTACTCACCCGGGGGCTTCCTCAGGGAGGCCCTCCCGGGTCATAGATTTCGTTGACTTTTTGTCTGTCTACTCTGCATGTGTGTGCACATGCACATGTGTGTGATCCACATCTATCAGGGGACCTGGGACCAGCAGTTGGTGTATTGGCTATGTTGCTGGACTCCCATGTAGTCGACCGCGGTTCAAGTACTGAGCTCAGTGGCTTAAACTCACACCGGGCAAGTATGCATGTGTGCCCAAGATCCCGAGGAGAAGGGATTGTGGCGTGGCTATCCTCCCTGGGAGGGGATTTCTCGCTTTCTGTCTCTCTGTCTTTCTGGCGAGCACACATGCCCTGTAGCAAAAACCTCTCCAAAAAAAAAAAAAAAAAAAAAGAAAAGAAAAGAAAAGAAAAGAAATAGTAGCTTCCTGAAGGCAGGGACAGTGGCAGACACTTTGGGGCCGTGCTGAGTCTGAGGTGACTCACAGGATGGCTGTGCTGATGTCCCACAGATTCTGGGTTCCTAACCTGGCTTTAGCATATCTGCTGCCTGCAGCCCAGCACAGGGAGTCTGATGGAACTGGGCTGACCTGGCACCTGGGCACTGGGAATTGTAGGGAACGTGGGGAGCCAGGCCGGGAGGAGCAGGCAGACCTGCCCTCACCAGCTGCACCATTGAAGCTCCTTAAATTCACTCCTGCCTCTCTAGCTCCTCGGTTTCCACCACCCCTGCTCAGGAAGGTTAATGATGCTCAAGGTGAGGGCGACTCCATGTTGTCAGGAAAATAAAGGAGCATCTGGTTCGTTGGATTTAAGGACTCAGATTTGTGTAATGGACTTCAGAACTGGTCCTTTCAAACATACTTAGAGTTTAAAGCTTTACTTTTCGCTGGAATTGGCCTGAGGTCAGACTCGGAGGCCTTACTTCCCATGTAGCAGGCTGATGGCAGACAGCGCTGATTTGAGGAGGCCGTACTGAGGGTGCCATTGGGTAAGGCTGTTCTTCGAGGAGCTCTTCTCCCCGTCTCCTGATGTGGGAACCAAGGCTTGGGCCAGGAGGTGACAGGCCAAGCTTTCCCCAGTGTTTTGGTGATGGTGTGGCTTCTGGTCTTTGGAGTATACAATATTAGTAGAGGGGCCCTTCGTCCTCTGTGCCCCATTGCCTGATTCGAGGCCTGGTGCCTTGCAGGAAGAAAAGACAGGAGTGGATGAAGGAGTGGCAGAGGGAGGAGGAAGACTTCCTCATTTCTGAACCCCAGCGGGACCAGAGGGAGCCATGGGCATGTCTGATTTTCAGACAAATTTTCTAGAAATACCTAGTCAGCATTCATGTAGATGGGTGAGGTTGATTCAGGCAAGGGGTGGGGCTGCTGTCGGGCTCCGAGGTAGTGGGGCCAATTGATACTCCTCCAGTTCTGGAATGAATGCTCCATGTGCAAAGACCTGAATTAATGCTCAGCGGCTTCTCTTTCCAATGCTGTTTTGCATCTGTAGAGGGCCTGTCCTGGGAGTGAAGGGGGCCGATGCTTCTAGGTGCCTTCCAAGTGCAAGCTTGGTCATGAGCAGTAGGAAGGGACTTGGGGGTGAGTTTGTGTGACATTTCTGACACGCCCCACGACTAGTTCCTTTTATGTTTCCAAGCTGCTATAGAAAGTAAATGATTAATTAAGTAGCACCCACACAGGTTTTTTAAAAAAGGAATGATTTTTCAAAACAAAGTAATGCCCCACTGATTTGCCAGAGAGAGGGAAGAAAGCTTTAATAAGCAGAATGCCATTTAATAAATCATAATTACTTATGTGGGCAAACGTGTCAGCTCAATGGAGACGCCCAATTAAACATCTAATCATGTTGACATTGTCCTTCATACTTATGGGCTGGCCACGCCCACTAGGTCAACCAGATGTCCCTGTGTTTCTCTGGGCAATTTTTTTCCTCCTGAGTTGTCGTACCGATGTTGTTGATGTCCCTAACTTTGGTGTATATCAGAATCTCCGGGAGACTTGTTCCAAAGACAGAGGTGGGGACCCATCTCAGATGTCAGGAGTGGGAGTTGGTGGGGTAGACCCCACATCTACAATTAAATGAGTTCACCAGGCGCCTGAAGCATGCCTCCAGGAGAGAACCCCCTCTCAGGGAGGATGGTCAAGTAAGAAAACTCTACGGTGACTTTCTGAACGGCTCATTCTGTATGAGGGTCAGGGCCAGCTTCCTGGAAGAATAGGCAATTCCTTGAGTCTTGAAGAATTAAATTAAGCTTGCCTGCTTGCCTGCCTGCCTTCCTCCCTTCCTCCCTCTCTCTCACCCTTCCATGCTCCCTCCCTTCTTCTCTTCTCCCTCCCACCCTCCCTTCTTTCCTCCTTCCTCCCTTCCATTTATTTTTTCCATGAGTGAGAGAGACACGGAGAGAGACAGAGATAGAGAGACAGCACCCCACCAGGGTCTTGATGCTGTGCTCCATTCTCAACCTCGGCCGGGCCTGGATTATGGGCTCAGGCATGCCTAGTGTGCACAGGGAGGTCTGTGGATGCCAACCAGGAGCCTTCCCCCAGTGAGAGTTAGCTATCCAGAGTGCCGTGTTTTTCCGCTTCCCCACCGTCTGACCCCCTAAATGAAGTACCTGTTTGTTGAGTATCTGCCGAGTGCCTGGCCACATGGTAGGAGGTTGTGATCTAATACAGATCAAGTCAGACACATCCCTGCCTTCTTGGAGCCTATATTTTAGCAAGGGAGAGAGACAAACCTAAAAACAGTGAAGGGAGTTCACTGGTAAGTGCCGTGGAAAAGATGGAGAAAATCAAGCAAATAATGACCTGCCAAGGTCAGGGATGGCTTAGGCATCTGCCATGAAAGACATGAAGAAGGGCATTTCGGGGCCTGGGCTAGGACTGAGTGTGGCATAGTTGGGGCATAAAAGTAAGGGCAGCGTCGGGTAACTCCACAATCTACCTCGAGGTCTATCCCCTGAGAAATGCAAGCCCGTGTCCACATAGACACTCGTCTGCAGCCCTGGTCCTGACAGCCAATACGTGGAAGCAATGGCTAGCCGACAAATGGGTAAGCAAAGCGTGGTCCGTGCGTGCATGCAGGGCGGTGTTACATGGCCACCAGAGCAATGAAGCCCTGGTTTATGCTACAACACGGATGAACCTTGTAAACTAGCGAAAGAAGCCAGCCACCAAAGGCCACGTGTGGTCTGATTCCACTTGTACGAAATGTTCAGGGGAGAGCTCGAGGGATGGCAAGTAGACCAGTTGCTGGACTTGGGAAGATGGGAGGGGGGGACTGATGAGGGACAGTGAGGGAAATGCTCTGCGTTGACGGGTGCTGAGTGCAGGGACCTGTGACCACGCCCAGAACTATCGGATTGTACACAGATCGTACACTTCAGTAGGTGCATTGTCAGCCTGCAACTGAGTCTCAGCGAAGCTGTTAAACAAGGAGGGCAGAGTGCTGCAGCAGGGGTGGTGTGGAGCAGGCTGTGGGCTGTGGTTAGGCACCCCAAGCCACAGGATGGGAGAGCTGGAGCGTCAGGAAAGAGGGGCATGCACAGAGGCAGGCCAGGCACAGCAGTTGTGGTCTCCCCAGGGTGCCATGGGGCTGGCCTGGGATGGTTTCCTGCAGAGGAGCTGCCAAGAGGCTGGGAAACAACGCCTTGCCTGTCTCCACTCTACCCTGGCAGATCAGTGGTGACCTGGCAATGGCGCCATTGGTCTCTTTGAGGGCTGGTGGGGCAGTAGAGTCTTAACTGGAGCCCAAGGTGCTGAAATCCCAGACCTCCTGAGCTCTGAACTTACCAAGAGGTTTTTTTTTTTTTTTTTTTTTTTGGTAGACTTGCTGGAGGGTGTGTGTGCTCACCAGAGAGACAGAGGAGGAGAGAGGGAAAGTGAGAAAACATCCCCTGCCATGGTGGTTGGTCACGCCACAATCCCTTCTCCATTTCTCCTTTTGGGATTTGGGCACACACGCATAGATGCCCAGAGTGTTTTTCCAGATACCAGGTCCGAGACTCGAACTACACAGCTGGCCATGTGGACTCCAGTTGCTTGAACCACCATGTCACCAGCTGGCCTTCTAGATTTGTGCTTTATTAAATACCCAACAAAAACCCCAGACTCATGTTTTAATAAAGGCCATGGCCTTCCTTATTTTAGACCTTGCAAGAAGAATTCTAGTCAAAAAGAAACAAAAAAATGATCCTCAGTTGCAACCTCAGAGACACCAGTGTTCAACCTTGGGGGTGTGTTCCCTTCCCATTTTTCTTCTTTGCAAAGATTAGGACCTTAATACATACACACACACACAGCTGGAAATCTGTGTGTGCACCTAACATTATGTTGTAAGCATTGTCTGGGCAAAAAAAAAAAAAAAAAAGAAACCTTTGGAAAGGGCAAGTGACTGTACTGTCATTTCCTCATTATTCTCTTATTGCTATGCTGTTGGACAGATGCTAATTTCAGATTTATAAATGATTGTATTGACATGCATTAACTAAATTGATACCCTTGGATGTAACTTTTTATCCATGTGTCTGATGGTTTCCTAAAACAAATTTGCTGAAAGGGAGCAGGGGGTTAAAGGTCATGGTGGCCATGCACTGGGTGCTCATGTAGATGTTTTCCAGAAAGGTCTACCGATGCATCCCAGGATCACACACACTAGCCAGGCTAATGTGTGGTTAAGCTCAAGTGCCCATGCCCCAGGGTCCCACCTGGGCCCTTCTGCGAAAAGCTGTGCTTGGGAAGAGCTGCTTGGAGGATGCATGGCCTGGCCCATGGTCCATTTCGTTTTCTTTCTTTTTAAAGTTGATTTCTTCCTTAAGCAGAAAGGACAGAAAGAGAGTGGGAGAGAGAGGAAGAGAGAAGAGAGACTTAAGCACGTCCAACAGGGGCTTTGTGCTACAGTCTACCCTAGCCTCAGCTAGCCGAGCATGGACATGCGTGTGCCCAGCATGCAGAGGGAGGCCTCGGGACCTGCACCTCTCCACACGGGTCAGCCTCACAGAGCCCTGTGACTGCTGGGCCTTTATCTGACCCTCTCATGGCCCACTCTTATTTAGTTTTTTAAGTTTATTGTATTCATGACAGAGAGAGAGAGAGAGAGAGAGAGAGAGAAGACGGACATCCTAGGCAGGGTTTCATCACACTGTGATCCCCTTCCCCTAGCCCTCTGGCTCGTCAGGGTCTTGGGCACGTGTGCACCTTCCCGGCATGATTTCAGGGATCTGAGCCCACAGTGGCCAACTGGCTTCTAGCACCGAGTTTAGTATGCTCCTGACTGTGCACCGAGGGGCCTAGGGCTGACTCTGGATGGCTGGAATGTGGACATCTTTATGGGGAAGACAAGAGGCTGAGGGCTTCCCCAGGGGGTTGGCAGAACCAGAAGCTTCTCCTTTCTCAGCCCCCTAGCTCCAGACAGAAGCCTGGAGATGTCTGGGCCTTCTGCAGGCTGTGTCCTGAGCTCCTGCAGGTCATGGATCCATGCTTTTGCACATGGGCGAAGCCGTCAACTATGGCCTGCATTTATCAGGACTCCCTTTTGCGAAAGGAAGCAGCTCAAAAGTGGGGTTTGTAATCTCCAAACCTGCAGTTCCCTAACTCTTCCCATCCCACCCTCGACTTCCCATGTTTTCACGTGTTTTATTGAAAGATTAAAAAGTAAATCCAGGGATCTAATTTATTAAGGCTTTTATTCCTGCAAAACTGAGCTTGCACTGTTTTCTTCCGTGTTCTGAAGTTTTGTAAGTTCTGGTCAGTGAGACAGCCTCGCTCCACTCGGAGCCTGTGTTTCAGGTGTCATTTGCTGGGCAGCACCTGGGACCAGTGTGTGCCTTCATCACAGGGGGCAGTTCCCCATTGCTTCTGCTTGGTCAACTCCAGGGCCCTCTGTGCCCACGGGCCTGCATGCCCACGAAGCCCACGCTGCGAGCGCAAGGCCGTGGCTCTCCCTTGCTGGCTCCCACAGGCGGTGGTCACTCCATTGTCCTAGAAGGAGATGGTTTTGTGGACCTCAGTGGATCTCCGCTTTCTGCAGAATGACTGGATTCAATTCGCTGGGTTGGTAAGAGGCAGGTGGACTTTTTCGCCTGTTGGGGATGGTGAGGCCGGGATGCACTCAGGCCACTCTTCCCATCTTAGTGCCCAAGCACCTGCTGCAGGGCAGGGGGCTGGGGTGTGCTAGAAGACAGGAGGTTCGGGACCTGGTGCAGACGGGAGGCTGTGGGCCTGCGGCATGGCAGGGGGCTGGGGTGTGCTAGAGGATAGGAGGTCTGGGACCTGGTGCAGGCAGGAGGCTGTGGGCCTGCGCCAGGCCAAGGGACTGGGGTGTGCTAGAGGACAGGAGGTCTGGGACCTGGTGCAGACGGGAGACTACAGGCCTGGCCAGGTGGTTCGGGGACCTTACGGGGCTGAACCCCAGGGGGCGGCCCTGGGAGTGTGGCTGAGCCGGGCTGGGGAAGGCAGGTTTGACAACGTTTAATTTTCTCCTCGAAATCTGCTGTTTCTAGCATAATCCTCTTTGAGTGTGAAGACAAATGCACCATTAAGGCAACAAACAGGGATGTGGGATGACTTTTAATAATTTGTGATCAGTGTGAAGAGTGAGGGGAGGCAGAGCTGTGATCACAGGGCTGCAGCGGCAGGCATTGGACAAGCCAGTCTTTGCTGGTCTCCAAAGCCTTGCCACTGTTTGGCCTTCACTTTGGCCAGCTTGTTTTCCTGCCCACACCTCATGATCTGATCCGGGGTGGCACCTGGCTGGAGGAGGCAGAAGTGTGACATTAGGGAGGGGTTGAGGTCATCCTGTTGACCGCCCTCCCTCCCCTCCCCTTCCCGGGCAGTCCCAAGGCTATGGTCCTCTCTCACCAGCTGCCTGGGGACACTGCACTACATTGAGAATTTTCATCAACAGCGTTTTATCTGGGACAAGACCTTGGCATCTTTGGAATTGGCATTTCCTTTAAATCAGTCTTCTCTCCACCTCGTGGAATGTGTGAATGTGGTCCATGAAATGCTTCAGAAGATGGCAGAGAAGGGAGGTGGGGGGCGGGGGGGAGAGAGAGAGAGGGAAAATACGATCCTTTCATACAGAATGTGTTGGCAGACTCCTGTTCATCCTTCAAAACCCTAATGAAGTATTGCCTTCTGCACGTAGACTTTCCCAGTTCCCCTGGGCAGAGCGTCAGAGTACACACACCTCCATCTACTGGTGCTTGGCTGCGTGGAGGTTTTCTATCATGTGCGGGGCACACCTGACTGTAAGGATTCCTCAATGTCTTTGTCCAGCACGTGGGGCTGTGAACGCAGAACAGCAGGACTGAGGCATGATCCTGGTGTCCCACATACCTGGCCCTGCTCCCGGCTCAGAGTGGATCATGACCGTTGTTGAACTGAAGTGAACACTTGGTAGTTGGGACACTGGCCCCAGTACCAGTGGCGCCTCCATGATGCGAGTCCCAGATCTGACGGCTTGCTTTCTCATTTCTCTCTGTCTCCCTCTTCTCTCTGTCTCTCTCTAGGGAGTGCACATGCCCTATAGCAAGTTACAAATAATAAATAACATTAAAAATAATTCTTAAGAAGAAGAGAGTGAATGCTCACAGCAGCAATGTTTACTGTGTGGTCTCACTGAATTCTTCCTTGGTTCCTCTTAGCTGTTCTGAATCAGAGCGGTGTGGCTGAATGGCGTGGTGGGTCCAGTCCTGGGGAGAAGCAGAGACAGGGCTCATCCTGGCACCCTCTGTGGTGTGGGGTCAGCTGGGTGGATAGCCTTGGCGTGTGTGCAGACAGAGGGGGCTGGAGCTGGAACCCTGGGGACTGCACAGGCGTCTGTCTGTCTTCACGAGGTCTGTGTGTCTTTCCTGTGGGCCGATGTGAGCTTCCCGTCAGCGTGGCCGCCATGGAACGGTCGGACTGCTGATGCGGAGTCCCTGGGCGTAGCGAGGGGGTTCCTGTGGAGAAGATGGACACCACGTGGCCTTTTAGGATGGCCTCAGAAGCCGCAGAGCATCACTCCACCATCAACCTCTTTGAAACCTGTCCAGAGTCAAGGGGCCTCATTTCTCAATGGCAGCTATGCCAAAGGACAGGAGGCTGCATCTGAAAACGCGCTGCGGAAATGTCGCACTGCCAGGTCTGAGCCCCCGAAGCAGCGTCCACAGCCCATGCTCCTGGGAAGTCGCCGCTGCCTAGCGAGCACCTCCCAGGACAGGCACCATCATGCGTCCGTCCCTGCTCTGTATGCACCGTCGCCAGCCTTCACGAGGCTTCGCGAGGCCACGTGGCTGGCCTGAGGTCGAGAGCCCGAGGAGCAGATTCTGCATTGGAACCTGTGCTCGTCTGACCCCACGTGTGGCCTTGCTCAGCCTCTACATGTCCTTCTGGCGGAGGACAGGACAGGAGGTGACAGAGCCTGCAGCTCACAGCCATGCAGTCCTGTTTGCTCAAGGGTTAAGTCTGGGTGTTTACGACGGGCCCAGCAGGGGAAATTTACTACTCAGATTTATTCCTAGCAGGTGCAGGGTGGCTGGCCGTCCCAAGAGACACACTGACAGCCTGCTAGATGCCATGCAAGATAAAGGAAAGCAGTGGCCCCTTCCCCTGAGGCCCACTAATCCAGACCACCGTCTGTCCCTGCCACCTCTGCTTGGAGTTAACGCTCAGGTTAAGACACAGCGAGTGGCATGTCGGTGGCATGGTGTGGAGCTGTCACCATGCAGACGCAGCAGAACGCCTGCCACAACCGTGTCGGAGAGGGAGGTCACAGCTGGGGCCTGCTCTGTTTGCGGAGCAGGGTACACCTGCTTCCCCTGGGCATGTCTTCGAGGACATCCAGGAGGGCCAGGGTGTGGCCTTTTGTTTTTGTTTTCTCACTCCGGGTCTCCTTATTGCCAGGATCACAGATCGCTGACCGAATGACACGCTTTGCTAGCAAGTGACTGCATTGACTCATCGGCTGTGGCTGAAAGGGCGTTGGCCGTCACGGATGGTGCTGCTCTGGCAGTGACTGTGAACGGCATGCCCTCGCGTTTTGCACACACGGTCACACGCTTGTGCACGCACACCCTGGCAGGTTGGAGAGCCGGGCCTCACAGCCAGCCTGACTGTGCTTTGGCCTGTTGAGAGCCAGACAAGACGTTGTAACCCCGACACCACTGCCCTTGCAGTCTGAAGGCCTCCCAAGATTTCCGTCTCCAGGGCTGGAGCGCTGGGTCCCGCGGGTTCTGGATTGCTCTGTACTCTGGTGTTGCTCCTCTCTGCAGGAACCAAGCCGGTAAACTCCGCCACGGCCTGTTTCTCCAGAAAACTCCCACAGTCTTGGAAGCGAGGGCAACTGCTGGCTTTGTCGTAGGGCGGCTGGGGCACTGCCTCTCCTTCAGGCTCAGACCACCCTTCTTCACGGCACAGCCCTAGGTCGGGGGTTCCTACCCACCCTGGTGCCCGAGGGGTCAGTTCCCAGCCTCTGGTGGTCTTGCTGCTTTCCCACCCCTCCTCATCTCAGCTCTCTGTGCCTTTCCTTCTCCCAGCCCCCACAGCAGCAGAGTCACGGAGGCCACGTCGTCCTGCGGAGCAGCGTGACCACCCTCCTGTCGCTCTGTTGTCTGCTGCCTCCTCTTCCAAACACTGCTGGCCTTTACGGGGACATCAAGCGGCTCCTAGTGGCCCCCTTCTGTGCATGGGGTGCTGTGGGGAGGCCTGCAGCTCGGTGCATGCACGTGGAACTTCAGATCAGAGGCTCTCAGTTCTAATTCCTTCTCGGCCACCTACTGATTCTGGAACTTGGCAAGATCCTTTCCTTCTCAGTCCTCTCATCTGGAAGCTGGTGGGTGATCGTTCCACCCACATGGGGTTGTAGTGAGAATGATGTGTGAGGTGTGAGGACATGTTTAAAGCAGTCACTTGGCTTAGTACCAGGCACTGTGAGGACCGGCACAGGTGGCTGTCATGGCGTCTAGAGCTGGGAAGAGCCGAGAGTACTGGCTTCCTCCAGGTCAGGCTGTGAGGCCCACCCGCATTGTGGAGGGCCATCAGCTCCACTCAGAGCACCCAGAATAACGTTTGACCGGCTATCTGGGCATCTGATGGCCCAGTCAAGTTGACACATAAAGTTAACCATCAAATCTGATCATACCATTCATCCATCCATCCATCCATCCATCCATCCATCTGTTCATCTCTCTCTGTCCATCCATCCATCCATCCATTCATCCATCCATCCATCTTTACATCTGTCTGTCCATTCATTCACTTACACATTCATTCACTTCGCCCGCCTGTCCATCCATCTGCTCACCTGTCCATCTCTTCATCCACTCACCGATGCGTTCATCCATCCATCTGTCCATCCCCCATCCACCCATTTGTTCCCTTACTTGGCAAATGTTTATGGAACCCCTGCACTGTATTGTGCATTGGGATATCTGGGTGACCAGGACAGCTCGCTGAAGGAGACAGGTCCGAAGTAACACTGCAGAAAGTGGGTCATCCCGAGGAAGGGGCCAGATGGCATCCAGTGGGATGCAGGGCAGAGGGCTGTTCCTTTGGAGAGGCAGAGGACTGGGAAGCCGTTGTAATGGAGGTGGCCTTTGCACTTAAATGAGCGTGACGCCCATCGTTTGGGTGCTCAGAGAAGTGTTCCGGGCTGAGGGCTTCCTTGGCATGAGCCGTGATAAGGAGATTGGTGTGGGGAAGGACCGAGTGTGGTGTGTGGGCCACTTGGGGCGGGACTCTGAGTGTGTGGGGGACCTGGGTCAGCAGGACACCTGGCAGTTGGAGGGACATGCAGGTGATGCCTTGGTCTCTGCCTCGGGAGGCAGCTGGGCCTGAGCCAGCACAATGGCCGTTCCCGGGTGGGCCCTCTCCAGGACCGCCGGGACTCTTGGACACCGGGGAGCTCTAGTTAGCAAGCGAAGCCTGGCGTGCCCGTCTTACTATGTCGGCCCCCATGGCAGCCCAGGGTGGTGGATTTATTCTTTTCATCATCTCTACAGCCCCCCAGGGTTCTGGTCCCGAGCTCTTAATTTGCTTCCCTGCCAAGCCTTGCCCTCCGTGACCTTTAGACTCCCGCTCTGCTCAGACATTTCAATCGGAGTCCTCACACTGGGGCTCTGCATAATGTGGGGGCTCCCACCCCTGCCAGATACTGCCATTTCTTTTTTTTTTTTTTTGGAGAGGTTTTTGCTATAGGGCACGCGCGCTCGCCAGACAGACCGAGAGAGTCCTAGAGGC
>NW_006159886.1:885786-888066 GCF_000334495.1 Tupaia belangeri chinensis | reverse complement strand
GTGGAGAGGTTTTTGCTATAGGGCACGTGCGCTCGCCAGACAGACAGAGAGAGACATAGAGACAGAAAGCGAGAAATTACCCCCTGGGGGGACGGTCACGCGGCAATCCCTTCTCCTCCATTCTCCTCTCGGGATCTTGGGCATGCACGCACACGCACCTGGTGTGAGATTTAAGCCACCGGGTCTGGGACGCGAACCGCGGTCAACTACGTGGGAGTCCAGCGACATAGCCATTACGCTAACTGCTGGTTCCCAGATGCTGCCATTTCTGTGGGAGGGCACCATGCTGTGTGGATGCCTGCCCTTCCTCCACCCTGCCTGAGATTGCCATGAGACCCCCTCTGCGGTAGGAATGCTGGAGCCCCCTCTGTGGGCAGGGGTGTTGGAGCCCCCTCTGCGGTAGGGATGCTGGAGCCCCCTCTGTGGGCAGGGTTGCTGGAGCCCCCTCTGTGGGCAGGGGTGCTGTGAGCCCTGAACATTCATTTTGATTCTCCTCAACAGCCTGATAGGCAACTGCCTGTCGGGAGCAGGGACAGGCTCCGAGGCTGGGTAAGACCCTGGGTAACCTCTCCTGAGGGGTGTTCGGCCTTTTGGCACAGCTTTGAGTGATGGGCATGGGAAAGGCACAGCCTTCCCCGAGGCCCTCTGCTGCCTGCTCTGCTGCCTCCCTTGGGCTTTCCCAGGAGCCTGACTTCTGAGCCCACTCACCCGATGGAGGTGTGGCCCCATGCCCCGGGGACATGGTGGAACACTACCCTGGACGCTGCAGCCAGTGGGTGGCATAGCAAAGCCCACTGCCCCAGTCTGGGGATGTGTTAGCGCGGGGAGAGGTGCCAGCCAGCCCTGAGAGCTGGGAGGACAGGCTAGGGGTCAAACGCCTGCCATGGGCTTGATCCGCAGAAGCCACAGAAGGGACAGGCGCCCTGTGAGTACGTTTGAGCTGGAGTTATGGCGGTGGCCTCTACTCCATGGCAGAGGGGAGCCTTAAACGCCCTCCTACAACCACACAGAGACCCTGCGTTGTCCCATGACTCACCCGCAGGCTGGCACGCTGAGGCGCATCTCCTGACTGCATCGAGGTGAGCACTCTGCCGCCGCGAGGTGGGGTGTGAGTGGAACCAGGACGCCGTCTCAGGAATGGGGCTCTTCCCAGATAGGGCCGACGTCTGGCTCACGGCAGCCTGGCCCTGCATCATTCGTCCTGCTCGTGGGCGCTCTCCCGGCTCTGCCTGCCTGGGCCTCAGGCGTGCTGGTGCTCCTGTGCGCCTCAGTTTCCCCGTCTGTGAAGTGGGCGTCATGGCGCGTGCATCGAGGGTGGTGTGGGGATTCTGAGAGCCATGCTTGTGCCATCCCATCCCCTTCCTAGGCTTCGGCTTCCTCATCTGGGGAATGAGGCTCTTGGGCCTGAGGAGGAAAAGGGGTGGGAGAAGACCATGCCCCTGAGCCTCTCCCTCCTGCAGGCCAGTGAGGTGCTGTGAATGAGCAGGCCTGGGGACGGAGCAGTGGGGATGATGGAGCCGTTCCTGGCCTCGCAGCCCCGTCTCTCCAGGTGCTGGGTCCTCAGGGTGAGGACGTAGCCTGCGGCCAGAAGGATGCGCAGGATTTGGACGTCTCCAGGGTGGCAGGTCCTGCCATCGCCCCGGATGTCTTGCTCCCTTTGGTAGCTGCCCTGATTTCCAGGAGCCCTGGGGGCTGGCACGGGGACCGAGGAGAACGGCACTGCTTTCCGCGCCCTGCCCCGCTAGCTGCTCTTTGGGCCACGCAGGTCAAGGGGCGCTGCGTGCCCTAGAAGCTGACGGCCATTGTCAATGCAATGGCTTTTAATTTCCGAAGGAGACTGGAGTATTACTTGGAATTAGACTCTGTGCTGACAGAGGGCTGCTGGCCCACGGATTTCCAGGAATACTCGGTTGCCTGGTGACCTGGCATGGTGGCCTCTGGCGTATTGTGGACAGCTGAGGTGACTGTGTAGCCCGAGAGGGTTAGACCGATGCTTCTGTCCTTGAGTCTCTGAGCCCGAAGGAGATTCTGCTTCCTGGCCCACACCTGGGCTCTGAGGGGCCAGGCGGCACCTGCAGCAGTCGTCCCACTGACTGCTGTGGTCTATCCTCCTGCCAGCCCCTGAGCTGCTCCAGCGGGATCTCACCTTGTTCTCAGGGTGCCATTCTCCTCTCTCTCTGCATGTCTGATGCAGGGCTGTCTTGGTTCTCCCCCTCGGAGCAGCCTGCCTGTGGCAGCCGCAGGGGAGGGGGCCCAGGGGCAGAGGATACTCTGGGGGAA
>NW_006159886.1:884471-885537 GCF_000334495.1 Tupaia belangeri chinensis | reverse complement strand
CCTGCCGGGGGCAGCCGCAGGTGAGGGGGCACAGGGACAGTGACTACTCTGGGGAATGTAGCAGAGGAGACAGGGCTCAGACTGGCCCTGAAGGCATGGGGAGGAGGATGGCAGCAGATCTGGCCCTGGTGTGTGGCACAGGGCAGAAGCCTTCATCTGGGCTGTGCAGGCAGAAGCTTGTGTGGGTCCTGACTCTGCCCTTGGCTTCCACCAAGGGCTCCACCTCGCTCAGCCCCGGCATCCTCGTGTGTGAATATGGTTTCGAGGGTGACTGGGCTGGCGGGAGCAGCCGCCTGGCGGGTGATAGAGAACGCACAGCTATGTGCTGGCTTGCTCCTCTGGTGCCCATCTGAGCCTCTGCTGCCCATGCCAGCCTCCTGGTGCCCAGGCCCTGTATGGCGTATTCCCAGCTGAAGGAGAGGCACCGGGCACAGCCTCTGTGGGAGGCCCTTCCTTCCTGGGTAGGCTCTTACTTCTGCAGGACAGACCTTCGGGGCCGAAACTGGTAAGACCATTTTTCAGAAGAAGCAACTAAGCCAGGTGCAGCCACTTGAGCAAAGTCACATGAGAGGGACCCTCAAGAGTTCCTTGGCCTCAAGGGCTATACCTTGGCTCTAGACACCTAGGTTTTGTAGGGGGCCTCTCTGGAAGCTGCGAACACAGGGCAGGTGCATGGAAAGCCCCCTCTGGGGACTATTAGAGAGAGGCGTTTGGGGCCGGGCTCCCAAGGGGACAGCTTCCTGGGGAGGGTGGTGACGAACAGCTGGGTAGAGCCCGCAGTGCAATCAGATCCATCCTGGCTGCGTGAGTGGCTGTGGAGAGGCCAGTCCTGATTGGGAGTGGGGCTTGATCATGCCTAGAGCTCGACAGCACCCACTCTCTTGGGCTCTCGTGGGCAGAGATGCTTGGAGGAGCAGGCGGTCTGGCCCCATTTACTACAGAGGTGAGATGCCTCCTCTCTGGATTCCAGGGCAGCTTCGAGTGGCAGGTGACATTGCTGGCACTGCAGTTCAGTTTCCAGACAGGCAGGAGCACCTGCGAAGCACTGGGTGTGAGCATTGCCAGC
>NW_006159886.1:878654-884379 GCF_000334495.1 Tupaia belangeri chinensis | reverse complement strand
CCATCCCGGCATTCATAACTCTTCCCCGGGCACCTGTTGTGTGCGAGGCACCGTTCTAGTTGCACAAAGCAAAATGATTGAAAATCCCCACCCTGCTGGCATTCTAATGGTGACGAGGCTTGCGATGAACAAATAAACACACGTATCTTCATACATATGCATGTGCAAGGTGCTTCAAAGAGTTCATGGAAGATGCCTATTATGGAAAAACTATGCATGGATTTCGATTTTTTTTTGCACCAAATTAAACTTGGACTTTAATGTCATTTTCCACAACCTTTGTGAAGTCCTCTGGTATGTACATACATGTGTAGGTACACATATATGCACACACATACATACCAGTGTGTGTATATGTGTGCATATGCATGCACAACGTGCAACAGCGAAAATAAAATTGGGAGGGTGAATTTAGGAGGTGAATTTGAAAATCGGGAGGGTGTCTGGAAATGGAGGGGGGTTGACATTTTCAGTAGACTGATCAGTGGTCTCACTGTAAAGGAGACTTTTGAGAAATTCCATGAGAGGAGTCACGTGTGTATCTGGGGTGTAAGTCTTCCAGGCAGCTGGTACAGCAGGTGCAGAGGCCCTGAAGCAGGGCCAGGAGTGTGTCGGTTGGCAGAAGGATGTGAGCGTGAAGTCTGAGAGAGGTTGGAGGAGAGACCGGAGATGAAAGGGCAGCAGGGGCAGATGGCATAGGTGAGAGGGGGCATTGGGGCGTCTTTTCAATCCCCTGGATGCTATCTAGTACAGAGTCATTGCAAAGATTCCTTACCGTGGTTGTGTCTTTTTAATGGTGTCTCCCGTCTTATAGGCTCAAGAAGCTGCTGTTATTTTCCAGAGAGAGACCCTGAGAGGCACACAACTCAGCCAGGCTCACCCAGGGACAAGTGACACGGCCCAGGTTTCTGTGAGACACTGGCTTCTATGGCCCGTGCACACAATCTCAGGTGGCTATTTTTAGCTCCTGGCAGGAGAAGTTTGGGGCCTCGAGTCCAGCTGAGAACAGAAATAGACATGTGAAGTTTCTGACAAGCAGAGGATAAAGTGGGCAATTTTCATCTTCTTTAGTAAATCCAACTTTAACAAAATTGATTGCCATAAAAATAGATGGCCTTTTCAAGATGCCCGGTGAGAGCTCATAATCCAAAGGGATTCCTGCTTAAAACACTTCTTATCTTGTTAGGAGAAGAAAGGCCTTCTTCCAGGGCTTTCCAGTCCTTGTCCACAGAGCTTCCCTTTTTAGAAGAGTCCCTTTTTGGCTGGCTGCTGGCCTCTGGTGTCAGAAGTGACCCACAGCAGGTCCTCCGCAGAGGACTCCGCCATATCCGTCTCAGCGTAGTTGCAGCCAGGGAGTGATTCCAGATTCCAGATTCCAGGATTGGCGTCCGGCTCTGCCACTTAGCACTTGCGTTTTACAAACTTATCTAGCACGTCCTCCTGGACCTGCTACGGACCAGCCCTCGTGCTTGGTACCACAGACGCCACAGCGAGGAACACAGACTTGGGCACGTGCCTGGAGTGTCTCAGTCTCTCTGAGCCTCTGTTCTCCTATCTGTAAAGTGGGTCTAATGATCCTTAGCTTGGAGAACTGTGAGCATTAACGTCAATTCACGTGTAAGAAAGACGTTTGGAGATAGAATGAGGAGCCTCAAGAGGGGGGCTTTTGTGTTCTCTTTCCTTTACATCCTTCACTGTGGCTGTTTTACTGAGTTAAATTTCTCCAAGATTTGTACCATGATCCATCCCAAAATGTGTTTCCCCCCTCTTTTGCTTCTAAATTACAAAGCAAGTGAAAGAGAGCGATGCCGATGAGTCTGGATGTTTTTACAATACTAATGGATTGTGGGCCAAGGGTACCGTTGGATGTCTGTCATCTGAAACGTGAAACGCGTTTTCCTTCCGAAACAATGTCCTTTCTGATACACGAGCAGAGAGAGACAAATTCTATTTAACTCGTGGTGGGACTGCAGAGGCTACGTTTGCAGAGGCAAAATGAAATTACCGTTATATGACTGACGAAGCAGATGTACTCAAAAGAATAAATGATGATTTTATTAATTTTAGATGCTGGTGCTTGAGGACAAACAGATTTAATTAGATTTAATTAGAAGAGGCTGCGGAGGTAGAGGGAGGCTCTGAGAGGGGACCTAAAGGAGGTCCCTGGATACACATGGCTGTAGTTGTTGCTGCTGTTCTTTGCTGTGTATCAAGTCCAATCCAGATGGAGTCTCTGCTTCTCACGAATGAACATCGTCCATGCAGCAGCTCAGGCCCCTAGACCTCTGCCACAGAAGACAGCCGGAAACGAGGCTTCGAGTCAGACACTTCTCTTCGTAGCCACCGGGTGGCACTGCTAGCCTAGAACAGCTTGGTTGTTCTCAGGAGCGAGAGGGGGCTGTGTGTGCGACGAGTCAGGGGGGACTGTGGGGGCTGGCCCTGGACAGTCTCATGGGGTTGTGTTAGTGAGTGGCATGGTCAGGAGCGTGGGCTGCAGCCATCAGCTCCTTGTGCCCTCTCTGGAGCATCGTGGCCCCTTCCTTCCCTGCTCCTGAGACACACAGCCTCTCTGGGTTGGAGCTGGGCCAGGTGGGCCTCTTGAGGTCAGTTCTGGCCACCTGGCTCCTCCACCTCCACCTCCACTGGCCCATCATCCCGCACGCTTGCTGCAAAGCCTTTGTCCTGGCTCCCGCCACCTGGAGCTTTAGGCAACGCAGGGAGCGGGGTCACAGTTACCTTCCTCTACGTTCCTCTCCTTCCGTGGCTCTTCTCTTTGCTGATCACTGTATTGCTTTTCTGTTCCTGTTCCTCTTTGCCCCGCTGGGTCTCTGTCCCTGCCACTCTCTGTGATGTTTCTTTGTGCCTGACCCGCTGCCATCAGTGTGAGGGGGCCCTTCTCTTCCTTGCTTGTCGGGCCCACCCATGGATATATTGGTGGTTTCTGTGGGAAGCCTGGAGCCCAGCAACCTGGGGCAGGGCTGTTGACTGTGAGGTGCCCCGGCCTCCTCTGGGCAAGGGAAATCCTTCATCCATGATAGCTACCCCGCAGGTAGAACACACCCGATCTTGAGCCCTGAGCCCTGAGCCCGTAAGCCACACACGACTGGGCTTCTCTTTCTGTCTCTCTCGGCATCGTTTTCCTAGAGGGTTTCAGTTTTACTTATTTACTCTAGTGTGTGCGCACGCTTGTGCACGCATATGGTTTTTTTAGACCAAGTCTTGCTGTGTCATGATCCCCCTGCCTCAGCCTCCTGAGTGGCTGGGACTACAAGCCCATGGCATTGCAGCTGGACTTTCAGATTCTTTCATGCTTAAATTTTTTCTTTATTCATGATAGAGCGTGTGCATGAGAGGACAGAGAGGGACAACGAGGAGAGAGGAATACCCCCACAGGGCCTGGCTGTGCTGAGACCCCTCCTTCCAGCTCGTAGGCCCTCGAGCACGTGCATGTGCACGTGCACCACGTGTTTCAGATCCCTGCCTGGGGTTTGAACTGCAGCTGCACGTGGCTTCTAGCTCTGCACTTTGGCATGCCACTGCCTGTGTCACTACAGCGGACATGTGCCCATTTTTGGGAGTGAGCTAGGATTAGAACCTGGGCCTCCCATGTGGCCTCAGCCTGTCGAGCTGCAGCGTCCGGAATGTACTGTTGTGGCTGGACCTTGTTTTATTTTCTGAATCTTTCAAACCTTTATTCTCCACCCTGGATGAAGCTTATCTTTACCATGGAAAGGACTTGAAGATGACAAATTGGGCTGCTAAAAAGGAATTCCAGCAGCTGGGGGCATGCCTTTGGTTGGCCTCTGGGCAAGACCCATGCTGGGCACCCAGATTAACCCTTTGCATGCTGTTTCCACCCTGTGAGGTAGAAAGTAGAAGTTTTGGCTGGAAAGTTCTGAAGACAACTTTTGTCCTGTCAGATGTAAGGAAAGAGCATAAAAAAGAATAAAAGCGCCACTCTTTGATTTCTTTGTCTTTGAAGATAAAAGTCCAAGAGTTTGTCAAAGAGGGTGAATGGCCCGAGCTGCCTTAATCTGTCCTGCCCTGTTTGGGAAAGAGGGTATTGTTCCTGGAATGGCCAGAGTCTCGTGTGGTTGCTTTTGCAAGCCCAGCATCACCTCACGTCCTATTTGGCTGTGGGTAGGAGGGCAGCTTCGGTGCCGCAGGAAGGACGGAAGGAAGGACGGGAGGAAGGAGGGAGGGACCCAGTGTCCTGGCTGTGGACATGGGGTCTCACTTCAGCTCCAGCCCCGATGTCTCAGTGTCCGGGTTCTGCCCTGTGGTAATGGGCCCAGCCCACAGGTCGTCATGAGCACCAAGGAGACAGCGCCCTGGTGAGCTCACTGTGAAGGCAGAGGGCAAGTACGGGTACACGGGCTGCGTGCACCACTGTCCGGGGGGTGGGTGGGGGAGAGCCCTCTGCATTGCTGGGAGTGGGACCACGGCAGCCCCAGGACGGGGCCTGACAGCGGCGCTAACGCCTCCCTGCTCTGGAAGAAGGAATGAGAAGAGAACACCACTGCGCTTCCTTTTAATCAGCTTACACTTCTGTGAAAAATCACCTCAATGAGTCCTTCCTGGGGATTCGTAATTTGTTTGATACGTAACGTGGTGCTGTCCAGGATGTCAGGTGGAATGAAAGATAAACTCTAATTTGCTGCGCAGCTCAGAGGCTCAAGTGATGGTAATTAGAAGTGATTATCTTCCCCTGATGCTGCCACATAACTTCTTGCCTCTCGTTGTGGAAGTGGGGACTGAGCTGTGGTTGGAAACCCTGGGTCTTGCCTGGAGGCCCAGCTGGCCTGGGAGCGGGTCCTGCCCTTGCGTCTGGGGCGGGGCTGCTTCTGTATGGAAGGGGGTGCCTTTGAAAGTGGCTTTTGCTTCCAGCCTTGAGTCCTGCTAGGAGCCTGAAGCTGTGACTTGGGAGCTTCTTCCTGAAGGGGTGGTGAGAATGACCACGGTAGCACAGAGGACTCAGGCCTGTGCTGCTGTCCCCAGAGCGCCTCTGTGACTCGTGTCGGGACACGGAAGACATGAGTTATATATCTAGTTTGACCCTCAGTTGTCATTGCTGTGTTAAATCTAGAACGCTTGGTGAAATGTGAATTTCAAATAAACAATGAATAATTTTTGAGTGCAAGTACATCTCAAATATTACAGGAGACATACTCATACCATTGGGCTGTCAGAAAAGCCATGACGTAATTTTCTATGCAAAAACGTGCTATGACTTTTCCAATGACCCAATAGAAATTATTTATTTGAACCGTATATTCAAGTATTACATGGGACATATAAAATTATTCATTGTTTATTTGAGATGAAAATTTAAATATCACATGGGTTATGCTTATGCTGAAAATTATTAGTTGAGTATTTGAAATTCAGAATCAAATATTACAATAGTATAAACTTCTAGTAAAACATGATCTGAGTAGTCTGTTGCATATCTGAAACTCACATTTAACTATGCTTTTATTTGCTAAATCTCTAAGCCAGCCCTTGGCGGCCTGGGATCTTGGAGCATTATAAGACTGCCCTGGGTCTCCATCCTCCCTCCACAGGAGGGGTCACAGACCTTTGGCTACACTGCCTTCCCCAGGAGGCAGGAAGCAGGATGCACCACCCCATGTACAGGACCCATGTTCGTGTTGCATGCCTTGTTAGGGAGACTGCTCAGCCTCAGTGTCCGCCCTGCACGAGCCCCTGTGCCCTTCGGCTCTTT
>NW_006159886.1:878190-878637 GCF_000334495.1 Tupaia belangeri chinensis | reverse complement strand
CTTTCCCTATTGTGACCGAGGGTGCTGGGAGAGAGGGCTGGCAGGGGCCTGGCTGGGGGACAGAGGGCACCCAGTCTTGTCAGGTCCTGGCTTCTTTGAGGTCTTGCCACTGTCTATGTCCAGCACTGGACCTGGTCAGTGGACCTTGTTCTCATCTGGTCTCCCAGGGGCTCCCTGGGTGGTCTTGGACAGGCCACCTGCGAGCTCACCCCGAGGTGGGCGTGGGGGCGAGGGCTGCCTGGGGCTCCTCTCATCCGCTTGGCTTTCCATTCAGTGCATGTTTCTGGAGCAACTTCTTCATCCGCACTGCGATGGGCACTGCACACGTGGGTCCCCTCGGACACCTACACCCAGACTCTCCTGGTGCAGATGGCTTGTTGGAGGCGGAGGTCCATTTCCCAGTGTTTGCCCCGCCCACTGTGGTTTTGTTTCCCATTCGGCATTCTG
>NW_006159886.1:874917-877930 GCF_000334495.1 Tupaia belangeri chinensis | reverse complement strand
ATGCCTAACGAAGATGCCGGGAGTGGATGAGCGCGTGGCCAGGCGAGCGCAGCTCTCTGCGCGTCTGTGCTGTCGATGAGTCCGGGATGTTTGTGCATCTGGCTGTCTGGTTGGGAATCATGGTGTCTACTCTGTGCCCGGTGACGGGTGTGCAAATGTGTGTGGAGAGAAGGTAGGATTGACAGCATCTTTGGCCACAATCAAACATGGTTCGTCTGTCAAGGGGACCGGGGCGTTGTCATGTGGGCTGAGATCTCTCTGTTACTGCTTCAGCCTCCCTAGCCGTCATGCTGGTTCAGCTGGGCGTCCTGCCCACCCCCCGCAGCTGCTCCTTGTGAAAGCAGCTGAATGAGGGTGGCCTGGATGCTCCTCTCTGGAAACACTGAGGCCTCTTCTGCCTTCTGAATCAACTCCCAAATCTTCGGCTTGGCCTGCATGGCCCATCACGCTGGCCCCACCCCATCTCTCTCCCTCTTCTCCACCTCAGTCCGCCAGCTTGGCTTTTATGTCTTCTGTTCTCTGTCTCTGGAATGAATTTCTCCACCTCCACCCTGCTTTCCAGAGCCAACTCATACTTCCAGTTCAAATGTCAGCTCTTGGGTCGAGCTTTCCTTAGCGCCCTGGCCAAAATGCCTCTCCCCTTCCTTTCCAGACTACTGCTACTGTATCCTCCAGGATTTGAGCTGACAGGAGGCTGGTCCACCAGAAGTAGCTGTAAGTGTGTCCATATGCTCCCCTGACTTGTCACCCACTCCTAGAAGGCAGAGACCCTGCCACGTCCTCCCCAAGTCATTGCCCTATCATTTGGCCCGGGGCTCTCCCTGGGAAACCGTGGCTGGATAGATGCACCGGGAATCCCAGCAGGCAGCAGCACGGGGCCGGTGAGTGTCCAGAACAATCGTTGGCTGTGGTCTTCGACTGCATTGGTGGCCCTTGTTCCCCAGCTAGGTGCTGGAGCTCTGGCCCTGGGGGCTGTTCCCAGGGAATATCTTTCACCGTGAGGGGTCTGAGTGTAGCCTGTCAGGACCCCACTCCCTCATCACTCACCTTTCTGTACAGATCCGGGGAGCTAGGCCCCCAGTCATCATTTAGAGGGGAGTGGTCTCGCCCACACTCAGCCTGCTCTTTGAGCTGTAGCAGTTATGGCTGGGGAGGGGCTTACACCCCCTTTTCCTCCCTGCTAGGCCAAGGAGGAGAACTGAAGTTCAGAGAAAGGGGCTGTAATTTGTCCCCCATGTCCGCCCCAAGGCTACCCCCAGCTTCGGTGTTCTCTAGGAGAACTGGCTGGACTCAGCCCGTAGTCCTAGGCACAACTGTCATTTATCGTGGGAAAGAGGAAATCAGCAGAGAGAAAGGTTGTATGGAATGAAGCCCAGAGGAAACCAGGCTTGAAATTCCAGAGTCCCCGCCCCCTGAAGTCATACAGTGCATGTTTGGTTCCTCCAGCACCTACTTAAGGCCGGACACGAGAAATGTCCACGGGGAGCCCACTGGAAACTCAGGGCCCCGTGTTCTTACTGGGGTGGACACTGGGCACCCTCTGCCTGGCTCGCCCAGGAGGAATGCAGATGTTCCTCCTAACCCATGTCATTGATGCAAATGGCCGAGGCACAGGGAGCCCCTCTCATCAGTTGGGGTGGTGGAAAGCCTCACTTCCAGACACCAGCTGCAAGCGGGCCTCCAGGAGAGCAGGCCTGCTCTGTCCCCCGCAGCTGAGCCCAGATCTCGCTTCCACCCTCATATCTGCTCCTCTTTCCTGCACATAGTACGCCTGAGCAGACGAGGACTCAGGTGGGGGCAGAGTGGGTGGACCGGGAAGCCTGAGTCCTGCTCGTCTGAGCTCCCTTCTCCCTCCTCGCCTCTGTTGACCTTTGAGTCTGGCCTCTTCCCCTGGAACAGAAAGGAGAGCTTTCACGGAGGAAGCTTAGGGAGAGCGCTCAGCCTGGGGCAGTGGACACTTCCTCTGGCCTCCGGAACCTGTCACTGCCCCCTCCGGCCAGCTCTGTTCTTGGAGCCAATGCACCCCAGCTTGACTGAACCCCAGCACCCCTGGGAGGCTCCTCCACCTGGACAGCCGGGGGTGTGAGTGCTGCCCTGCCTCGTGCACTAGCCCAGCATGGCTATTTATCTCTGACTGTTCTGAAGGCTCCTTGCGAAGGCCCCTGGTGGCCTTGGGTCTCCCTCCCAACCACAACTTGCCTGGTGTGACACCGTGTTGTCATCTCCAGGAGTTGATGGCGTGCCATCCTTGCTGTGATGTCGCTGCCATGCCTGCCCTGCCCCCTTGAGCTGCCACTGCATTGTAAGTGCAGGGTGCTGGGCAGGCCTGCCAAGGCCTTTTCAGGGCCTGCGCGTTCTCGGGTGATGAAAAGTGAGAGGCAGGCATGGTGTGGGCTGGGCCTTGGCACTGGAGCCTGGCTTTGAGCACAAGGGCCTGATGAGACATCCTGGGAAGGCCGTGAGCCCCAGCAGACTCCTCTCTCTGCTGTTGCTCCCCCCTTGCCCTGACCCCCACTCACTCCCACCCTGGCCCTCCCCAGCCTACCTCGCCAGACTCTTGTTTAAACAACTAGGGGAAATCCTTTTTTAGGCGGTTATGAAGAAGCAGTTTAGCCAAAAGAGGCTCCTCCATCAGTTTCTGTTCTCGGAGGTTTTCAGGATGCTGGGGAGGGAACCTGAGTGCCTTAATATGCAAGTCAGCGAGGCTGGGGAAGCTGAGGCTGGGCCTGCTGGCTGGGCCCTCAACCCTCTCCTTGGTCAGCTGAGGGGAAGCTGGCGGGAGGCGAGGAAGCCGCCATGGATGGTGTCTGCCTGGCAGAGCCCAGTGAGGTTGGGATCCAGCGGGTATGGGTGGGGATAGATGGTGTGGGGTCTCCTGTCTTCCAGAGAACTTGGCTGGGCATGGACAGTGAGATGGTGAAGGAGACCAGGTCTCTTTGCCCTTCGTCCCACTTTTTTTTTTTTTTTTTTTTTTTTTAAATTTTTCCCATGGGCAACCTGGGCTTCCCGGGGG
>NW_006159886.1:866259-874501 GCF_000334495.1 Tupaia belangeri chinensis | reverse complement strand
GACAGAGAGACAGAAAGCGAGAAATCACCCCTCAGGGCGGATGGCCATGCCGCAATCCCTTCTCCTCCATTATCCTCTCGGGATCTTGGGCTTGCATGCACACGTGCCCGGCGTGAGTTTTAAGCCACCGGGTCTGGGATGCGAACCACAGTCAACTACATGGGAGTCCAGCGACACAGCCATTACGCTAACTGGCTAACTGCTGGTCCCCCTTTTTTTTTTTTTTTTTTTTTTTTAAAGTTTTGCCATAGGGCACATGTGCTTACCAGGGAGAGGCAAAGAGAGAGAGGGAAAGTGAGAAATCACCCTCAGTGGGGATGGTCACACCATGGTCCCTTCTCCTCTGCTCCTTTCGGGATTCGGGGCACACATACACATGTGCCTGGAGTGGTTTTTTCAAGCTGTTAGATCCAGGACTTGAACAGCACAGTTGGCCATGTGGGATCCAGCTGCCTTTGCCTCAGAAATGTCATCTGCTGGCCCTGGAATTCTTTAGGAGCCTGGAAGCATGTCCTGTCTGGTTTAAAGAACCTTTCTACTCTTTTTTTTGGACAGGTTTTTATACAGGGCATGTGCACTTGCTGGAAAGACAGAGACAGAGAGACAGAAAGCAAGAAATCACCCCCCAGGGGAGAATGGCCACGCCTCAATCCCTTCTCCTCCATTCTCCTCTTGGGATCTTGGGCACGCATGCACATGTGCCTGGTGTGAGTTTAAGCCACCGGGTCCAGGACTCGAACCGTGGTCGACTACATGGGAGTCCAGTGACATAGCCATTACGCCAACTGCTGGTCCCCAACTTTTCTACTCTTACCAGCTGGTGGCCTCCACCTCCAGGGCTTCCTGGGCTAGAAAATGGCGGAATCACAGTAGTAAGCCCTCCCTCTCCAGGGTGGTGGGCCAGCACTGGGTTCAGTGAACAAGAACATCATTATTCTCATCTCCGCTGTGTGCTGGGGGTGGCCTGGTGTTCTAGATACCTATTGGGAACTGATGTGGGGTCTTCATTGCAGAACCAGTTGGTTGGCATTGCCTGGCTTAATGTCCCTCTGAAATAACTCAGGCTTTAGACTCAGGAGAACCCGGAGTCAGCTCTGGCTCTCACGCAGTGCGCGGTCTCAGTCTGCCCCTCTGTAAAACCAGCAGTGCTGGTCCCTTCCGCCCTTCGTGGTGAGGATTTTAAATGGGCACAGGGTGCTTTGAACGCCCTGGCGCAGATACGAGTGAACGCCAGCAGCTGTTGAAGGTGGTGTTGGGGGCTCCCCCACCCCAGGGTCCAGAGCGGGGTCTGCCATGGCCAGGTGCTTGTGTGTGTGAGAAGGTGAATGACCCTTTTCTGGGTGGGAACGTACGTCCCAGCCGGGGGTGTTTGTGCTGTCCCTGCTGAGGGCTCTGAAGGACAGGCAGGACTCCCCTACTTTACAGAAGAGGAAACTGTGTCCAGAGATGGCCGGTGGCTTGTCCAGGGTCACACAGCAGAGCTCCGCGTGCTCAGATGAGAGGAGAAGATGCATGTGATGGAGGGGCAGCGTACGTGCGCACTGATCACTCTGTCAACGACTGTGTGGGCCCTTGTCATCACGGCCGTCGCTACCACGGGCGAACAATGGCTCCCTGATTCAGCTGCCGTGAATGGTGTGTATGAAGCCACATCAGTAGCCCCAAAATAACCTTATGAGACCAGCTCAGGCCTCCCCAGCTGTTACTGGACAAGAGGTGGCCCAGCGGCCTCTTCCCGCTGGGCAGAAATCACGTGCAACCCCCGTTGTGTTAGAAACAAAAGATCCTTTTCTGGCCTGTTCCATGGGCTTGCGTTTCTCCATGCACGGGAAGCTGTGGGGTGAAGAAGGGAGGGACGCCGAGGCTCAGGGGCTGCCAGGTTATCTGGGTCCAGGCCCCTGGCCCGGCCAATTCTGTGTGGGGCTGGAAGGGCTGGCTTCGTCACAAGGAGGGCCCTAGGAGGTGGCCATGGGGTCAGTTCAGAACCTCCACTGGGATGGAGGATCCCTCCAGACGGTCCAGGAACTCTAGGGGTCTCAGGGAGACCTTGGCATCTACTCATAGGCTGCAGACTGTGTGGCCCCCAAGCCCTCTTTTCTGATAGTATCCTCAAATCCCAGGACTCCTGACCCCTGAATTCCTGCAGTGTGTCTCCTGTGGATGGTCATTTCCCTTCTGGCCCTCTGGAAGATGTACCTAAGGCCACTGGGGTAGCTGACCTGGCAGCTAGAAGGGATGCAGTGCCCTTGTGTTATGACTCTGGCTTCAGCTGCCCCTGCGTGACAGCCTGGAATTGGTGGGCTGAGGGGTAGCCTGGAGAGGGTGCCATCCTGGAGGGGTGTTCACTTGGCTCCAGAAGTGTACACTGTAATTCCTAAACCCAGGGCGATGGAGAAGTGCCCGCAGTTACACAGAGCAAGGAAGACAATAGAGAGTGTTGGGGAGTGGGGCAAACCGGAAAGAAGACAGCCTGTCTGAAGTTCTTTCCCCCTGAAAGGATGTAAGGCCAAGCACTGGCTAAAGAGAACCTGGCTGTGGGCCACATTTGGCCTTGTGTGTGCATGTGTGACCCCTGGCGTCGGGGAGACTCCTTCTGGGCCTTGGACTGGGGAGGGCTGCCCAGGAGCATCTGCAGAGAGCAGGCCAAGGAGCCGTGGTCTGGTCACTGCCAGTTTTGCTTCTGATTTGCTTCCAGTGATCTGAAGTCAGTCAGGATTTTTCTGTCCTCAAATACGAGATGGACAGAAAAGAAATGGCATTCAGCCACACATGGAGTCCTGCTGTGTCTGGGCTCTGCGGCTTCCCCTGGAGGTGGGAGTTGCGATCCGTCCTTGCTGGGTCATGAGGTGGGGCGGTGCAGTCGCTGTGCCAGTTCCGACACCGGTAACTTCGTCCCTTACTGGGGTGTGGCACGTGGACGAGATGCCACCTCCTGCGAGTCCAGCAGACCCAGGTGTGGCGCCAGGGGCTGCCCAGCGGGTCCGGGCAGCAAGCTTTGTGTCCCACTTTGCAGATGAGTAGAGTGAGCCCTGAGGAAGCGATGGGACTTCCCCAAAGCTAAGGGGGTGCTGGGGTTGGACCTGGGAACTTCAGCCTCCAGCTCTGGGGGCACCTGCAGTTAGCTGAGGCCTGCCATGCTGAGCCCTGGTGGGATTTCCGAAGACTGTGCACAAATACTGTCGCCTGGAGGACCAGATGCCACCTGGGCTTGGGTAATAGCGGCTGCCTCGCGTCTCGGCCCGCAATGGCTCCCAAGTGCGTGTTTGCCTTGTTGCTCGGTTCTGTTGGTCAGAAAGGGGTTGTGCCGAGTCCCTGGGTGTCAGGGAGTCCCCCAGACCCCACTATGCTGTGCAGCCCCGCAGTATTCCACGCGCTGTAGTTTCAGTCCTTGGTGAATAGCAGTAGCCGGGCCAGCATCAGAAATGCCCAGGTAGGGTGCTGGGTTACTGCGCAGCCTGGTCCTCGGGGCTAGCCCCTGACCCGGATCTGGCTTCTGGGTGTCCCGACACGTGCGTTTGCGAAAGCCCTCTGTCCTCTGGTCCTCTTTGCCCCGCTGGAACCTGTCTGGCTGGTTGTGGCTGGGGCGAGCAGCCGGTGAGCCTGCGTGCTGAGATCCGCGAGATCCGCGTGGAGCGCCTTCACTCACCTAGCGAGAAATGCTCATAAGGCCATGCTGGAGGGAGGTTTGGCCACTGGGCGTCCACATGCTGACAGTGGCGAGGGTCCAAAATGTTCCCTTCCCACCAGCGGTGCTGTACACCTCTCACCCCGCATCTCCACAGGTACAATCCTCCCTTCCTTCCAGGCTTCACTCACTTGCTTCCTCTTCCAGGAAGCCTTCTTGGATGCCCCAGCTGGAGGAGGGGTCCCTGTCCCTCCAGCCCCCTCCACCTTTGCCTTCCCCCCAGGGACGGAGCGTACCATGCACTAAGCAGGGGAGGGTGCATGCCGTACCCAAGAGCCAGGGAGAGATGTGGTGGGGAGCGACTGGCTTGGCCCCTGGTAGGCACATGCACATCCGTAGTTGCTTTCTGAGCTCGTGAGACCCAGGTGCGCGGGCCAGGGCAGCGGAGGGTGGCATGGCCTGAATACAGGGACGGGAAGGCTGCTTCTCCTGCCTGTTAGTTTCTAGTGGAGTCTGATGGGGCTGACTAAGAATTACATACTGTAAATGCGTGTTTCTGTCTTAGTTTTTTCCTTTTTTTTTTGGTGTTTATTGAAGGCTTTAATGTTTCTGGGTAATGAAATCCATTATCTGGTTTTCAGTGGAATACTTAGAAGAGAAAATTATTGGAATGAATAAACAATGCAATATTTGTACCCAAACATTCCTTTAAAATATAATGAAAAACATTTCTTCAACACTTGCAGCGTTTCGGTTGTTTGGCCAACCATAAATGGCGTCGTAAAACAAAACGAAGAAGCAAATTTGTTAATCTTCACAAGGAACATTTCCTATATATTTTGTTTGGAGGATTTGGGACGTGAACACAGAGCGTGCTAGGAGAGCTGGAGGGATTAGCGAGGCAAGCTTGTCAGCCAGGCCCTGGCCAAGGGGCCTGGGGAGTGGGGGGCTTGGCTTTACCATGAAAGGCAAGCTCACGCCTGTGCTGCAGAGGCTCAGCAAAGAGCCCTGTCTTCAGAGTGGGGGAGCTGGTGATGTTAGCGGGGAGTCCACTGTGGGGGACTGCAGGAGTCCCAGGTAAGAGGTAGGTAGGAAAGTGCTTGATAAGGGTGGAAGGAAGGAGCCACTGGGGACAGCTTTTTCTCTGTTCTTCCCTCCCTCCCCCCCTTCCATAAGGAAGGACAGAAAGAGACAGACAGCACTTCCAACAGAGTCCTGGCTATGACCCATCCTCAGCCTTAACCATCCCCAGATCCCTCCGGAATACGCAGGGAGGTCTCTGGACACAAACCCGGAACCTGCCCACTTGGGTCTCCCTGGCAGAGCTCACGTTGTACGACTGTGCCACCACCTGGCTCTTCTTATTCTTGTTACTAACATTGAAATTCCAGGAGGGCGTGATTTCAGGCTGGTGCCAGTGAGCCCTGGTCCAAGTTATTTAAAAAGTCAAACTCCTCACTCCATGTGCTGCATAAAGTGGCCTCCTTGGGACCAGCAGTTAGTATAATGGCTATGTCGCTGGACTCCCATGTAGTCGACCATGGTTCGAGTCCCGGATCTGGTGGCTTAAACTCACGCCGGGCGCATGTGCGTGCGTGCCCAAGATCCTGAGAGGAGAATGGAGGAGAAGGGATTGCGATGTGGCCATCCCTGGGGGGGGATTTCTTGCTTTCTATCTCTCTGTCTCTCTCTGTCTTTCTGGCGAGTGCACGTGCCCTATAGCAAAAACCTCTCCCCCCCAAAAAAAGAGGCCTTCTTGAGGAAGGGGAAGCCTGGAAAGGGGTATCAGGAAACGGGGTCTTCTCCCCACCTGAGAGCTGAACCCCATCACTCATGCAGCCCTGGGAGGCCCAGGCTCTGTGAAAGGACTCCCCAGGACCTAGGCCAGATTCCAGCTCGGCTGCGTACCAGTGTGGCCATGGGGAACAAGCCTCCCCTGGCCCAGCGGTCCATCTGTACAATGGGTGACCCATGCCCACCTGAGGTCTCTCTGTGGCTAGATGGGGCCATGGTGTGTGGAGGGTGCTTTGTCAGATAGAGGGTCTCTACATGTGTTAGCAAGGTGACAGGCCAGGCCCTCCTGGGTGTCAGACTGAAATTGCAACCCCAGGTGTGTGGCCTAGCTGTGGGGCTTTGGGCAAGTTACTTAACCTCTCTGGGCCTCTGATTCCTCTTACATCAAAAAGAGGATGATGACCTTTCCTTGATGGAATTGGAGACAGCATCCGAGGTGCCTGGCACGTGGAAAGTGTGTCATCAGTGGGAGCAGCTATCATTGTCACTAGCTGTGTGACCTAGGGCTGGGTACCCAGCTTGCCTGCAGTTTTTTCATCTGTGTACGGGTAGGATTTGCCTGCTTGGGTTTTGAAGGTCCCTGTCCTTTATTGACCTCCATTCCTCTTTCCAGGTGTGCACTTATTTTTTAGTAATTATATTTAAAGCCCTATGCTGTAATCAGACTTTTGCAAAAATAACTAATCACCTTAAGGAAGGCCAGTGTTAGAGAGATGAATTCCACTCAGTACGACTCGTGGTCTTATTGAGAAAGCTGACTTCTGGGTCAAGCAAGTGCATGAGGATGGCTCAGGATGTGACCCTTGAGGACCTGTGTCTGTAACAGGAGGGATGGTGACTGGGTAAGCCATTGAACTGGGCAGCATCTGGTGATCTCCTGCACCATCCTGGGCATCTTTATTTTTATTGTACACCGGTTTGCCAGTGGTTTGTGGGATTCTATGTTTTATATCAGTCAGGAGATGTAGACAGTGCTGTAGTAACAAATAGCTCCAAATTTTAGTAAGTGATGGCTTAGTATTACCTCATGTTTTTATGGCTTGACTAGCTCCACTTGCCTGCTTCTCACTTGGCTGTGGTCACATGGTGGCTGGGGCTGGAGTCATCTGAAGGCTTAACTGGGTGGGGTGTCCAGGGTACATTCTGGGTGCCGGGGCTAGCACGGCTGGAATAACTTGGGATGGCCGTGTCACTCTCTCTCTGTGTAACCTCTGCATGTGACTTGGACTTCCTCACAGCATGCTGGTCTCAAGAGCAAGTTTTGTAAGAGACAGAAAGTGGAAGTCGCCCACCCTTTCAGGCTAGAGCCAGGAGTAAGCACGGTCCCTTCAGCTGTGTTCCGTGGTCAGGCTGGTCACCGAGTCAGCCCAGGCTCAGGGGAGAGGGCTAGAAGTCAGGCCTTGATGGGAGGAAAGCAGAAGAATTTGTGGTCATCTTTAAGCATCTAGTCATCTGAGAGGGCTTGTAGGGAGCCAGACTCTTCTGTACCACCTCCCTCATCTCGCCTTAGTGGTATTATGGGGCAGGTACGATCATAACCCCCACTTGGCAGACGATAGAGGTAGAGAGAAGTGACTTGCTCAAGGCCTCACAGGCATGGAGCCGGATTCCAACCCTGAGCTCCCTTTCCCTGCTGCGGTGTAGACACGGGTGAGCCACAGACTGGGAGCTGCAGACTCCTCCAGCAAGGGCTGACTGTACCTACTGACGTCACTCTCCGTGTCCCCTCCAGGGCCCGTGTTGCACAACGGTGCCCTCGGCAGGCTGAGGCAGGAGTGAGTCTGACTTAAGAGGAGGGGTGAAGGCCTGCTTCTACCCGCAATTACCCTGTCACCTGGGCCTCTTTGTCTTTGAAGGTTCTGTTTTGTAGTCTGCTCCATACATAATTTAAAAAAACCCACGACTCCCCTAACGGGAAACACACTGACTCTTCTGGTGTGGTTTTAAGTGAGCCGGCTTATTCCAGAAACATTTCGTTGTGAGTATTAATAAAAACAACATGCATTTTTGTGTGTTTCCATAGAGACTTCCCAAGATTTATGTCCTCGAGACATATCGTTGGATCCCGTGGAATAATTATCTTCCAAATGTCCCCTGATATTCTGCAGGTCTCCCCGGCTGAGGGGCAGATGTTGAGGATATTTGTGTATGAAATGAGAAAAGGATGGATTCAGCTGGTCCCAGTGTCTTTCTTGACCTCGAGGAGTGCGAGGTGTCTGCGTAGAAAGGGGCAAGGCAGAGAAACAGCTGGACGGGCCGCGCTGCTGCATCTGCAGTTGGGGCTCTTTAAAAGTTGATGTGGGCCTGCCAAGGACAGTGGGTTCCTTTCTGCTTTGCTGCTTAGTGAGAGAAACCCAGGCTTTCACTGAAGGCAGAAAGAACAGGACCTTTAACAGAGATTCGTTCCCTGACCCACCGCAGTACCCGGGCAGGCTGACCAGTGGGCTGAGATCCAGCTGCCACAGGCCGCGTGGGGTTCTGGCGAGGATGCTGAGTGGGGTTAGCGGTGCATCCTTGTCCCTGTCTGCCGTCACACGGCTGGCACAGGGTAAGGCAGAGCTCTTCGAGCCCATCCCTCCTCGGTGTAATGCAGTATCAGGGAGATAGCTTTTTACTTGCAGGTGACAGAAGCCCAGTTTAAAGTAGCATAAAAGGGACCAGCAGTTGGCATAATGGTTGTGTCACTGGACTCCCATATAGTCGACCGTGGTTCGAGTCCCAGACCCGATGGCTTAAATTCATGCCGGGCACATGTGTGTGCGTGCCCAAGATCTTTTTTTTTTTTTTTTTTTTGGAGAGATTTTTACTAACGGGGACGTGCGT